>NC_034184.2:60288075-60610575 GCF_002021735.2 Oncorhynchus kisutch | reverse complement strand
CTGGATTCGAGGATGGTGGCAGATATGACCTGGACCAGATAGCCCCAGCTCTGAGGGGATTTCGGGGGGTATGTGTCAAATCAAATCAAATGGTATTGGTCACATACACATATTTAGCAGATGTTATTGCGGGTGACGCGAAATGCCTGTGTTCCTATCTCCAACCGTGCGGTAGTATCTAAAAACGATTCACAATAATAAACACAAATTTAAAAGTAAAAAAATGTAATCAAGAAATATATAAATATTAGATTGAGCAATGTAGGAGTGGCATTGACTAAAATACAGTAGAATAGAATACAGTATATACATATGAGATGAGCAAAGCAGTATGTAAACATTATTTAAAAAACCTCTACAGGATCGGTGTCCCCCCCTGTGGGACGGTTGAGCTAACGTAGGCTAATATGACTAGCATGAGGTTGTAAGCAACAAGAACGTTTCCCAGGACATAGACATATTTTATATGGACAGAAAGCTTAAATTCTTGATAATCTAACTGCACTGTCGAATTTACAGTAGCTATTACAGTGAAATAATACCATGCTACTGTTTGAGGAGATTGCAGTCACAACTTGCAGGCTTGTTTTCGAGTTGCTGTGCGTTTTGTTGCCAACCTGTTTTGCTACCTGACAACTTTACGGTTTTCACTTTTTATTTTTTCCTCAACTTTTTCACTCCGGACGCTTTATCTGGACACGATTCGTCAGGACCTCCAACAGCCGAAGCTAAGTAGTAACATTAACATGATGCCTTCTATTTGCAGCCGCTGTACTCGCCTTACGGCGAGGATAGCTGTGCTGCAAGCCCAGCTTCAGACGCAATCGTTAGGCAAGGGTCATTTCAGTGTAGGAAAGGATGAAACAGCGTCTGTGCCACCAGTAAGTACAGATAGTAGTATAAATCCCCTGGCACAGTCCCTGCAGCCGGACAACTTTCTCACGGTTTCTGGAAGGAAATGCTGTAGGAACGCTCAACCGGTGTCGCTCATTCAGCCGACAGAAACTTTCAACCGGTTTTCCCCATTAAGCAGCGGGTCGGAGTCAGAGGCCGACTCTTCTCTGGTCTCTACTCCTCCCGTTACGGGGTCTGAGACGCCGAAGCTTCCCACCATTAGCTCTGACAAATTGAAAACTCTAGTCATTGGCGACTCCATTACCCGCAGTATTAGACTTAAAGCGAATCATCCAGCGATCATACACTGTTTAACCGGGGGCAGGGCTACCGACGTTAAGGCTAATCTGAAGATGGTGCTGGCTAAAGCTAAAACTGGCAAGTGTAGAGAGTATAGAGATATTGTTATCCACGTCGGCACCAACGATGTTAGGATGAAACAGTCAGAGATCACCAAGCGCAACATAGCTTCTGCGTGCATATCAGCTAGAAAGATGTGTTGGCATCGAGTAATTGTCTCTGGCCCCCTCCCAGTTAGGGGGAGTGATGAGCTCTACAGCAGAGTCTCACAACTCAATCGCTGGTTGAAAACTGTTTTCTGCCCCTCCCAAAAGATAGAATTTGTAGATAATTGGCCCTCTTTCTGGGACTCACCCACAAACAGGACCAAGCCTGACCTGCTGAGGAGTGACGGACTCCATCCTAGCTGGAGGGGTGCTCTCATCTTATCTACCAACATAGACAGGGCTCTAACTCCTCTAGCTCCACAATGAAATAGGATGCAGGCCAGGCAGCAGGCTGTTAGCCATCCTGCCAGCATAGTGGAGTCTGCCACTAACACAGTCAGTGTAGTCAGCTCAGCTATCACCATTGAGACCGTGTCTGTGCCTCGACCTAGGTTGGGCAAAACTAAACATGGCAGTGTTCGCCTTAGCAATCTCACTAGGATAAAGACCACCTCCATTCCTGTCATTACTGAAAGAGATCATGATACCTCACATCTCAAAATAGGGCTACTTAATGTTAGATCCCTTACTTCAAAGGCAATTATAGTCAATGAACTAATCACTGATCATAATCTTGATGTGATTGGCCTGACTGAAACATGGCTTAAGCCTGATGAATTTACTGTTTTAAATGAGGTCTCACCTCCTGGCTACACTAGTGACCATATCCCCCGTGCATCCCGCAAAGGCGGAGGTGTTGCTAACATTTACGATAGCAAATTTCAATTCACAAAAAAAAAATGACGTTTTCGTCTTTTGAGCTTCTAGTCATGAAATCTATGCAGCCTACTCAATCACTTTTTATAGCTACTGTTTACAGGCCTCCTGGGCCATATACAGCGTTTCTCACTGAGTTCCCTGAATTCCTATCGGACCTTGTGGTCATAGCAGATAATATTCTAATCTTTGGTGACTTTAATATTCACATGGAAAAGTCCACAGACCCACTCCAAAAGGCTTTCGGAGCCATCATCGACTCAGTGGGTTTTGTCCAACATGTCTCTGGACCCACTCACTGTCACAGTCATACGCTGGACCTAGTTTTGTCCCATGGAATAAATGTGGTGGATCTTAATGTTTTTCCTCATAATCCTGGACTATCGGACCACCATTTTATTACGTTTGCAATTGCAACAAATAATCTGCTCAGACCCCAACCAAGGAACATCAAAAGTTGTGCTATAAATTCACAGACAACACAAAGATTCCTTGATGCCCTTCCAGACTCCCTCTGCCTACCGAAGGACACCAGAGGACAAAAATCAGAGGATCTCAATTTAACCTTGCGCAATACCCTAGATGCAGTTGCACCCCTAAAAACTAAAAATAATTCTCATAAGAAACTAGCTCCCTGGTACACAGAAAATACCCGAGCTCTGAAGCAAGCTTCCAGAAAATTGGAACGGAAATGGTGCCACACCAAACTGGAAGTCTTCCAACTAGCTTGGAAGGACGGTACCGTGCAGTACCGAAGAGCCCTTACTGCTGCTCGATCATCCTATTTTTCTAACTTAATTGAGGAAAATAAGAACAATCCGAAATTCCTTTTTGATACTGTCGCAAAGCTAACTAAAAAGCAGCATTCCCCAAGAGAGGATGACTTTCACTTTAGCAGTGATAAATTCATGAACTTCTTTGAGGAAAAGATTATGATTATTAGAAAGCAAATTACGGACTCCTCTTTAAACCTGCGTATTCCTCCAAACCTCAGTTGTCCTGAGTCTGCACAACTCTGCCAGGACCTAGGATCAAGAGAGACGCTCAAGTGTTTTAGTACTATATCTCTTGACACAATGATGAAAATAATCATGGCCTCTAAACCTTCAAGCTGCATACTGGACCCTATTCCAACTAAACTACTGAAAGAGCTGCTTCCTGTGCTTGGCCCTCCTATGTTGAACATAATAAACGGCTCTCTATCCACTGGATGTGTACCAAACTCACTAAAAGTGGCAGTAATAAAGCCTCTCTTGAAAAAGCCAAACCTTGACCCAGAAAATATAAAAAACTATCGGCCTATATCGAATCTTCCATTCCTCTCAAACATTTTAGAGAAGGCTGTTGCGCAGCAACTCACTGCCTTCCTGAAGACAAACAATGTATACGAAATGCTCCAGTCTGGTTTTAGACCCCATCATAGCACTGAGACGGCACTTGTGAAGGTGGTAAGTGACATTTTAATGGCATCGGACCGAGGCTCTGCATCTGTCCTCATGCTCCTAGACCTTAGTGCTGCTTTTGATACCATCGATCACCACATTCTTTTGGAGAGATTGGAAACCCAAATTGGTCTACACGGACATGTTCTGGCCTGGTTTAGATCTTATCTGTCGGAAAGATATCAGTTTGTCTCTGTGAATGGTTTGTCCTCTGACAAATCAACTGTAAATTTCTGTGTTCCTCAAGGTTCTGTTTTAGGACCACTATTGTTTTCACTATATATTTTACCTCTTGGGGATGTTATTCGAAAACATAATGTAAACTTTCACTGCTATGCGGATGACACACAGCTGTACATTTCAATGAAACATGGTGAAGCCCCAAAATTGCCCTCGCTAGAAGCATGTGTTTCAGACATAAGGAAGTGGATGGCTGCAAACTTTCTACTATTAAACTCGGACAAAACAGAGATGCTTGTTCTAGGTCCCAAGAAACAAAGAGATCTTCTGTTGAATCTGACAATTAATCTTAATGGTTGTACAGTCGTCTCAAATAAAACTGTGAAGGACCTCGGCGTTACTCTGGACCCTGATCTCTCTTTTGAAGAACATATCAAGACCATTTCGAGGACAGCTTTTTTCCATCTACGTAACATTGCAAAAATCAGAAACTTTCTGTCCAAAAATGATGCAGAAAAATTAATCCATGCTTTTGTCACTTCTAGGTTAGACTACTGCAATGCTCTATTTTCCGGCTACCCGGATAAAGCACTAAATAAACTTCAGTTAGTGCTAAATACGGCTGCTAGAATCCTGACTAGAACCAAAAAATTTGATCATATTACTCCAGTGGTAGCCTCTCTACACTGGCTTCCTGTCAAAGCAAGGGCTGATTTCAAGGTTTTACTGCTAACCTACAAAGCATTACATGGGCTTGCTCCTACCTATCTCTCTGATTT
This sequence comes from Oncorhynchus kisutch, assembly GCF_002021735.2. Classification (NCBI taxonomy): domain Eukaryota; kingdom Metazoa; phylum Chordata; class Actinopteri; order Salmoniformes; family Salmonidae; genus Oncorhynchus; species Oncorhynchus kisutch. The sequence goes on along the minus strand of NC_034184.2, from coordinate 60,606,057 downwards.
GGTCCTGCCGTACATACCTACACGTACGCTACGGTCACAAGACGCAGGCCTCCTAATTGTCCCTAGAATTTCTAAGCAAACAGCTGGAGGCAGGGCTTTCTCCTATAGAGCTCTATTTTTATGGAACGGTCTGCCTACCCATGTCAGAGACGCAAAGTCGGTCTCAACCTTTAAGTCTTTACTGAAGACTCATCTCTTCAGTGGGTCATATGATTGAGTGTAGTCTGGCCCAGGAGTGGGAAGGTGAACGGAAAGGCTCTCGAGCAACGAACCGCCCTTGCTGTCTCTGCCTGGCCGGTTCCCCTCTTTCCACTGGGATTCTCTGCCTCTAACCCTATTACAGGGGCTGAGTCACTGGCTTGCTGGGGCTCTCTCATGCCGTCCCTGGAGGGGGTGCGTCACCTGAGTGGGTTGATTCACTGTTGTGGTCATCCTGTCTGGGTTGGCGCCCCCCCCTTGGGTTGTGCCGTGGCGGAGGTCTTTGTGGGCTATACTCAGCCTTGTCTCAGGATGGTAAGTTGGTGGTTGAAGATATCCCTCTAGTGGTGTGGGGGCTGTGCTTTGGCAAAGTGGGTGGGGTTATATCCTTCCTGTTTGGCCCTGTCCGGGGGTGTCCTCGGATGGGGCCACAGTGTCTCCTGTCCCCTCCTGTCTCAGCCTCCAGTATTTATGCTGCAGTAGTTTATGTGTCGGGGGGCTGGGGTCAGTTTGTTATATCTGGAGTACTTCTCCTGTCCTATTCGGTGTCCTGTGTGAATCTAAGTGTGCGTTCTCTAATTCTCTCCTTCTCTCTTTCTTTCTCTCTCTCGGAGGACCTGAGCCCTAGGACCATGCCCCAGGACTACCTGACATGATGACTCCTTGCTGTCCCCAGTCCACCTGGCCATGCTTCTGTTCCAGTTTCAACTGACCTGAGCCCTAGGACCATGCCCCAGGACTACCTGACATGACTCCTTGCTGTCCCCAGTCCACCTGGCCATGCTGCTGCTCCAGTTTCAACTTCCACCTGACTGTGCTGCTGCTCCAGTTTCAACTGTTCTGCCTTATTATTATTCGACCATGCTGGTCATTTATGAACATTTGAACATCTTGGCCATGTTCTGTTATAATCTCCACCCGGCACAGCCAGAAGAGGACTGGCCACCCCACATAGCCTGGTTCCTCTCTAGGTTTCTTCCTAGATTTTGGCCTTTCTAGGGAGTTTTTCCTAGCCACCGTGCTTCTACACCTGCATTGCTTGCAGTTTGGGGTTTTAGGCTGGGTTTCTGTACAGCACTTTGAGATATCAGCTGATGTACGAAGGGCTATATAAATACATTTGATTTGATTTGATTTGAGTTATGAACTTGAAAATGTATCAATAAACCAATTAGGCACATTTGGCAGACTTGATACAACATTTTGAACAGAAATGCAATGGTTCATTGGATCAGTCTTTGGAAAACTTGGAAAACATACTGCTGCCCAAAATCGAAATTGCGCCTAACCTGGAATAGTACATTGCAGCTTTTCTCTGGCATTTTAAAGATGATGCGCCTTGTTCAACACACTGTCTGTGTTGGTGGACCATTTCAGATCGTCAGTGATGTGTACGCCGAGGAACTTGAAGCTTTCCACCTTCTCCACTGCAGTCCTGTCGATGTGGATAGGGGCGTGATCTCCCTGCTGTGTTTACTTAATTTGTGTATTCCTACACCCTCAGAAATAAGAATACTATTACTGCAGCCACTACACTAACTACTTCTACTACCACTACTCTAATAGTATTATGAAATACTAACTACTACTACTGCTAGTAACTACTGCTACTAACTACAATTACTACTACTACTACTACTACTACTACTACTACTACTAACTACTAACTATTACTGCTAATATTACTACTACTAACTACTAGTACTACTACTAGTACTACTAACACAACTACTAGTAGTATTTATTACTACTGCTACAAACTACAAGTACTACTAATACCTACCTATTAGTAGTAGTACTACTAATACTAAATACTGCAACTACTACTGCTACTCCTATTACTGCTATAGATACTACTACTGCTATTAACTACTAACTACTGCTACTAACAAATATTACTACTAGTACTACTACTAATACTAGTACAACTACTAATACTAGTACAACTACCTACTAGTACTACTACTACTGACTAGTAACTACTACTACTACCTGCTATGATTACTACTATTACTACTACTACTGCTACTTTTACTACTAATAACTACTACTGCTACTAGTACTACTACTACTACTACTACTACTACTAACTGTCAAGAAAATAACCTCTCACTCAACGTCAACAAAACGAAGGAGATGATTGTAGACTTCAGGAAACAGGAGAGGGAGCACCCCCCTATTCACATCAACGGGTGTCACGCCTTGGTCATAGTATTTTGTGTTTTCGTTATATATTTGGTCAGGCGAGGGTGTGACATGGGTTTATTTTGTTGTGTTTCATATTGGGTTTTGTAGGCATTGGGATTGCGGCTGAGTAGGGGTGTAGCATGGCTGCCTGAGGCGGTTCTCAATCAGAGTCAGGTGATTCTCGTTGTCTCTGATTGGGAACCATATTTAGGTAGCCGGGGTTTCACTGTGTATTTTGTGGGTGATTGTTCCTGTCCTTGTGTTTGCACCAGATAGGGCTGTTTCGGTTTTCACATTACGTTTATTGTTTTTTTTGTAAAGTTCGTGTTTCATAAATTTAATAAACATGGATTGCAATAGCCACGCTGCATTTTGGTCCGATCCTTGCTACACCTCCTCGTCCGAGGAGGAGATAGAAGAAAGCCGTTACAGAATCACCCACCTTACCCGGACCAAGTGGCATGGTAACAGGCAACAGCGACAGCAGGAGCAGCGAAAGGAGGATTGGACGGTAAAGGACCCTGGGCTCCGCCTGGAGAATATCGCCGCCCCAAGGAAGAACTGGAGGCGATGAAAGCGGCGAGGCGCTGGTATGAGGAGGCAGCACGGCGACGCAGATGGAAGCCTGAGAGTCGGCCCCAAAAATGTATTGGGGGGGGCTTACAGGGAGTATGGCTATGCCAGGTAGGAGACCTGCGCAAACTCCCTGTGCTTACCGGGGGGCTAGAGAGACCGGGCAGGCACCGTGTTATGCTATGGAGCGCACAGTGTTTCCAGTGCGGGTGCATAGCCCGGTGCGGTTCATACCAGCTCTTCGTATTGGCCGGGCTAGAGTGGGCATCGAGCCAGGTAAGGTTGGGCAGGCTCAGTGCTCAAGAGCTCCAGTGCGCCTGCACGGTCCGGTCTATCCAGAGCCACCTCCAAACACCAGTCCGCCGGTGGCAGCTCCCCGCACCAGGCTTCCTGGGCGTGTCCTCGATCCAGTACCACCAGTTCCAGCACCACGCACCAGGCCTTCAGTGCGCCTCGCCTGTTCAGCACAGCCAGAGCCTTCCTTCCCTCTAGCGCTGTCGGAGCCTCCCGCCTGTTCAGCGCAGCCAGTGTTTTCCTCCTCTCCTGCGCTGTCGGAGTCTCCCGCCTGTTCAGCGCTTCCAGAGCCTTCCTCCTCTACAGCGCTGCCGGAGCCTCCTGCCTGTTCGGAGCAGCCTGAGCTGCCAGACTGCATGGAGCAGCCTGAGCTGTCAGTCTGCATGGAGCAGCCAAAGCTGCCAGTCTGCATGGAGCAGCCAGAGCTGCCAGTTTGCATGGAGCAGCCAGAGCTGTCAGTCTGCATAGAGCTGCCAGTCTGCATGGAGCAGCCAAAGCTGCCAGTCTGCATGGAGCAGCCAGAGATGCCAGTTTGCATGGAGCAGCCAGAGTTGTCAGTCTGCATAGAGCTGCCAGTCTGCATGGAGCAGCCAAAGCTGCCAGACTGCATGGAGCAGCCAGAGCTGCCAGTTTGCATGGAGCAGCCAGAGCTGTCAGTCTGCATAGAGCTGCCAGTCTGCATGGAGCAGCCAAAGCTGCCAGTCTGCATGGAGCAGCCAGATCTGCCAGTCTGCATGGAGCAGCCAGAGCAGCTAGATCCGCCAGTCAGCTATGATCTTCCAGATCTGCCAGTCAACCAGATTCTTCCAGATCTGCCAGTCAACCAGATTCTTCCAGATCTGCCAGTCAGCCATGATCTTCCAGATCTGCCAGTCAACCAGACTCTTCCAGATCCGCCAGCCAGCCAGGATCTGCCGGAGCCAACTACCTGCCTGAGCTTCATCTCAGTACTGGGCTTCCTCTCAATACTGGGCTTCCTCTCAGTACTGGGCTTCCCCTCAGTACTGGGCTTCCCCTCAGTCCCGGGCTTCCCCTCAGTCCCGGGCTTCCCCTCAGTCCCGGGCTTCCCCTCAGTCCCGAGCTTCCCCTCAGTTCCGAGCTGCCTCAGTCCCGAGCTGCCTCTCAGTCCCGAGCTGCCTCTCAGTCCCGAGCTGCCCCTCAGTCCCGAGCTGCCCCTCAGTCCAGTGGGGTTCTGGGTGAGGACTATTAGGCCATGGTCGGCGGCGAGGGTGGATTATCCCAGGACGCGAAGGGGAGGAACTATGACATTAATGGAGTGGGGTCCACGTCCCGAGCCGGAGCCGCCACCATGGACAGACGCCCACCCGGACCCTCCCTATGGTTTTGAGGTGCGTCCGGGAGTCCGCACCTTAGGGGGGGGGGGGGGGGTTCTGTCACGCCTTGGTCATAGTATTTTGTGTTTTCGTTATATATTTGGTCAGGCCAGGGTGTGACATGGGTTTATTTAGTTGTGTTTCGTATTGGGGTTTTGTAGGCATTGGGATTGCGGCTGAGTAGGGGTGTAGCATAGGTTTGGCTGCCTGAGGCGGTTCTCAATCAGAGTCAGGTGATTCTCGTTGTCTCTGATTGGGAACCATATTTAGGTAGCCGGGGTTTCACTGTGTATTTTGTGGGTGATTGTTCCTGTCTTTGTGTTTGCACCAGATAGGGCTGTTTCGGTTTTCACATTACATTTATTGTTTTTTTTGTGTTTCGTTATTTAATAAACATGGATTGCAATAGCCACGCTGCATTTTGGTCCGATCCTTGCTACACCTCCTCGTCCGAGGAGTAGATAGAAGAAAGCCGTTACAACGGGACAGTAGTTGAGAAGGTGGAAAGTTTTAAGTTCCTGAGCTTACACATCACAGACAAACTGAAATGGTCCACCCACACAGACAGCGTGAAGAAGGTGCAACAGAGCCTCTTCAACTTCAGGAGGCTGAAGAAATTTGGCACCTAAAATCCTCACATACTTTTACAGATGCACAATCGAGAGCATCCTGTCAGGCTGTATCACTGCCTGGTACGGCAACTGCACTTCCCTCAACCGCAAGGCTCTCCAGAGGGTAGTGCGGTCTGAACAATGCATCACCGGGGGAAAACTACCTGCCCTCCAGGACACCTACAGCACCCGATGTCACAGGAAGGCCAAAAAGATCATCAAGGACAACAACCACCTGAGTCACTGCTTGTTCACCCTGATATCATCCAGAAGGAGAGGTCAGTAAAGGTGCATCAAAGCTGGGACAGAAAAACAGCTATCTCAAGGCCATCCAACTGTTAAACAGCCATCACTAACATAGAGATGCTGCTGGCAACATACAGACTCAAATCACTGCCCACTTTAATAAATGGATTTAATAAAAAGGTATCACTCGTCACTTTAAATAATACCCTTTTAATAATGTTTACATATCCTACATTACTCATCTCATATGTATATACTGTCTGTTATAGCATCTATTGCGTCTTGCCTATGCCGCACATGTCATGTTCGTCATAACGATGAGACCAAGGCACAGCGTGATCTGAATACATACTTCTTTAATTAACGAAGAACACTTAAACAAAATAACAAAATGAACGTAACGCTATGATAAACCGAGTGCTGACACAGGCAACTACACATTAACAATAACCCACACCATACCCAAGGAATATGGCTACCTAAATATGGTCCCCAATCAGAGACAACGATAAACAGCTGCCTCTGATTGGGAACCAATCTAGGCAACAATAGACATATAAACACCTAGATATACAAAAACCCCTAGACAATCCAAAAACTACACAAACCACCCTCGTCACACCCTGACCTAACCAAAATAATAAACAAAACAGAGATAACTAAGGTCAGGGCGTGACAGTAGCCCCCCCCCCCCCATCTAACCTCGGTGGCGGCTCTGGTTCTGGATGCTGCCCCCCTTCTTTACACTGAGTCCTCGCCGTAGGCCCCGGGCTGGGGACCCTCGCTGCGTGGATCATCGCCGGATGTTCTGGACTGAGGACCGTCGCTGGAGACCCAGGACTGGGGACCGTCGCTGGAGACCCCGGACTGGGGACCATCGCTGGAGACCCCGGACTGGGGACCGTCGCCGGAGACTGGGTACTGTCGCCGGACACTCTGGACTGGGTACTGTTGCCGGACACTATGGACTGCCGTGGCGCACTATAGGCCTGGTGTGTGGTTCCGGGACTGGTGGTACCGGGCTGGTGACACACACCTCAGGGCGAGTGCGGGGAGGAGGAACAGGGCGTACTGGGCTCTGGAGGCACACAGGAAGCCTGGTGCGTGGTGCCGGCACTGGTGGTACCGGGCTGGGGACACGCACCTCAGGGCGAGTGCGAGGAGCAGGAACAGGACACACCGGGTTGTGAAGGTACACTGGAGACCTGGTGTGTATAGCCGGCATCAATTTTTCCGAAACATTAACACATGTTTCAGGATGAGTATGAGGAACTGACACAGGTGGCATCAGACAGCTAACACGCTCCTCAGGGCGAATGCCGTGCATACTACGCCAAACCAACAGCTCTCTCTCTCTTCACTCTCCTCCAATTTCATCAACAACTCCTCAAATCTCTCATAATCTCCCCTCCGTTCACTCTCCTCCAATCTGTCCAATAACTCCTCGACAATCTCAGACTTACCCCTCAACTTCGCCAATCTACATACATACTTCTTTAATTAACAAAGAACACTTTAACAAACTAACAAAATAACGAACGTGACGCTATGATAAACGGAGTGCTGACACAAGCAACTACACATAGACAATAACCTACACCATACCCAAGGAATATGGCTACCTAAATATGGTCCCCAATCAGAAACAACGATAAACAGCTGCCTCTGATTGGGACCCAATCTCGGCAACCATAGATATATAAACACCTAGATATACAAAAAATCCAAGACATACAAAAACCCCTAGACATACAAAAACACCTAGACATACAAAAACTACACAAACCACCCTCGTCACACCCTGACCTAAACAAAATAATCAAGAAAACAAAGATAACTAAGGTCAGGGCATGACAGCACGGCCATCACACATCTCTATATTTGCATGTACATATCCCCTTACATTGTGCATATAAGGTAGCCATTGTGAATTTGTTATGATTACTTGTTAGATACTACTACTACTAACAAGTGCTACTACTAACTACTACTAGCAATACTACTATTATTACTAACTACTACTGCTACTACTAACTACTAACTATTACTACTACTGCCACTACTACTATAGTGCTGATACTTTGATTGCCAGTAATGGCATAATAATATATGCCATTTAGCAGACACTTTTATCCAAATGACTTCCACTCATGCGACGGCATTGCAAGCACCATACTCTACCAACTGAAGCCACACATGACCTCTGACCTCTTTCCCTTTCACTGGAATGAAACACACCTCTCAACTGGATTGACTTGTCCCAACCCTCTCCATGTATCTCAGCGACTGTGACTGCCTACAGCTTTGGTAATTGGGAAGTAGTTCATGTTTCACACCCGTGAATATTTTATGAGAGACATTTGCTGGAGGACAAGTTTTTATTTGGTCATAATAACCCCCAAAAGGTTAAGCATTGGATCACGGTTGAGACATTAACATCCGTCTCCCTGCAACTAGGGAACCATACCTATACGTTAGGCTTTAATGACATCATTATATAAATTATACAACCATCATCTTTGCCCCTGATCAATTTTCTGAATGAAAAAGGAGCAATGTAGCATAGAGAAGGCATGGATATTATCAGTGTTCAGAATTCTCCATGCTTCAATTTGTGTTTATAGATTTCAATCTTCACTGAATGATTTGGATGTACCTTATAACAGAGAGATGAATAAGAATAGATTGAGACATAAATAACTTACCACACTCCTCGTTTTGGAATAATGTTACATTTAAAACAATGCACTCGATTCACTAAGGAGATACCTGTAGTAAATTGCGATTCTCGGGTCAGGTTATTTGTGAGAGGTTCCAGTCAACACATTAATTACCCATTCTAATCAAAATGTTTAAGATTCATATTTATTGTCAGAAAAGGAATTGTATATTTATAGTGCCTTTCCAATACACACTATCTAAGCATTTCTTTTTCGAACAGGAAATTAATCTCTGATATCTGGACACATATGGTATATATTGCCTTTGGTAAATATTTGAGTGAGTAAATGTGATAACCATTCAAAGCATCATCATAAAACACAGCCATGAATGTTGTTACTGGCTGTCATGAAAGGTTAGATTTCTAGTTGTGAATACATTTTACATTTACATCTAGGTCATTTAGCAGAGGTTGTTATCCAGAGCGATTTAAAGTCAGTGCATTCAACTAAGCTTCGGTAAAACAACCACATGTCACAGGTCCTCAGGAACTTTGAATACCACTAGCCGAGAGAAGATGTAGATGACGATTAAGGCAGACCCCTGCACCTCTCTGACTCAGAGGTTGGGTTAAATGCAGAAGACACATTTCAGTTGAATACATTCAGTTGGACAACTGACTAGGTATCCCCCTTTCCCATTACCCTTTCCGAGAGCAGAGGTCTTATATTCAGCTGAGAGCAGAGGTCTTATATTCAGTCTTGGAGGCTGAGGCTGTCCTAATATGGACACCGTACTAGCCAGTGTTTATGGCCAGATGGGAGAGAGCATGAGTGGGTGTGGACAGGAGGACATGTGTATTGTTTGTATATGGAGGGCTCAGGCTGCACTCCGGGGGATTAGTCCACAATGGAAATGTCCCAAACTTTATTCTCTGTTATCCTCGATGATTTTACTCATGTACATGTATGGCTTTTTAAAAAATGGTTGAAATAATCAACTAAACTTAACCACCTTCAGGTATGCTAGGTATTGAATGACATGCAGGGCAGTCAGGGTGGTTACCATTCACTGGCAGTGCTTTGACATAATACAAGAGAAGAGTGGAAAAGAGAAATGCTCTCGCAGACAAAAAATCTGTGAATAGAAAAACAGCCTTGTTAGTAGGTACAGTAGGCCCTTGAAGCCCCTCGGGCCCTCGAAGCCCCATTGTCAAAAATAATTGACCTATGTTGGTTGAAATGGCAGTATTTAAAAAAAATTACATTTTTTGAAGTCACCGAAACTATTAACAAAGGATGACTCATTAAATACTCTGTTTACAAAGTTGTACTTGACTGTAGATTAAATTAGATCAGATAGTGTGATGATCATTCCTTTGATCACTCTTCATTCCTTTGATCACTCTGGCATTTCAAAAGCCATAAAAGAGAATAAGTGGGACACTTTTTGCATTTCCGTCTTCTGTAACCTTTTCCAACACCTCTCCAACATATTAGCCCAATACATGATACATTTCTGAAATCCTTACAATGTTTCCTAACCACAAAATTGTTTAAAAATTAAAATGATATCACTGAGTCAAAACTATATTTTCAGTTCACATTTGGTAGACTGGGACCACAGGTTAGGTAAACTGGGACACCATAGATGTCTGTTAGATAGATGTCTGAAGTGGATACAGAAGATGGAAATACAAAAAAATGTACCCCTAAGATTGGAAAGCTGTCGCGGTCATCCCCCTCTTCAAAGGGGGAGACACTCTAGACCCAAACTGTTACAGACCTATATCTATCCTGCTCTGCCTTTTTAAAGTCTTCGAAAGCCAAGTTAACAAACAGATCACCGACCATTTCGAATTCCACCGTACGTTCTCTGCTATGCAATCTGGTTTCCGAGCTGGTCATGGGTGCACCTCAGCCACGCTCAAGGTCCTAAACGATATCATAACCGCCATCGATAAAAGACAGTACTGTGCAGCCGTCTTCATCGACCTGCCTAAGGCTTGCAACTCTGTCAATCACCGGATTCTTATCGGCAGACTCAATAGCCTTGGTTTCTCAAATGACTGCCTAGCCTGGTTCACCAACTACTTCTCAGATAGAGTTCAGTGTGTCAAATCAGAGGGCTTGTTGTCCAGACCTCTGGCATTCTCTATGGGGGTGCCACAGGGTTCAATACTCGAGCCGACTCTTTTCTATGTATACATCAATGATGTTGCTCTTGCTGCTGGTGATTCTCTGATCCACCTCTATGCAGAAGACACCATTCTGTATACTTCTGGCCCTTCTTTGGACACTGTGTTAACAAACCTCCAGACGAGCTTCAATGCGATACAATACTCCTTCCAACTGCTCTTAAATGCTAGTAAAACTAAATGCCAACTCTTAAACCGATCACTGCCCGAACCCGCCTCCCCGACCAGCATCACTACTCTGGATGGTTCTGACTACAAATACCTAGGTGTCTGGTTAGACTGTAAATTCTCCTTTCTGACTCACATTAAGCATCTCCAATCCAAAATTAAATCTAGAATCGGCATCCTATTTTGCAACAAAGCCTCCTTAACTCATGCTCTGGGGCAGCAGGGTAGCCTAGTGGTTAAAGCATTGGACTAGTAACCGAAAGGTTGCATATCCCCGAGCTGACACGGTATAAATCTGTCGTTCTGCCTCTGAACAGGCAGCTAACCCACTGTTCCTAGGCCATCATTGAAAATAAGAATTTGTTCTTAACTGACTTGCCTAGTTAAATAAAGGTAAAAATGCTTTAACATACCCTTGTAAAACTGACTATCCTACTGATCCTTGACTTCAGCGATTTAATTTACAAAATAGACTCCCAACACTCTACTCAGCAAATTGGATGCAGTCTGTCACAGTGCCATCCATTTTGTCACCAAAGCCCCATATACTACCCACCACTGCGACCTGGATACGCTCGTTGGCTGGATGCCCTCATCGCCAAAAGCCACTGACTCCAGGTCATCTATAAGTCTTTGCTAGGTAAAGACCCACCTTATTTCAGCTCACTGGTCACCATAGCGACACCCACTCGTAGCACGCGCTCCAGCAGGTATATTTCACTGGTCACCCCCAAAGCCAACTCCTCATTTGGCCGCCTTTCCTTCCAGTTCTCTGCTGCCAATGACTGGAACGAATTGCAAAAATCACTGGAGCTGGAGACTTATATCTCCCTCACTAACTTTAAGCATCAGCTGTCAGAGTGGCTTACCGATCACTGCACCTGTACACAGCCCATCTGTAAATAGCCCACCCAACTACCTCCTCCCCATATTGTTATTTATTTTTGCTCTTTTGCACCCCAGTATCTCTACTTGCACATCATCATCTGCACACCTATCACTCCAGTGTTGATGCTAAATTGTAATTATTTCTATTTTGTTATTGACTGTACGTTTGTTTATCCCAAATCTGTGTTATTGTTTTAGTTGCAATGCTTTGCTTTGCTTTATCTTGGCCAGGTCGCAGTTGTAAATGAGAACTTGTTCTCAACTAGCCTACCTGGTTAAATAAAGGTGAAATAAAAAAATATAAAACATCAATGAAATTATGTGATTTGGATTGTGTGTTTTCTCTGCAAGGGCTTAGTAACAATAGTTTAGATTTTCTCGTCAGACCAGGACTTCAGAATGAAGATATCCCAGTTTATATGATGTCCAAATCTTTCCAAATTCACCCTATTGTATGTGACAAAAGAATGCCAGTTGGAATTCAGTTTGATAAATATTCAATTTCTTTGACCACTGAATCATGTTTGTACAGACAAACTGAGGAACCAAATTAGCATGGCTGATTTCCATATCAAATGGCGTCTCACTTCCACTGTGATGTGAAAGATTTGGGTGGGGTTGGGCCAAGCAACAGGAAACAACCTAGCATCCTGTCAGTGTTGTTGTTGTTTTACTTAACAGGACTGACATTGGGGAAATTGTTGGCGACGTCATTACCGGAAACACATGAGTACCCTCGCTCTCTCCACAAACTCAAGGTTTGATATTAAACATAGGTAAGAACATCCCAAACTTTGCTTTTGTGGAACCACACAACAGCCACAGGGCTTGTGCTTTAGAAGTTTTGGGTGTTGTTCTCTTCCTGCATACTGAATCACAGCGCTCCATAGCCCTGCTAAATTCTACCATCACATTGTCAGCTATTGATTCCCGCCTTGACGGCTCAGTGGGATTATATGTGCTTATTTGTTCACCACGTGGTAATAATATATTTTTCCAGTTTCTTCCTTCCATGCTGTTTATGCCGTTGTGTAAAACAGTAGGACGGTCTCAGTGAGCTCAGAGGTAGTAATAATAATGCAGATTGATCTTTGTGTTTTTTTTATAATGGATCTGGGATCGGTTAATGCGTTTGCGGACAAGATATGTACAAAATCAGCAAAGAGAAAATGTGAACGTTGTGTACGTTTCCCTGGAATGATAATTCCCAAAAAGGCCTTAATAGACCTTGCTCCAAAGACAGTAGGGGGTCATGGTTCATAGTTCATAGAGAGGTTAGTCAAACGCCTGGGTTATTTGGTTCATGGAGAGGGAGTATCCCAAAGGACTACCGTCTATCTATGAAACCCCACAAACTGGTTAGATGTTAATGCAATAGAGTAAAGTAATAATGAGAGTGGGATGTGAGCATAATAGAGCAAACTGGTACATTTTTTTATGTCTACTCAATAGACTATGGATTGAAGTAGACTCAACAGAGTCGAGTGGGAGATGAGTGGGAGATGATGGATCCCTCTCCCCATTATATATGACTTCATCATGGCCAGGGTTGGGGAGTAACAGATTACATTGATCATTGATACAGTATCTATCTACATAGCACATTGATGTGAATCACACCGTTGCTGTCTCATTTAGTTATTTGGGTCTTACGGATTGTGGTTGTTGTATATGGCTGTTCACAAACGTATATGAGCAATTCCATATTTAGGTCAACCTGAGCGTGAAAAAAACAGAATAGCTTATTTCCTAATTAAACTACTGTCATAGTTACCTTGAATGTAGGTATTTTGAAGTAAAGAGTACATATTTGCTCAATTGAATGTTATTGTTACTACAAATAGGATACAAAGTCTCAGAATAAATATTTTCAGTCAACCAGATTTCATAGCTTTTGGCAATAGCTCACAGAACTTGTTTTGGTACTCACATCTGTCCCCCTGTCGGAATGTTAATGAATCAATATCAAACACGTTTTTGTCCAGTGAGTGCTAGTTTAGAATTCTTCAGTCTAGTGCAGATGGAACGCTGATTTGGGCAGGCAATGTCACATCCGTAAAGTTTTTGAGGAAAGGTTGTTAATGTGGATGTGTTTCGAGTATGATTGTATGCAAACTTTCTGTGCATATCTAACTTTCATCAAGGGCTTAGGTGATGTGTAATTGATTTCCTTCCTCTCTTTGTCAGTACTCGTCCTAAGTGTAACGGATGTGACCGTGACGGACGCTTCATAATATGATCAATGACTCACTAGTCAGCAACACTGCATAATGCGATCATGATAAAATGTTCATGCCCTTCCTACTGCTTCCAACTTGTGTTTATGTTAGCAAACAAGCTAGCTGGCAATCTTTATCTGTGTGTGTGATCATTTTCGTGTGTACTCACGTTCTCATATGAACTGCAATCATGAGTGTTTCCTCTAACTGGAGCTTTACATGGCATAATAACAGTCTTTAAATTCATAAACATAATTAAGATCTTAAATTCATAAACATAATTAAGATCTTAAATTCATAATAAACTTGTACTGTTCATGCTGAGTTTGTTTACTTCCCTGAGTAAGTACTCGTACCCCCCATTGACTATATTGGTCTGTGTTGTCTGCCCTGCTCATGCTTGTGAACTGCACCTGTCAAGCATGAGGTGATTTACGATCTGACAAGAAATGTCTACGAAAGTGCAAACTCGTGCCACTGGTAGGTTATAATTCAATGAAACTTCTTTTGTTTAACCATTTTACGTAACAAAAATGAAGAAGTTTAACCCTTCATAGGAAAGACATCAACATAATGACATATGTCAAGATATAGTAGCCGTGATAATGGATGAGTGAGGAATGAGTCCATCTAGCTCAAATAAAAAAGGGAATGAAATTGGTGTATCAATCCCTGACTCTAAGGTTAGAGGTAAAGACAGTCTACGAAACATTAAGAACACCGACTCTTACTATGACATACATTGACCAGGTTAAAGCCATGATCCCTTATTGATGTCACTTGTTAAATCCACTTAATTAGGGTGCTACTTAATTAGGAAGGTGTTCCTAATTTTTAGTATACACAGTGTACAGTGCCTTAGGGAAGTATTCAGACCCCTTGACTTTTACAAATTGTGTTACTTTACAGCCTTATTCTTAAATGGAAGAAGTTTGGAACCACCAAGACTCTCCCTAGAGCTGGCCACCCGGCCAAACTGAACAATCGGGGGAGAAGGGCCTTGGTCCAGGAGGTGACCAAGACCCCGATGGTCACTCTGACAGAGCTCTAGAAAGAGAGATCAAGGTCCAGAGTAACGCTGTGTTTATTTAAGGCGACTGTACAACAGTCAAGATTAATTGTCAGATCCAACAGAAGATCTCCTTGTTTCTTGGGACATAGAACTAGCATCTCTGTTTTGTCTGAGTTTAAAACTAAAACATTTGCCGCAATCTACTGACACACAGGCTTCCAGGGAGGTGTCTTCACCATGTTTCATCGAAATGTACAGCTGTGTATCGTCCGTATAGCAGTGAAAGTTAACATTATGTTTCCAAATGACATCACCAAGAGGTAAAATATATAGTGAAAACAATAATGGTCCTAAAACAGAACCGTGAGGAACACCAACATTTACAGTTGATTTGTCAGAGAACAAACCATCCACAGAGACAACCTGATATCTTTCCGACAGATAAGATCTAAACCAGGCCAGAACTTGTCCGTGTAGACCAATTTGGGTTTCCAATCTCTCCAAAAGAATGTGGTGATCAATGGTATCAAAAGCAGCACTAAGGTCTAGGAGCACGAGGACAGATGCAGAGCCTTGATCTGACTCCATTAAAAGGTCATTTGCCACCTTCATGAGTGCAGTCTCAGTGCTATGATGGGGTCTAAAACTAGACTGAAGCCTTTCGTATACATTGTTTGTCTTCAGGAAGGCAGTGAGTTGCTGCACAACAGCTTTTTCAATTATTTTTGAGTGGAATAGGAGATTCGGTATAGGCCGATTATTATTATTTTTTTTCTATGCAAGGTTTAGCTTTTTCAAGAGGCTTTATTACTGCCACTTTTAGTGAGTTTGGTACACATCCGGTGGATAAGGAGCTGTTTATTATGTTCGACATAGGAGGGTCAAGCACAGGAAACAGCTCTTTCAGTAGCTTAGTTGGAATAGGGTCCAGTATGCAGCTTGAAGTTTTAGAGGCCATGACTATTTTCATCAATGTGTCAAGAGATTTGGTATTAAAAAACTTGAGTGTCTCCCTTCATTCTAGGTCCTGGCAGTGTTGTGCAGACTCAGGACAACTGAAATTTGGAGAAATACTCAGATTTATGGAGGAGTCTGAAAATATCCTTTCTAATGATCATGATCTTTTCATTAAAGAAGTTCAGGAATTTATCACTGCTGAAGTGAATGCCATCCGCTCTTGAGGAATGCTGCTTTTTAGTTAGCTTTGCGACAGTATCAAAAATACATTTTCTTATTCACCTCATTTAAGTTGGAAAAATAGGATGATCGAGCAGCAGTGAGGGCTCTTCGATACTGCACGGTACTGTCTTTCCAAGCTAGTCGGAAGACTTCCAGTATGATGTAGCGCCATTTCCGTTCCAATTTTCTCAAAGCTTGCTTCAGGGTTCAGGTATTTTATGTATACCAGGGAGCTGGTTTCTTATGACAAATGTTTTTTGTTTTTAGGGGTGCGACTGCATCTAGGGTATTACGCAAGTTTAAATTTAGTTCCTCAGTTAGGTGGTTAACCGATTTTTGTACTCTGACGTCCTTGGGTAGGTTGAGAGAGTCTAGAAGGGCATCTAGGAATCTTTGGGTTGTCCGAGAATTTATAGCACAGCTTTTGATGATCCTTGCTTAGGGTCTGAGCAGATTATTTGTTGTGATTGCAATCTTAATAAAATGGTGGTCCGATAGTCCAGGATTATGAGGAAAAACATTAAGATCCACAATATTTATTCCACAGGACAAAACTTGGTCCAGAGTATGACTGTGGCAGTGAGCAGGTCCAGAGACATGTTGGATAAAACCCACTGAGGCGATGATGGCTCTGAAAGCCTTTTGGGTCTGTGGACTTGTCCAATGTGAATATTAAAGTCGCCAAAAATTATAATATCTGCCATGCCTACAAGGTCCGATAGGAATTCAGGTAACTCGGTGAGGAATGCTGTATATGGCCCAGGAGGCCTGTAAATCATAGCTATAAAAAGTGATCAAGTAGGTTCAGTAGATTTCATGACTAGAAGCTCAAAAGATGAAAATGCAGTCATTTTTTGTGTAAATTGAAATTTGCTATTGTAATTGTTAGCATCACCTCCGCCTTTGCGAGATGTGTGGGGGTTATGGTCACTAGTGTAACCAGGAGAAGAGGCCTCATTTAACACAGTAAATTCATCAGGCTTAAGCCATGTTTCAGTCAGGCCAATCACATCAAGATTATGATCAGTGATTAGTTCATTGACTATAACTGCCTTGGAAGTGACTATAACTGCCTTGGAAGTAGCCCTATGTTGAGATGTGAGATTTCACAATCTCTTTCAATAATGGCAGGAATGATAGAGGTCTTTATTCCAGTGAGATTGCTAAGGTGAACACTGCCATGTTTGGTTTTGCCCGACCTAGACTGAAGCACAGACACAGTCTCAATGGGGATAGCTGAGCTGACTACACTGACTGTGCTAGTGGAAGACTCTACTAAGCTGGCAGGCTGGCTAACAGCCTGCTGCCTGGCCTGCACCCTATTTCATTGTGGAGTTAGAGGAGTTAGAGCCCTGTCTATGTTCATAGATAAGATGAGCGCATCCCTCCAGCTAGGATGTCACTCCATAGCAGGCCAGGCTTGGTCCTGTTTGTGGGTGAGTCCCAGAAAGAGGGCCAATTATCTACAAATTCTATCTTTTGGGAGGGGCAGAAAACAGTTTTCAACCAGCGATTGAGTTGTGACTCTGCTGTAGAGCTCATCACTCCCCCTAACTGGGAGGGGGCCAGATGACAATTACTCGATGCCGATACTTCTTTCTAGCTGATGTACACGCTGAAGCTATGTTGCGCTTGGTGACCTTTGACTGTTTCATCCTAACATCGACGTGGATAACAATATCCCTATACTCTCTACACTCGCCAGTTTTAGCCTTAGCCAGCACCATCTTCAAATTACCCTTAATGTTGTTAGCCCTGCTCCCTGGTAAACAGTGTATGATCGCTGGATGATTCTTTTTAAGTGTAACCCTGCTAGTAATGGAGTCGCCAATGACTAGGGTTTTCAATTTGTCAGAGCTAATGGTGGGAGGCTTCGGCATCTCAGACCCCATTACGGGTGGAGGAGAAACCAGAGAAGGCTCGGCCTCTGACTCCGACTCTCTGTCGGCTGAATGAGCGACACCGGTTGAGCGTTCCTACAGCATTTCCATTCAGAAACCATGAGAAAATTGTATGGCTGCGGAGACTGTGCGAGGGGATTTATACTACTATCTGTACTCATTGGTGGCACAGACGCTGTTTCATCCTTTCCTACACTTATATTACACTTGCCTAACGATTGCATCTGAAGCTGGGCTTGCAGCACGGCTATCATCACCATAAGGCGATCGTTCTCCTGTATATTACGAGAACAGTGACTGCAATTAGAAGGCATAATGTTAATGTTACTACTTAGCTTCGGCTAGTGGAGGTCCTGTAGAACCATGTCCAGATAAAGCGGCCAGGGTGAAAAAGTTTAATTTAAAAAGTTGAAAAAATATAAATATTAAATGGTAATTAAAAAGTAAAAAACGTAAAGTTGACAGGTAGCAAAGTAATGTTAGCAACAAACCACACAGCAGCACGTAAACAAGTCCACAAATTGTGACCGGAAATGACGATTTTCAGTGTTGTTAGGGTTAGGTTTAAAAACAGATTTGTGGCTGTGCCAGCTAATGTCCACTCTGCAGAGCTGCGTCCAAAACAAGATTCATGATTAAAAAAAAATGCTAACCTGCGCCTCTTAAGGAGAAAGTAATCTAAAAGTACCTGAAAGTAATCAGATTTTGCAACTGAGTTTGGGTAACTAGTAACAATTTTGGACAGGTAACTAGTAACGGTAATGGATTACATTTAGAAAGTAACCTACCCAACCCTGACTCATGGCCTTATTGTGTTGATCGCTTATTTATCCTAAGCCATGGTGGAACACCAGTGTCAATATTAATCTGTCTATTGGCAGTTCGGTTAGCTCAGACATGCTCAGCCTCTGTCGGCAAAACACTGCTGCTCATTTTACTCAAGAACCTTTGAGACGTCAGGAAGAAGTAAGCGGAAAAAAAAACATTATACATGCACTCCTGAGATTGAAACAAATCCTGCGGAGGCTATCCTAATATGTACACCATATATATGTAGCAACTAGCACCATGTCTTTGCTAATTTTATCCTTCAGTATCTGCAGAAGAGCCTACAACTAGTCCAAGCCAACAACACAATTGAAAATGTATTCCTCCTACAAAATCATTTCTCATTTGGTTTTATAATCGCATCATCAGCATTATTTCATGGAACCTCCCTGCCTGCGTAAATTTCGCATATCTAACTCTGCCAATGAGTGCATATTTTGCTGTGGGAAGGTCTGTGGGTGGTTATTGAGTGAAATTGCAAAATAGCCTAGAACTATTGCAGAAGAGCCTAGAGCAATTCCAAATGTATTCCTCCTACAAAATCACATTTCTCACATGGTTTTGTGATAGCATCATTATTTCATAGATTCACCCTCTTTGCATATCTAGCAAATCTACCTCAAAATGTATGAAGACACAGTGTACTGTGGGCTAATTAGTTATTGCGTGGTATTGCAGGGACTGGGCCTGCCATTGATTGCCGATCCTCTCCCTGGGGTGCAGTGGGTGGAATAGAGGAGTAGAACGTGGGGGGGGGGGGGGCAGGTGAAAGGAAGAAGCCTTTCAATGTCCTGAGTTCACCTAAAGGCTAGCCAACCTCAAGCCTCTACAAAAGCTTCCCATCACCACTGAGACCACAGTGAGAAGTCAATCAGCCTATTCAGTACGTGGGCCTTGCTAGCCTGGTAGCTAAATCACATACACATATGGCTAATGTATACCAGGCTAGTCATGGTGTCAGAAAAACAAAGGGGATGGTCACCACCACGTAGTAAACAAAAAAGGTTGAAAAATGATTTGTGGTTCTTACTTTTCCCATCAAGGCAATCCTGAAGAAACATGTTTTTTTTCTTCCTAAAGTCATGGTAATTTTTTCAGCCCAATTACGGTCAAGTGTAGGTGGACTGTTTACTTTGAATTTCTGTTATATGAACAATGAAGCACTTAGACCAGAACGAGGATAGTGGAGTTTTACTGTTGTTTGTTGTGACTTGTTTTCATGTCTAGGGTACTACCCATGGGGACATGACTCACTGCTGTGTTTTTAATTGCACTCATCCTCTCTGTTAAACTTTAATCGCTTCAGTGTGAAGCTCTTTGTACTAATGTATTACTTCCTCCCCTGTCCAGGTGTCGGATTCAAAGAGATGCTAATACATCCTGCTGTGGATAAAAAATTTAACTTTGGGAAACTCTCTTCCAAGTTATGAAATAATTTGCATTCTTAAATGACACTGCTAACCTTCTACTCTAGGATGACAGTGAGGCTTTACATGGTTTAGATTCATGTTAGAGAATTACAGGGAGATTACAAACACACACTCTGGGCTAGCACCATGGTGTAGCCAGATGACAGCTATTTCCCTTCCGTCACTGGCTACAGTGATTTTAATACAAAACCTAGGAGGCTCGTATGCCTTACCCCCTCCCCTAGGTAATTATTACGACTTCCGGAGGACGTCCTCCATCCAATCAAAGCTTTTGCAATTTGAACTGACATGTTGTCCATCCAATCATAGGATTAGGATCAGAGAACGAACAATGTATTAGGGTTGTGCCACAGAGCATTATGGGGGTTCTATGTGTTGAGAAGGTTGGTGAGTTTGGACATATTGGATAGAGATTGAGAGTGGAGATAGTTGAGCATTTTTGGCCCAGCGTCGTCCTGGTTAGGTTTTGGACGGTGTTCTTAACTGGCTTGCCAAGTTAAATAAAGGTTAAATAAAAATTTACAAAATATATAAAAAATTAAGAAGAAACATGTTCAAAGCAGCTTATTGGCAAGAGTTGGATTTTACTTAGGGGCACGTTGAGAGGGAAAGTTCAGCTAACAACGGCAACTACTAGGAGCTTTCAGAGGTAATTGCACGTTATGATGCTTTACTTGCTGAGCATATGGACATTTCTACTGTCTACTCTGGGATGTCGAAATCAGTTCAGAATGATTTGATCGCTTCCATCACATCATCCATTAAAAGTGAGATTGAAACAGTGTTTGTCATGCTGAAAGACTCAGCCACGTTTCATCTTCAATGCCCTTGCTGATGGAAGGCTTTGTTACTTTGGTCCCAGCTCTCTGCAGGTCATTCACTAGGTCCCCCCGTGTGGTTCTGGGATTTTTGCTCACCGTGCTTGTGATCATTTTGACCCCACGGGGTGAGATCTTGCGTGGAGCCCCAGATCGAGCGAGATTATCAGTGGTCTTGTATGTCTTCCATTTCCTAATAATTGCTCCCACAGTTGATATCTTCAAACCAAGCTGCTTACCTATTGCAGATTCAGTCTTCCCAGCCTGGTGCAGGTCTACAATTTTGTTTCTGGTGTCCTTTGACAGCTCTTTGGTCTTGGCCATAGTGGAGTTTGGAGTGTGACTGTTTGAGGTTGTGGACAGGTGTCTTTTATACTGATAACAAGTTCAAACAGGTGCCATTAATACAGGTAACGAGTGGAGGACAGAGGGGCCTCTTAAAGAAGAAGTTACAGGTCTGTGAGAGCCAGAAATCTTGCTTATTTGTAGGTGACCAGATACTTATTTTCCACCATCGTTTGCAAATAAATTCATAAAAAATCCTACAATGTGATTTTCTGGATTTTTTTTCTCATTTTGTCTGTCATAGTTGAAGTGTACCTATGATGAAAATTACAGGCCTCTCTCATCTTTTTAAGTGGGAGAACTTGCACAATTGGTGGCTGACTAAATACTTTTTTGCCCCACTGTATGTATTTATAGTCCATTTGTTTGTCAGGAGAACATGTGAATGTGATCAAATTTGGCTTATATGCAAACTTGGGCTGGCTAGGCTGCCTAGACTATTTAATTCCAAAATTATTAACTGGAATGAATCAATCAACATAATAGTGATGACATAGACTGTGTGTACATTTTTAATTAGGCCTACAGTTGCATAGGCCTGCATTATGCAAACATGCATAAAGCAAGCTCAGCCCTGTGAGTTCTATTGTCCATTAGTTGTTGTCTTTGTGTCTGGGTAGAGGAAACCCCCCTGTTAGCCTAGTCTAAATATAAATCATATGAACAAGTATAAGGTAGCTGCAGTTTGACAGGGTTTTCATCCTCCCAAGGCCCAGGAGTTTTTTCCAGGAGTTTTTTTTTTAACAATATGACCTGATTAGGAAAAACTGGTCCCATCATAGCCCTTATAAAACCTTCTCACAACAGATTAATCACTGTCATACCCTATAGAGTCTGGAGTTTTCCTGGTTAGGTTACCAGATAAGGAAAAACTCCTGACCCCAGGGGGAACAAATTGCCCCACCACTCTGGGCCTCATGATGCCACCACTCTGCTTGCAGTTGTCAGTTATCGTCAAGCATATGGATGATCAGGGCTTTATTCAGGAACATTTCTTGTGCTACTTTGATGTGTCAAGTGGATGAGATGTACAGTCTGTGTTTGACTTTGTGAATTCTGAGATGTCTTCAGTTTAACTTCACGGAGAAACTTTGTTGCCCAAACCTATGGTGGCGCTGATGTAATAGAATGTATCTGCTATTTGTATTTCCAGCTAAGTCCCCTCCTGTTCCCTGATCAAGAGGTGATGACCAGTCCACTCCACTACCATTGTCAACTCTCTCCTGACATGAACTGAAGAAACGTCTCACGTTCCCTCTCATCCACTGGCACATTGAATGTTTCCTCTCCAAGCACTGTGAGTAGACCTGTCAAATTTCTATGTGGAGTCAATCACGTACACAAACACAATCACGTTATTACACAACAATAATGGACTAACTCGTTCTTAGCTCTTTTGTCTAACTGTGTAGTGTGTTGTGTTATTGTTTTTTGTCTTCCTAGTCAAATCCTGTCCTGCCCTCAGTGGAAGAGTTGAGCTCTTCTCCAACACCATCTATCCATGATGAGCCTAGCTTTCCTGCATTGAAGCCTATGAACACATCAACCCCTGTCCTGCACTGAACTCAAGCCTCATACCCTCATTCAATCACTGCTGTGATCCCTTCCCAACACTGTAAGTAGCCTTCTCATTCCCCATAATATTGTACTATAATTGTCTATATTAGGTTAAAGTAATAGTCTTTCACGATTTTTGAAACACGCTTTGTCGTCTCCTTTACAGTTGGTCTCCCATCCTCCTCCATTTTTCAAGTCACCAGCCTCCACTGACACACGCTCACAAACAGGGTTACCTTGATGGAGACGTCGCCAGGTGAGTGTTTAAAAGTAGCAGGAAAACACAGCAGGACCTCTTCATGGTTGGAAACATTTTGATCTTACTCAATAAAATAAAATAAAATGCTTTAAATATCTTTAATGCTATGTGGATACACAACATGCACATACATGCGCGCACACACACACTATTGGATCTGTTATTTATTCAGCTCAGGCGACACTGGTAGGATCACACTGGGGTCTCTTGCTCATGATTTTCCCATGCTATCCCCCCGCTCGGTTATCTGGCTCTGAAGTTGACAAGTCGTCTCAAATGTCATAATCCCACTGTTTGCATGCGCGAGCATGTCCCTAGCCGAGCAAGAGCGGGCCGCTGCGTGCGAGAATCAATTGATTGTTCGCGAGTCAGTCACAAACCAATTTAGGATCAGATCTCTCTCCAGTAGAGTGTGCTGCTTTGATGCTTGGAAATGGCATGATTAAAGTGGCCATAGAGGTGTACTGTAACATGGGAAATTAAGGATTTGATTGAATGAGAGGCACTACTGATCTAACACATGGAAATGTGGAACACAACAAAGTTTGGACAAGGGAACTGAAACATTTTGCCTTATGCTGTTTATTCATGCACAATGTACAACTATTTTGTTCTATATCCTGGTCACACAGATGGTAATACAGTGCTGATAATAATTCCAAATCGCTGTTTATTCTCTTTTGGCCAGAGGTTTTGTGTTATTATCTGTATATCCTGGTAAGCCACAAGGACAAGACTGAAAATGTAAAAGCGAGACTGTGCTGTTACTTCCTTCACTGTGTGGTAAAAACATGATGTGTTTAACCTTGAGAGCTGAATACGCTATGCGCAGAATCTGTTATTATGCTTCTACACCTTTGCTTTGGGCACAAAAGACTGTTAGTCAGTACAGTCAATCAATACAGTGACCAATTCCTCCCAGCTTTCTCTCATTTCTCTCATTCTATGGCCGTTTAACTAATCACTTAATGGTACAGTAAATGTAAGCGACAGTATACAGGCCCGGAAGGGTAAGTAATTGCTTAGGGTCAAAGAAAAGCTATTATTTGAAAAATACAACAATATGCTTTGTGTTTCCTCTTGACAATAATTGGAAAGGTCATTGTTCATTCCTTTGGCTCTAGTTCGGTGTTTCGCGTATGGTGGATCAGCAAAGTGAGCAGACATGGTGAAATGGACTAAGATGGGCTCTCAGTCATGCATAAGTACAAACACATACAGTAAGGGGAAATCTTCCTATTTGTTTAGACTGTCACTTCCATCTTCCATACCTCTCAGAACCCTCCACAAGGAGATAATCTCAAGAGGTTTCCCGATTTAACAAGAAGTCAATTGGCATCTGTGTCGTTTTGAGCCGGAATGAAGAATAAATGCCTCTGCATGCATTAATATGCAAGTCATTGAATTTGATCCAGCATGGAACCCTTTGTATCCCCATACATCCTCGGGTGACTGAATTATGGAAATCAGAGCTCTGCAGTTTCCTCATGAAATCCTTTCTTACATGAGCCCAGAACATGTTAGCCTACGTATGCAACCAGCCCATGCACAGTCTGCAGGAAGTATAACCACAGACCTGATCAAGAATTAAACAGACCCCAGCTCCTACAATATTGATAGCCATTCGTCCATTAATCATTCATTAGATGTCTCCACTTCAACTTAGCACGTCTCGAGGAGGAATATTTGCCTCGCATTTGGCTTGCTCAACTGCCACATTTTATTTGCACTCAAATCTTTTACTTCTTTTTTTACCCCCAATTGTATCCCACTTCTTTCCTTTCTTTCTCTTTCTCTGTTTTGTTACTGTGAGTGTTTGTGTTTAATTGCCGACACTGTGCTGCTTTGAGGGTTTCTTCTTCTTCGCCGTGCTAATTCCCGGCGAGGCAGTGTGTGGGTGGAGGTGTAAACGCGCACGTCAGTGGCGATGTGTGATGTTGCTAGGGTAGGGCTCGAAACACACGTGCACACACACACACACACACACACACACACACACACACACACACACACACACATAAACACACACACACATATGCTGAGAGATAACACCAGCCGCAACCACAAACAAGCAGCGCTTGACAAATAAAGCCCCTTCCAACCCTTTTTAATTGATAACACTGAATAGATGGGATGTTGATTACCATTTCTTCAGCCAATCATTCCAGTCACTGTCTTTTGAGTGTCTTGGTTGCTCGCCTTTGAAAAAACGGTATTTTATCTAAACCCCTTCCCATTCATCTTCAACCATCATTTTATACCCTGATCCCTTACATATTCGGGAAAGTTACACAACCTTACACATACTGGTTGTGTCCCAAATGGCACCCTATTCCCTGTATAGTGCACCACGCTGTACAAATGAAGTGCTTTATAACACCAAAACTACTGGCAACTGAGCTGCCACCAACTTAAAGGAGAAAATAATCAAATTCTGCTGGATTATTGAAACACATGGTCACATGGTTGTGAGGGAATTGGGAAAGAGTTCATGTGTACGGAAACATTCATCCTGAGGTATTTTGAAACATGACATCAGTAATTCCATACGGTAAAATGGACAGTATTATGCTAAAAGAAAGGACACAATTCTGTCCAGGATAACGAGCAATGAGTACAAAAATACTTTTTCAAGACACGATTGAAGCTTCAAATGCTTTATATTTTATTAGCAAATTATCACATGACAAACATTGAAAGGTCTTGAATATGTTTTTATGGTTAAAGACAATTCAACCATCTGTAAGGTATTTACAGTGTCATATTCTTCAAAATCAGAAACGTGTCATTATATTTCACATTCATGGGAAAAAAAATACAGAAGTAGCACTCATACAAAACTTGTAAAAACTTCAGCCCAGGGCTCAATACCATCCACCAGTCATCCATTGTGCTAATTTCCTGACCTGAGTCTTTATATTCAGATGGTACATGGCATGGAAGGTTGTTCAGATGAATTGAATCATTGTACAGTTGAGTTATATGATATGATTGACAGTGGACAGTTCAGTTGTGACCCTGGTTTTGATTGGCTTTTGTTAGGATTGGACAGCTGGTGGGTAACATAGTATGTATGTATGTACAGTACCAGTCAAAAGTTTGGACACACTACTCATTCCAGGGTTTTTCTTTATTTTTACTATTTTCTACATTGTAGGCTGTATCACAACCGGCTGTGATTGGGAGTCCCATAGGGCGGCGCACATTTGGCCCAGCGTCGTTAGGGTTTGGCCAGGGTAGGCCGTCATCAGAATTGGTTCTTAACTGACTTGCCTAGTTAAATAAATGTTAAATTAAATTAAATACAAAAGTTGATTTAACGTTGACTTAAAATTGACTACAGTCATATTTTTTTTATTCAGTCCATGTTAAGTCTACTTATCTCAAGTCTGAATCAGGCCCCGTGTGATCGCTGTAACAAGGGTGGTTCTGCACAAGAGTTAACTCCTGAAGACTGGATTAGTGGACTAAGACAGTGTTTTGACAAGCAGGAGAACTGGGTTCACGTCCACCTTCTCACATGAATACCAGTGATGAAGGCTCACTTCATACATGTCACCTCTGATATAACTTAGATATCCCTAAACATTTTGATTGTAACATTATTTATAATCTCACAAAGTTGCCTGGCAACTGCAGCCTATAAATAGTACCACATTTTAACCTGGGATAAGTATTACATTCCCAGTGTTTTCTTAAAAATGTTGATAAATATATTTACTGATTATTCAATCAATATTTATGCTATAAACAATTTGCAATTTAGAAACATTTGATTATATGAAAGGCACAGTCTGCCAAAACATTTGGTGTTTGGGTGCTGCCTTTTACATGCATGTTTTCACAACATTCTCTTAAAACACAATTAATTAGATTGAAGAACCACTTTGGACGGCTTAGAATACCATTTAGTTTTGAAATACGTTCAATGTATTATAACGCTTACATTGGGTTTACATTGAAACACCCTCCAAACACAAGGGCTGCGTTTCAAACTCATAAAAGACAAACACCCTCCTCCACGTACCCTCGCCTTATGCCCTTCGGTGAATCCCTGCGGCCATCTTTGTCGTCGGTCCAAGTGATTAGCCAAGCAAGGGAAGTCAGCCCTTGTTTTTGATTGAGTTTGCGAGTGTACAATTATGTTCACTCTGGGGCCTGAAATGCCCCATCATTTAATTCACGATGATTGTACATCTGCTAAGAAAAGTCTGCCAAAACTTAAATTCCAACATTAATATGGAGAATTCAACATACAAGCGTAATTAAAAATGAATGTAAATAAGGTAGAAATGGTGCTACTGATGCACATGACAGCTCAAACACTTCATAAAAGTAATGATGTTTTTGTTTGGTTTGCTTTTGGATTTACCAGATATTGTTACGGCTGTGTATGGGAGGCGAAGTCGGGTGCAGGAGAGCAGAGTAAATTTAACAGGCACCCTTTTATTCCGGTCAAGAAATAGACACAAAATGACATCAAAGTGCCCAAAAGAAAACACGGAACATGTATAAAAGTATAGCGCGTGAACATCTCACATAACAATAGAGAATTACACACAAAGACATGGAGGGGAACAGAGGACTAAATTACATTGCAGTGTGATTAGATAATGAAAACCAGGTGTGTATGGAAACAAGACAAAACAAATAGAAATATGAAAAATGGAGCGCCGATGGCTAGAAAGCCGGTGACGTGGATCGCCGAACACCGCCCGAACAAGGAGAGGAGCCGACTACGGTGGAAGTCGTGACAAATATGGTAGGGTGGCTAACATTCGATGTCTGCAGATGCGTTGTCTTCTAGCCAAGATATGAAATGGAATCCTAATTGAATGTAGAGCATATAAGGCACACACAGCTACTGGTGGTTCCATGATGATCGGCAACACAACCGTGAGATGAAGGAGTGACACGTTTCCAAGCAAGAGAGGCCCATTTAAAATTGGTTCATTCTTCCCTCGCCCTGCAAGTGTCAACTCGTCAGACGTCATGATCCGTCGTCAGTTGTGTCCACTTAACTTAAGGGCTGAGGGGAGAGGGTGTGTCTTTTAAGTGTTTGGAATGCAGCTCAGATCTCAGTTTAGGTGCAATACTTTTCATGGTTTTACTACGCAATGATGGAGTCTTTATATTTTAACTGTGTACTTATAAACCCTATAGCCCTACACTTCTTTAAAATGAGTATGGAGTAGATGTGTTAGTACCACTACGCTGCTGTGCATTGATTATTGATTGCCATTACCATTACCATTAGTACCTATCTATTTCTCCTGCTACTGGTCACAAATACTATTCACTTGTGCTGTATATATTACCACTAGTATATTACCATAATATTAATATGTTCCTGCTACCAGTCACTTTTCAGCCCCGTTTAAATGCATGTCCACCTATCACGCCTACACTTTTGCACAAACTCACTCACTCACTCACTCACTCACTCACTCACTCACTCACTCACTCACTCACTCACTCACACGCTCACACAATCACTCACTCACACTCTTTCACTCACACATTCACACAATCACTCACACACTCACACTTATACTTATATACACTCATCCACCACTTAGGCTTCTGCCATACTGTTAACTATTGTTTGTATTATTTATCCTGCTACCAGTCACTTTCTCCTAATCCCCACCTACATGTACATATCTACCTCAAATATTCCAGTATGGCATCGATTACAGCCTCAGGTCTTCTTGGGTATGACGCTACAAACTTGGCACACCTATATTTGGGGTGTTTCTCCCATTCTTCTCTGCAGATCCTCTCAAGCTCTGTCAGGTTGGATGGGGAGCGTCACTGCTCAGCTATTTTCAGGTTTCTTCAGAGATATCAAATCAAAAATCAAATGTATTGGTCACATTCGATCGGGTTGAAGTCCGGGCTCTGGCTGGGCCACTCAAGGACATTCAAAAACTTGTCCCAAAGCCACTCCTGCGTTGTCTTGGCTTTGTGCTTATGGTCATTGTCCTGTTGGAAGGTGAACCTTTGCCCCAGTCTGAGGTCCTGAGAGCTCTGGAGCAGGTTTTCATCAAGGATCTCTATACTTTTCTCTGTTCATCTTTGCCTCGATCCTGACTAGTATCCCAGTCCCTGCCGAAGAAAACATTCCTATAGCATGATGCTGCCATCACCATGCTTCACCGTGGGGATGGTGCCAGGTATCCTCCAGTTAAAGTAGGTTTCATCAGACCAGAAAGTCTTATTTCTCATGGTCTAAGCGTCTTTAGGTGCCTTTTGGCAATCTCCAAGCGGGCTGTGATGCACCTTTTACTGAGGAGTGGCTTCTGTCTGGTCACTCTACTGTAAAGACATGATTGGTGGAGTGATGTAGAGATGACTGTCCTTCTGGAAGGTTCTCCCATCTCCACAGAGGAGCTCTGGAGCTCTGTCAGAGTGACCATTGGGTTCTTGGTCACCTTCCTGACCAAGGCCGTTCTCCCCCGATTGCACAGTTTGGCCATGCGGCCAGCTCAAAGAAGAATCTTGGTGGTTCCAAACGTCTACCATTTAAGAATGATGGAGGCCACTGTGTTCTTGGGGACCTTCAATGCTGCAGACCTGTTTTGGTACCCTTCCCCAGATCTGTGCCTTAACACAATCCTGTCTACGAACAATTCCTTCGGCCTCAAGGCTTGTGTTTTTTGCTCTGACATGCACTGTCAACTGTGGGAACTTATTTAAACAGGTGTGTTCCTTTCCACTCCAATCATGATGTAGAATCATTTCCAGGATGATCAATGGAAACAGGATGCACCTGAAAACCATTTTGAGTCTCATAGCAAAGGGTCTGAATACTTACACTACCGTTCAAAAGTTTGGGGTCACTTAGAAACCCCAAACCCCTCTGCATGAATATGCTGGGAGCTAACCAACCAGGTTAGATGTTAGCTGACTAACATTAGGCTCTAACTAGCAAAGCAAACAGCTCTGGGATACGAATAACGTCAGCTAGGGAGCCAGCCAGCTAACAATAGCTAGCTAGCTAACAGTACACTTGAAATGAAACCGCTTTCTGTCAAAATTAGAAATGTGTAATATCTGAAAATGTAGCAAGCTATCTTACCTGTATACAGTTGAAGTCGGAAGTTTACATACACTAAGTTTGGAGTCATTAAAACTTGTTTTTTCATCCATTCCACAAATTTCTTGTTAACAAACTATAGTTTTGGCAAGTCGGTTAGGACATCTACTTTGTGCATGACACAAGTAATTTTTCCAACAATTGTTTACAGACAGATTATTTCACTTATAATTCACTGTATCACAATTCCAGTGGGTCAGAAGTTAACATACGCTAAGTTGACTGTGCTTTTAAACAGCTTGGAAAATTCCAGAAAATTATGTAATGACTTTAGAAGGCTAATTTACATAATTTGAGTCAATTGGGGGTGTACCTGTGGATTTCCAAATGCCTGAAGGTACCACGTTCCTCTGTACAAACAATAGCACGCAAGTATAAACACCATGGGACCACGCAGTCATCATACTGCTCAGGAAGGAGACACCTTCTGTCTCCTAGAGATGAACGTACTTTGGTGCGAAAAGTGCAAATCAATCCCAGAACAACAGCAAAAGTCATTGTGAAGATGCTGGAGGAAACAGGTACAAAAGTATCTATATCCACAGTAAAACGAGCCCAATATCAACATAACCTGAAAGGCCGCTCAGCAAGGAAGAAGCCACTGCTCCAAAAACGCCATAAAAAACCCAGACTATGGTTTGCAACTGCACATGGGGACAAAGATCATACTTTTTGGGGAAATGTCCTCCAGTCTGATGAAACAAAAATAAAACTGTTTGGCCATAATGTTATGTTTGGAGGAAAAAGGGGAGGCTTGCAAGCCGAAGAACACCATCCCAACCATGAAGCACAGAGGTGGCAGCATCATGTTGTGGGGTGCTTTGCTGCAGGAGGGACTGGTGCACTTCACAAACTAGATGGCATCATGAGGTAGGATAATTATGTGGATATATTGAAGCAACATCTCAAGACATCAGTCAGGAAGTTAAAGCTTGGTCGCAAATGGGTCTTACAAATGGACAATGACCCCAAGCATACTTCCAAAGTTGTGGCAAAATGGCTTAAGGACAACAAAGTCAAGGTATTGGAGTGGCCATCACAACGCCCTGACCTCAATCCTATAGAAAATTTGTGGACAGAACTGAAAAAGCGTGTGCGAGCAAGGAGACCTACAAACCTGACTCAGTACACCAGCTCTGTCAGGAAGAATGGGCCGAAATTCACCCAACTTATTGTGGGAAGCTTGTGGAAGGCTACCCAAAACGTTTGACCCAAGTTAAACAATTTGAAAGCAATGCTACCAAATACTAATTGAGTGTATGTAAACTTCTGACCAACTGGGAATGTTATGAAAGAAATAAGAGCTGAAAAAAAAAAATCTCTCTACTATTATTCTGACATTTCACATTCTTAAAATAAAGTGGTGATCCTAACTGACCTAAAACAGGGAATTCTTACTCAGATTAAATGTCAGGAATTGTGAAAAACTGAGTTTAAATGTATTTGACTAAGGTGTATATTAACTTCTGACTTCAACTGTATATTTGATGACAGTTTGGCACAAAATTGGTATTCTCTCAACCAGCTTCACCTGGAATGCTTTTCCAATAATCTTGAAGGAGTTCCCACATATGCTGAGCACTTGTTGGCTGCTTTTCCTTCACTCTGCGGTTCATCTCATCCCAAATCATCTCATTTGGGTAGAGGTCGGGTGATTGTGGAGGCCAGGCTCATGTTTCAGGGGAAGCATGTCTCGACCTTCGCCTCCCGAGCCCATTGGGGAGTTGCAACGATGAGACAGGATCAAAAACTAGTGCACTATAGGGGGCCTTTTGGGACTCAGCCAGTGATACACTTGAGACGGTTGAGGACAGAGTATGGGATCACAGTGAGCTTCATGCTATCAACCCTCAACAAAAGCTCTCAGAATCACTCATGGAATGCCTAATTCAAACGGTGTGAAATTACATTGGAATCCTACTGAATCAGCGGGTGCTGAGCTACAGGTGCAGAGATCAAAACGAGTGTATCTGTCAGATGAACTCATTGTCAAGACTTTGGCTCTCCCACTCTGAACCACTAAGAACAAACACCCATACTTCAATCATACTGTGATAGGGAAAGATCCGCTGTGTTATGTGTTATAACTATGTTATAAATGTTGTAATATAAATGTTTTTCTGTTCTTTAGTTCTCCCCCTATCTTGCACTCATTCGCCGTACCTTTCACTGTAACTTGCTGTGTATGGATCTCTCTTTTTCTTAGTTTCTCTCTCTCTGTCTTTCTCTTGTAATATCCCCCTCTTCACTGTCATGATGAGCAGCCTCCTAGCTGCCTCCAGGGGAAAATGGATGTTTCCCGACACGCTCTTTGAGCGTTCTGTCAGGGGAGACATGGACATCTCAAGGCATCTCGGATCAGAGGTCGGCCCCACCCCACCTCTTACTTAAGGCATTTGTATCTTAGCACAGCAATCCTCCCAGACTGTCACTCTGTGATGCTTCTCTGTTGACATTACACTTCATTCACATCTTTTTGGCATTGGAAGGGAATGTACTCCAGCCATGACATCATGTGTATGTGTGTGTGAGCATAGTCAAAATTTAGAGTGCTAATTAATAGTGCTCTCAGTCCTCCACTGGTGGTTCCTGCAGGACAATTGGTTTGTTTCATCCAGGTTGCCCACCGCTCACCCCTAGCTCTTTCGATCCGTGCTGTAGACAGCCCTTTATAAATATATGGTTTGGTCTGGATATCGGGACAGCTTTCACCTCCCACAACAAATGTATTATTTAGCAACAGTGTGAAGAGAATGCCACAGAGTCCATTGTAATGTTCAGTTCTGTTCAGTTCATTTATTTGACCTTTTACAGGAATTTGTCTTGCATACAAGAGCATTGAGTTAAGAACATATGCCATTGTCTAGGTTGAACAACCAACTCAAAGGTATGAGTCTAATGTAGATACATTTTACTGTTATGGATGTCTCCCCATCCGCCACCCCAAGCTCAGTCATTAATTATTCATGTTAGCTCGTTAACGGTGCCCTTGATGAGAAAGGTGACCTTTTGCACCACCTGAAGACTTTTGGTGCCAACTCCAACATGGCAGGTTGCAATATCTCAGCTCATATTTCATATTTAGGTATCATCACACTCTGTGTGATAGCTGTATATAATTTCGTTTTCAAAGTTCCTCTCCCTTTTCCTCTGAGCAGTGCAACTCCTCACTGCTTTAAACAAAGTTAAACAAAATTAATTTGAATTCAACGCTCAATAACAAAATGAAAGCTGTGGCGTGCCAAGGGTATTTGATTAGTGGTTGCCTAGCAACAGTGTATCGTGGCCATCTGTTGACTTGTCAGTCAGAAGAGGATACTGTATCGCCACCACGCCTGCATGTCGTTTAGTTAGCAGAAAACACACAGCATGGTAATAAATATATCTTTTACACTGGAACAAAAGTCTAAGGATTTGGTGAGGATTTATTTTGTCTCAGCAAATCTCTGAAAACTGAATTCATGTTAGATCGATATCCATCAAATCAAAGTTTATTTGTCCCGTGCTCCGAATACAACAGGTGCCGACCTGACAGTGAAATGCTTACATACAAGCCCTAACCAACAGTGCAATTTTTAAGGAAAAAACAATAGATAAGTAAAGTAACAATACTTTTTTTTAAACTGTAAAATGACAGTAGCGAGGCTATATACAGGGACAGAGTCAATGTGCAGGGCACCAGTTTGTCAGGCTTTTTGAGGTCATGTGTATTGTTTTACCATTATTTAACTAGGCAAGTTAGTTAAGAACAAATTCTTATTTACGATGACAGCCTAGGAGCACTGGGTTAACTGCAATGTTCAGGGGCAGAAAGACAGATTTTTACCTTGTCAGCTCGGGATTTGTTCTAGCAACCTCTCGGTTACTGGCCCAATGCTCTAACCACCTGCTGCTCTACGTTGCCGCATAGTTAAAGTGACTATGCATAGATGCATAGATGATAAACATTTGATTACCTGTTCAGGAGTCTTATTGCTTGGGGGTGAAAGCTGTTTAGAAGCCTTTTGGTCCTAGATTTGGCGCTACGGTACCGCTTGCCATGTGATAGCAGAGAGAACAGTCTATGACTGGGATGGCTGGGGTCTTTGACAATTTTTGGGGCCTTCCTCTGACACCGCCTGGTGTAGAGGTCCTGGATGGCAGGCAGCTTAGCCCCAGTGCCTTAACGGCCGGAGGCCGAGCAGTTGCCGTACCAGGCAGTGATGCAACCAGTCGCTCTCGATGTTGCAGCTAAAGAACCTTTTGAGGATTTGAGGACACATGCCAAATCTTTTCAGTCTCCTGAGGGGGATTTGGTTTTGTCGTGCCCTCTTCACTACTGTCTTGGTGTGTTTGGACCATTCTAGTTTGTTGGTGATGTGGACACCAATGAACTTGAAGCTCTCAACCTGCTCCACTACAGCCGCGTTGATGAGAATGAGGGCGTGGTCCTCCTTTTCCTGTAGTCCACAATCATCTCCTTAGTCTTGATTACGTTCAGAGACCCATCCAGGTCTCTGACCTCCTCCATGAGGCTGTCTCGTCATTGTCGGTGATCAGGCCTACCACTGTTGTGTCGTCTGCAAACCTAATGATGGTGTTGGAGTCGTGCCTGATCAAGCAGTCGTGGTTGAACAGGGAGTACAGGAGGGGACTGAGCACGCACCCCTGTGGGGGCTCCAGTGTTGAGGATCAGCATGGCAGATGTGTTGCTACCTACCCTCACCACCTTGCCCGTCAGGATGTTCAGGATCCAGTTGCAGAGGGAGGTGTTTAGTCCCAGGATCCTTAGCTTAGTGATTAGCTTTGAGGGAACTATGGTGTTGAACGCTCAGCTGTAGTCAGTGAATAGCATTCTCACATAGGTGTTCCTTTTGTCCAGGTGGAACAGGGCAGTGTGGAGTGCAGTATAGATGGCATAATCTGTGGATCTGTTTGAGCAGTATGCAAATTGCGATGGGTTTAGTGTTTCTAGGATAATGGTGTTTGAATTGATTCATTACCAGCTTTTCAAAGCACTTCATGACTACAGACTTGATTGCTACAGGTCTGTAGTCATTTAGGCAGGTTACTTTAGTGCTCTTGGCCACAGGGACTATGGTGGTCTGCTTGAAGCATGTTGGTATTACAGGCTCATTCAGGGACATGTTGAAAATGTCAGTGAAGATACCTGCCAGTTGGTCAGCACATGCCCGGAGAACACGTTCTGGTAATCCATCTGGCCCAGCGACCTTGTGAATGTTGACCTGTTTAAAGGTCTTACTCACGTTGGCTACGGAGAGTGTGATCACACAGTCATCCTGAACAGCTGATACTCTCATGCATGCTTCAGTGTTGCTTACCTCAAAGTGAGCATAGAAGTGATTTAGCTCGTCTGGTAGGCTCGTGTCACTGGGCAGCTGGCGGCTGTGCCTCCCTTTGTAGTCTGTAATAGTTTGCAGGCCCTGCCACATCCGACGAGCGTCGGAGCCGGTGTAGTACGATTCTTGTATTGGCATTTTGCCTGTTTGATGGTTTGTCAGAGGGCATAGCAGGATTTCTTATAAGCTTCTGGGTTAGAGTTCCACACCTTGAAAACGGCAGCGCTAACCTTTAGCTCAGTGTGAATGTTGCCTGTAATCCATGGCTTCTGGTTGGGGTATGTACGTACAGTCACTGTGGGGACGACGTCCTCGATGCACTTATTGATAAAGCCAGTGACTGATATGGTGTAGTCCACAATGCCATCAGAAGAATCACAGAACATATTCCAGTCTGTGCTAGCAAAACAGTCCTGTAGTTTAGCATCTGCTTCATCTGACCACTTTTTTATAGACCGAGTCACTGGTGCTTCCTGCATCCACACACTGAGCAGACACACATACTGTTTCTTACGAACTTCATTCGTTAGGAGAGCTTTAGCCTCTGTCATAGGCTTTTACCTCACCTTTGTGAGCGAAGCCTAGGAGCTGAGGACAGCTTTGACTGTGAAAAGTTACACATAATAAATCTGTTTTAAATGGTCATTTCCAGCACTTCAATATATATACACTTCATGGAGGCCTCCCGAGTGGCTCAGTGGTCTAAGACACTGAATCGCAGTGCTTGCTGTGCCACTAGAGATTCTGGGTTTGAGTCCAGGCTCTATCACAGCCGGCCGCAACCAGGAGACCCATGGGGCGGAGCATAACTGGCCCAGCATCGTCCGGTTTAGGGGAGGGTTTGGCCAGCAGGGATGTTTTTGTCCCATCACACACTAGCGACTCCTGTGGTTGGCCAGGCGCAGTGCATGCTGACATGGTCGGCAGGTGTACAGTGTTTCCTCTGATATGTTGGTGCGACTGGCATCCAGGTTAAGTGGACATTGTGTCAAGAAGCTGTGCGACTTGGTTCGGTTGTGCTTTGGAGGATTCACAGCTCTCGACCTTCGCCTCTCCGGAGTCCGTATGGGAGTTGCAGCGACGAGACAAGACTGTCACTATCAATTGGATACCATGAAATTGGGGAGAAAAAGGGTTAAAAAAAAATATATATAAAAATATATATAAAAAGATGCAATTCATGACCAAAGACATGTGGACACCTGCTTGTCGAACATCTCATTCCAAAATTCTGGGGATTAATATGTAGATCCCCCTGTTTTCTGCTATAACAGTCTCCACTCTTCTGTGAAGGCTTTCCACTTGACATTGGAACATTGCTATAGGGACTTGCTTCCATTCAGCCACAAGAGCATTAGTGAGGTCGGGCACTGATGTTGGGCAGTTGGCGTTCCAGTTCATCCCAAAGGTGTTCAATGGGGTTGAGGTCAGGGCTCTGTACAGTCCAATCAAGTTCTTCCACACTGATCTCGACAAACCGTTTCTGTATGGATCTCACTTTTTGCACGGTGGCATTGTAGAATGTATGCTGTAGTGTTAAGAATTCCCTTCACTGGAACGAAGGGGCCAAACCCGAACCAAGAAAAACAGCCCCAGACCATTATTCCTCCTCCACCAAACTTTACAGTTAGCACTATGCATTGGGGCAGGTAGCGTTCTCCTGGGATCCGCCAAACTCAAATGGGTATGTCAGACTAGTGAAGCGTGATTTATAACTCCAGAGAACGCGTTTCCACTGCTCCAGAGTTCAATGGCGGCGAGCTTTACAACAGTCCAGCCAACGTTTGGCATTGCGCATGGTGATCTTAGGCTTGTGTGCGGATGCTCGGCCATGGAAACCCATTTCATCAAGCTCCCGACGAACAGTTCTTGACCTGACGTTGCTTCCAGAGGCAGTTTGGAGCAGTTCTTGTGTTGATGTTTGGAACTCGGTAGTGAGTGTTGCAACCGAGGACAGGCGATTTTTACGTGCTTCAGCACTTGGCTGTCCCGTTCTGTGAGCTTGTGTGACCTACCACATTGAGGCTGAGCCGTTGTTGCTCCTAGACGTTTCCACTTCACAATAACAGCACTTACAGGTGACCGGGGCAGCTCTAGCAGGGCAGAAATTTGACAAACTGACTTGTTGGAAAGGTGGCATCCTATGACGGTGCCATGTTGAAAAGCACTGAGCTCTTCAGTAAGGCCAAACTACTGCCAATGTTGTCTATGGAGATTCAATGGATGTGTACTCGATTTTATACACCTGTCAGCAACAGGTGTGGCTGAAATAGCCGAATCCACTCATTTGAAGTGGTGTCCACATACTTCTGTATGTAATAATTGAAATCCATCCATACACAGCTGCGTCTCCATACAATTTGTAAAAAGTAGCCTAGTAGTTAGAGAGTTGGACGAGTAACCGAAAGGTTGCAAGATCAAATCCCCGAACTGACAGGGTAAAAATCTGTAGTTCTACCCCTAAACAAGGCAGTTAACCCACTGTTCCTAGGCCGTCATTGAAAATAAGAATTTGTTCTTAACTGACTTGCCAGGTTAAGTAAAGGTAAAAAACAATATTTAGCTATCTTTTTTTGTTAGGAGCTAACTTGACTCTGAAATGTTTCACACAATGAACCTGGTTGAATCTTGGTCTCACCAGCTCTTCAGCTATGTCTGCCTGAGTGACACAGGTAGTGTGCTGCTTAGGGTCTCTCATTGGGAATCCATCTATATTATCCTCTGATGACATGACTCAGTACAGTGATAGAGAGTGGCTGACAGAGATGTACTTTATCATTATTGGATCCCTTTCACTCTTCGAGGTGATAGAGACTAGCTATAACAACGTCTGTTTCTAATCTCAGTGTGCACACGTCGGCATCTGTTCCATCAGCGATGGCTTATTGGCTGAACAGAATACAAGCACTCATTAAATTCACCTTAACTGCACTGTATCGACAAATATCTGTAAATCTGGTAACCCGAAAGAGTGCTGCCTGCACTTTATCAATGACATATCTGGCAACCCCAAAGAGCCCTTTCATCATCAGAAGAAAGGGTGTAAATTACCACTCAAGCCTGCAGCCAATTTGTTCAGTTTACTGTGAGGGGAGTACTCTTTTTGCAAATGCTCAACTTTTCTCACGCTAAGAGAATCACAGACAATCCCTCAGTGCTGAAACGATCTGGTTTCTAAGTCGGTAACTGAAGAGGCGGCTCATGGATGTGGGAGGTGAAATATGAGTTTATCGGAGTTTCTTTTAATCTATTTTTGGAACATACCGGAAATACCTCCCACTGACTACACCATGGTTTCATTCTCTTCTTATTACTATTACTTACCTTCAAGAAGATTAGCCAGGCTTCTTTATATATTTTTCAAATGCCTTTTGCTCAAGTGAGTCTAACATTTTGACATGACCGTTCCACATTAAATGATCATTGACATGATATCAAACCTCTAAATGCGTCTCGTATGGATTATTATGGGTGCTTAATTGATCAATGTGTCTCGTATTGATTATTACGGGTGTTTCATTGAGGATAATAAAGGAACGGAGGGTCGATGTTACGGAAGATACGCGTGTGGTGCATACGTCTTTAGGCTGTGACAGAGTGACGGCTATAAATTACAGTTTCATTGCTAGAGAGGATAGAGAGATGCATGTTGTCGATGAGGGTCACTGGTCTCTCTGTGGGATCACCAGGCAGAGCCATATAGATAGCGTTCTCCAAGGAATCCTCTGAGCAGCCACATTTAATCACATCCCTTTACTAGACCCCCCACATCCTCCCTGACAGCTGCCCACAGACACACACCCACCCTGGGGACCATCTCTTCCTTTTCCCCCTGGTCCTCCAAGGTCCACTCAGTCTCTACTGGAAGCGTCTTCTAAATGAAAAAAGACAACACATTGATTTGAAATCTCTTCTCATTCGCAGACCCCCAATGAAGTGTCATGGACAGACCATTGGCTAACACTGGCCATTGACTACAATGGATCCTATCCTTACATCCTCTTTTTGTCTCCTCCAAGCCTGTGTAGGATAGGGTTTACCAATTTGGTCATTTAGCCTCGTTAATGGCTGTTCATTAAAATTCAATTGCTGAGGTGTTTTGATCTGTTTTGTTTTCCAGATCGAACAAGCACAATTAAAATGTAGTCAGTGAATCAATAGACATTATCTCTATGGACCTCTGAAGGGTTCTCGCCAAAAATACTAATTAGTGTCAGATTTCCATTGTATATTTATTTAGCTTTTTTTCCCCCTCGCCCAGACGAGCTCGGTGATCTCTAACGAGGCTTGTCTGGGCCTGGCGGAGGAGAGGAGAGGAAAGAAGGGGAGGGGAGGGGAGGGGAGGGGAGGGGAGGGGAGGGGAGGGGAGGGGAGGGGAGGGGAGGGGAGGGGAGGGGAGGGGAGGGGAGGGGAGGGGAGGGGAGGGGAGGTGCAGGTGGCAGCTCTCTAATTACCTCCCGGTGGATGACTACATTTCCCATGATTCCTGGTCCTCTGACAGTGGTAAATTACAATCTTAATAAATCATTTCCTCATCAAGATTATCCATTGGGGAGGAAGAATCTGTTAACTGCGAATTCTTATAAAAGTTAACTGTGGCCTATGCAGATTTGTACATTACTCTCTGACATGTTTACACCCAGTAGTTCAATCAAAAGATAATAGTTGATATAACTGTAACCATAGAACATATATGTGTTCTATTTGTTATTGGCTGTAATAACATAATTGGTTATTGCAATAATAAGGCTGATCCCTGATTTAATCCAAAAATAATACAACTACTATAAAGCTACAAATTGTTGTATAAATGTGATACATTGATAAACAGAACATCTCCCACGTGTTGATGGTCTTTGTTTTGGATGTACCAGATTTGCACGATCCGATAGGGTTCATCGTCTATTGGTTGTGAATGGACTTGGGCCTAACCCTTGTTAGGCCACAACAGTGTCTCAATGGCGTACTATGGAGCAAGCCGGGCCGTAGATATAGAGCTGCATCATCATCTCTGTAGTAGATGTTCTCTACTTTCTCATTGTGTCTGTGTGTATCCATTGCCTCACTCCAGCAGCATCTCTCACTCCCCTTCAGTCCCAAAATGTATATGTGTATATAAAAAAACAACGTATTATTGTGTAGCTACTTTGTACAAAAGTACCATGAATGTAAAATGTGTTTATAATGTATATGTAACAAAAACACTGTAAAAAAAAACTACAACTATTGGAGGGCCAATAAAAAATTCATGAAATACAAACAAAACCACTTTTTGTGTCGAAAGCATTCCACAGGGATGCTGCCCTATGTTGACTCCAATGCTTCCCACAGTTGTGTCAAGTTGGCTGGATGTCCTTTGGGTGGTGGACCATTCTTGATATACACAGGAAACTTGTTAAGCGTGAAAAACCCAGCAGCTTTGCAGTTCTTGACACACTCAAGCTGGCACATATTACCATACCCCGTTCAAAGGCACTTAAATATTTTGCCTTGCCCATTAACACTGAATGGCACACACACACAATCCATGTCTCAATTGTATTCATCTACACTGATTGAAGTGGTTTTAACAGGTGACACCAATAAGGAATCATAACTTTCACCTGGATTTAGCTGGTCAGTGTTTTGTACACTCATATATATATATATATATATACAGTTGAAGTCGGAAGTATATATATACAGTCATTAAAACTCGTTTTTCAACCACTCCACAAATTTCTTGTAAACAAACCATAGTTTTGGCAAGTTGGTTAGGACATCTACTTTATGCTTGACACAAGTCATTTTTCCAACAATTGTTACCAGACAGAATATTTCACTTATAATTCACTGTATCACAATTCCAGTTGTGATAAGTTGACTGTGCCTTTAAACAGCTTGGAAAATTTCAGAAAAGGATGTCATGGCTTTAGAAGCTTCTGATAGGCTAATTGACGTAATTTGAGTCAATTGGAAGTGCACATGTGGATGTATTTCAGGGCCAACCTTCAAACTCAGTGCCTCTTTG
Source organism: Oncorhynchus kisutch (assembly GCF_002021735.2). Classification (NCBI taxonomy): domain Eukaryota; kingdom Metazoa; phylum Chordata; class Actinopteri; order Salmoniformes; family Salmonidae; genus Oncorhynchus; species Oncorhynchus kisutch. The sequence continues at coordinate 60,564,704 of NC_034184.2, read as the reverse complement.
CTTGACAGCATGGGAAAATCAAAAGAAATCAGCCAAGACCTCAGAAAAACAATTGTAGACTTCCACAAGTCGGGTTCATCCTTGGGAGCAATTTCCAAATACCTGATGGGACCACGTTCCTCTGTACAAACAATAGTACGCAAGTATAAACACCATGGTACCACGCAGCCGTCATACTGCTAAGGAAGGAGGCGCGTTCTGTCTCCTAGAGATGAACGTACTTTGGTGCGAAAAGTGCAAATCTATCCCAGAACAACAGCAAAGGATCTTGTGAAGACGCTGGAGGAGACAGGTACAAAAGTATCTTTATCCACAGTAAAACTAGTCCTATATTTATTTATTTATCCGTTATTTTACCAGGTAAGTTGACTGAGAACACATTCTCATTTGCAGCAAAGACCTGGGGAATAGTTACAGGGGAGAGGAGGGGGATGAATGAGCCAATTGTAAGGAAGAAGCCACTGCTCCAAAACCGCCATAAAAAAGCCAGACTACGGTTTGCAACTGCACATGGGGACAAAGATCATACTTTTTGGAGAAATGTCCTCTGGTCTGATGAAACTGTTTGGCCATAATGACTACCATTATGTTTGGAGGAAAAAGGGGGAGGCTTGCAAGCCGAATTAACACCATCACAACTGTGAAGCACAGGGGTGGCAGCATCATGTTGTGGGGGTGCTTTCTGCAGGAGGGACTGGTGCACTTCACAAAATAGATGGTATCATGAGGATGGAAAATTATGTGGATATATTGAAGCAACATCTCAAGACATCAGTCAGGAAGTTAAAGCTTGGTCACAAATGGGTCTACCAAATGGACAATGACCCCACGCATACTTCCAAAGTTGTGGCAAAATGACTTAAGGACGACAAAGTCTAGTTATTAGAGTGGCCATTATAAGCCCTGACCTCAATTCTATAGAACATTTGTGGGCTGAACTGAAAAAGTGTGTGCGAGCAAGGAGGCCTACCAACCAGGAGGAATGGGTCAAAATTCATCCAACCTATTGTGGGAAGCTTGTGGAAGGCTACCTGAAACATTTGACCCAAGTTAAACAATTTAAATGCAATACTACCCAATACTAATTGAGTGTATGTAAAACTCTGACCCACTGGGAATGTGATGAAAGAAATAAAAGCTGAAATAAATAATTCTCTTTACTATTATTCTGACATTTCACATTCTTAAAATAAAGTGGTGATCCTAACTGACCTAAGACAGGATTTTTAAAATTTGGATTAAATGTCAGGAATTGTGAAAAACTGAGTTTAAATGTATTTGGCTAAGGTGTGTGTAAACTTCCAACTTCAACTGTATCTATAAACAGGGATGTTGTGTAGAAGCTGTTGGGTGGCACAGGGGGATCTTCAGTGGAGGTGATTTGTGTGGAGGGAGAGGGGTCCCATCTGTTCGTTGCCTCCCTAAGGGGGTGGAGGGGGGGTATTAGGCTAGCCCGCCCCCGTGCCTCCCATCCCCCCACCACGCCCCTCCCTTCCACCCAAGGAGAGGATAATGAGGAGAGGGAGAAAGGTCGAGAGCGGATCCCTGGGGGGACGCGTGTCTGTGCTCCTGTCTCGCCCCTCTTCCCCATCAGATTGACAACAGGGCCTCAGCTGGCCTTGTGATCAAAGGAACCCCCAAGGCCGACCCTCATTGGACAGGCCCAATATGGACTCATGTCCCATTGGTTGTGCTTGTGCAATGGCCATAGGCATTATTCTGTTCATTCTGTTGATTGCTTTTCATGGTCATTGTTGATATATAACACACTGAACAAAACTAGAAATTCCGCATATGAAGTATTGGTCCCACATTTTATGAGATTAAATGACTATCTGTGACCAGCAGATGCATATCTGTATTCCCAGTCATGTGAAATCCAATCACATCCGATTGTTTTCAGAGCTGATCTGATTGGTCAAAAGACCAATTAGTGTAAAAAAAAAAGATCAGAAATGGGCTGCCTGTGTGAACACAGAGATGGTATCTGCATGCAGAGGTATACCTGAATCTCCTCTCTTTTGCTGCTCTGCTTTTTTCTCAGAGACTCTGGAGTCCCAGAGCAAATTTGCTCCTGCAGCTTTTAACCTTCATTTATCTAAGATAGTTGCAGCGTGGATTAAGATGTGATACACAAAGGTAAACCATTTACAAAGAGTGCACACCCATTACAACTCAAAGACCAGTGCTCCTGTTCAGGTTGATGCTCGACTACCTTCTTTTCTTTTCTATGAAAAGTCTTATCGGTCTACCCCAGAGGCTGGCCAAACATGATGATATATTATATAGAATTTGTTTTTATTCGATTTGCCATCGTGCAGTTCATACAATAATGCATTGATGCCTTTCCCTTTCATCCATTCTGATATTTTTATAACAAATGGATCCTTATGAATCTCTGACAGATGATGCAACTCATTTTGAGTCATGTTTTGACCCCACTGAGTCAGGCAGGATGAATCAGATACATGATGTCAAATTTACTTTGAGAGTTGGAGCTTTAAATGAGATCATCTTTACTGTGTAATAGAGAATCAATCAATGGCGTCTCTCCCGCGAGAATGGCCTGGTCTGGAAGGAGTGGGCGTCAGAGTAAACATCGCCTGACATCACCTGACAACGCAGGGAGGGGTCATGACAAAGAGCCACACGGTTTGTGTTCTAATGCCCCCACAGGATGATGCGTTTCTGTTACCTCCTACCTCCTCTCTCAGTCACACATCGTGTGGAAGTCTGACAAAGGTGTAATTTTAAAGGCAAAACAGATCCTGGATCAGCACTCCTACCCTGAGACGATTAATACATACAGCCCCAAGATCCTAATTTGATTTGAAACATCAACGCCTGGACGCTTATTTGTTACAGCATGTTACTTATGTTGCAATTATCTCAGAACCTTGTTATAACCCTCCTCATCCTGTATTGCATAACTGTGTTGGATGTATAGTTTTCAGCTGGGTTGAGGTTTGACACCATGACCACTAGGCTAGCTAGAGCCGCGACAGCTTCACAGCTCGACTGGATGAGCAGATGTTCCACTGAAAGAACGTCTTACAGTCCCCCCGATGACTGACAGCTCTGGCATCACACTCTCTGCTGGTCAGAAAACACACACACACACACGCATGTGTACACATGCACATGCGCACACACACAGACCCATACACATAGATGTATGCCCTTGCTCACACAGACACACGCGTGCACGCATGCGCCACACACGTGCACACACAGACAAACACATTCACCACACACACACACACAGAAAGTTCACACCATGTGCCCTTATGGGGTGGCGGACAGTAAAAAAGACAGAGTTCCCTCCGCCGTCTGTAAATGAGTCTCCTCTACCCCGCCTGCTGAACACACTCTGCTGAGATTTACACGTGTGAATGAATAATGAGTTTCCTCCTGGTGCCATGGCTCTCTCTCTCACACCTCTCTCTCGCCGACTGTGTCCCAAATGGAACCCTATTCTCTACATAGTTCACATCTATTGACCAGGGTCTATGTGGTTCTGGTCAGAAGTAGTACACTGTGTATGGAATAGGGTGGCATATGGGACGTGTCCTTACTCTGTCACCCTCTCTAACCCTTTCTCTCCCCTTTGTGGTACACTCACTCAGCATTTATCCTATTTTCTAGCTCTGTGGGTAAAATTATGACCATCCCATCTCTCTCTCCATATCTCTCTGTCTCTTTCTGTCTCTCTCTGTCTCTCTCTCTCAATTCAATTAAATCCAAGGGCTTTATTGTCATGCGAAACATATCTTAACATTGCCAAAGCAAGTGAAGTAGATCATATACAAAAGTGAAATAAACAATAAAAATGAACAGTAAACATTACACTCACAGAAGTTCCAAAATAATAAAGAAATTTCAAATGTCATACTATGTCTACATACAGTGTTGTAACAATATGCAAATAGTTAAAGTAAAAAAGGGAAAATAAATAAGCATAAATATGAGTTGTATTTACAATGGTGTTTGTTCTTCACTGGTTGACCTTTTCTTGTGGCAACAGGTCACACATATTGCTGCTGTGATGGCACACTGTGGTATTTTCACCCAGTAGATATGGGAGTTTATCAAAATCTGGATTGTTTTTCGAATTCTTTGTGGATCTGTGTAATCTGGAGGGAAATATTTGTCTCTAATATGGTCATACATTGGGCAGGAGGTTAGGAAGTGCAGCTCAGTTTCCACCTCATTTTATGGACAGTGTGCACATAGCCTGTCTTCTCTTGAGAGCCAGGAACATAAAATTGGCATAGAATGCCCTTCTTGCTTTGTCTCTCAGATCGTTCACAGCTTTGTGGAAGTTACCTGTGGCGCTGATGTTTTGGACAAGGTATGTATAGGTTTTTGTGTACTCTAGGGCAACAGTGTCTAGATGGAATTTATATTTGTGGTCCTGGCGACTGGACCTTTTTTGGAACACCATTATTTTGGTCTTACTGAGATTTACTGTCAGGGCCAAAGTCTGGCGGAATCTGTGCAGAAGATCTAGGTGCTGTTGTAAGCCCTCCTTGGTTGGTGATAGAATAACAAGATCATCAGTAGACATTTGACTTCAGATTTTAGTAGGGTGAGGCCGAGTGCTGCAGACATTTCTAGTGCCCTCGCCAATTCGTTGATATATATTTTGAAGAAGGTGGGGCTTAAGCTGCATCCCTGTCTCACCCCACAGCCCTGTGGGAAGAAATGTTTTTTTTTTGTTGCCTATTTTAACCACAAACTTGTTGTTTGTGTACATGGATTTATAATGTTGTATGTTTTTCCCCTAACACCACTTTCCATTAATTTGTATAGCAGACCCTCATGCCAGATTGAAGGAGGATTTTTTGAGAAGACTTTGCCTTTGTTTTGTTTTGTTTGTTTGTCAATCATGGTGTGCAGCGTGAATATGTGGTCTGTCTTACGATAATTTGGTAAATAGCCAATTTGACATTTGCTCAGTACATTGTTTTCACTGAGGAAATGTACGTGTCTGCTGTTAATGATAATGCAGAGGATTTTTCCAAGGTTGCTGTTGACGCATATCCCACGGTATGGGTCAAATTTGTTTCCTCTTTTGTGGATTGGGGTGATCCGTCCTTGGTTCCAAATATTGGGGAAGATGCCAGAGCTAAGGATGATGTCAAAGAGTTTTAGTATAGCCAATTGGAATTTGTTGTCTGTATAGGGTTAGGGTTAGATCATTTCATTGAGGATACCATCAACACCACAGGCTTTTTTGGGGTTGGAAGGTTTGTATTTTGTCCTGTAGTTCATTCAAGGTAATTGGAGAATCCAGTGGGTTCTGGTAGTCTTTAATAGTTGATTCTAAGATTTGTATTTGATCATGTATATGTTTTTGTTTTTTATTCTTTGTTAGAGAAGTGGTTTACCTATACATCTCCATTTTGGAGAGATAATTCTTTGTATTGTTGTTTGTTTAGTGTTTGCCAATTTTCCCAGAAGTGGTTAGAGTCTATGGATTCTTCAATTACATTGAGCTGATTTCTGACATGCTGTTCCTTCTTTTTCCGTACTGTATTTCTGTATTGTTTTAGTGATTCACCATAGTGAAGGCGTAGACTCAGGTTTTCAGAGTCTCTATGTTTTTGTTTGGACAGGATTTTCAATTTCCTTCTTAATTTTTTTTATTTGTCATTGTTGTTCATTTTCTTTGGTTTTCTATTTGAGATGATAGGGAAGCTGAGAGGTCAAATATACTATGAAAATGTTCTACTGCGAAGTTTACATCTTCACTCTTACAGTGGAACGTTTTGTCCAGGAAGTTGTCTAATTATTGTTGCCTAATTGTTTTTTGGTAGGTTTCCTTCCATCTTTATCATTTCTTAATATTACTCAGTACCTGTGCCTTTGATGCCTCATGATTGAGTATTGCTCTGTTCAAGTCGACTGTGATTTTGCTGTGGTCTGATAGGGGTGTCAGTGGGCTGACTGTGAACGCTCTGAGAGACCCTGAGTTGAGGTCAGTGATAAAATAGTCTATAGTACTACTGCACAAGAGATGAGCTATAGGTGTACCTACCATAGGAGTTCCCTCGAAGCCTACCATTGACTATGTAGATAACCAGCGTGCGACAGAGCTGCAGAGAGTTGTGACCTGTTTTTGTTGGTTATGTTGTCATAGTTGTGCCTAGGGGGCATATGGGGGAGGGAATGCTGTCACCTCCAGGCAGGTGTTTGTCCCCCTGTGTGCTGAGGGTGTCAGGTTCTTGTCCAGTTCTGGCATTTAGGTTGCCACAGACTAGTACATATCCCTGGGCCTGGAAATGATTGATTTCCCCCTCCAGGATGGAGAATCTGTCTTCATTAAAGTATAGGGATTCTAGTGGGGGTATATAGGTAGCACACAGGAGGACGTTTTTCTCTGTTAAGATAATTTCCTTTTGAATTTCTAGCCAAATGTAAAATTGTCCTGTTTTGATGAATTTAATGGAGTGAGTTAGGTCTGCTCTCTCTCTCTCTCTCTCTCTCTCTCTCTCTCTCTCTCTCTCTCTCTCTCTCTCTCTTTACTCTATCATCCTTTCTCTTTCCTGTTTTGCCAGTGGTTTTAGTCATTGACATGTACAAGAGAATTAAAAAATCCTGCCTTATCTTGTCTCTCTATCAGTCAGCCACCTAACACTGTTCTCAGAACAGTACCATGTGAACACATTGAAATTAGAGCAGTGGGTCATCATGCCTCTACTGGGTCTGGGGTCAGATCATTATATTATATTATCATATCATATCATAGTATATAATATTATTATCATTATATCTCTCTGTTTCTCTCTCTCTGTTTTTCGACCTCTCTTTCTGTCTCTCTCGCTCTCTCTCTCTCTCTTTCTCTCTCTCTCTCTCCCCTCGTTCATGCACACACACACACACACATTATGCCCATGCAGAGGCAGGGGAGCAGTCCATACCTACCCTCAGAGGTCATTCTGGGCCAGACAGTGGGAGGAGGTTTTCAGTCACTCCCGTCCCCCCTAGTGGATTCTGAACACAACACCCTGTGGTTCCTCTACGCTTTAATCAGAGCCCCAGTGCAGAGTTCTCCTACAGACCTGCATCCTCTCACTTGGTGGGGGAGGAAAGGGGATACCTACCTAGTCAGTTGCACAGCTGAATGCATTCAACCAAAATCCCTTTCCCTAAATTCACCACTTCGTACAAACACTCAAATCAAATTGTTATTATTTCATTTTTGTGGGGCATTTAACACACACTCTTATCCAGAGCGGATTACAGTAGTGATTGCATTCATTTTCAGACTTTTTTCCTTACTGGTCCTCCATGAGAATCAAACCCACAAGCCTGGAGTTGCAAGTGAGCCATACGGGACTGTATATTCTTGAGTATGGGCATGGAAAGACTTAAGAGTTCCAATTCAACCTTTTATACAGAGATAGTTACTCATATCTTAAGATACCGCTTGAGATATGGCAAACAGACATTCACTTCAAATAAACCTTGAAAATAGGATGCTGTGTGGATGCTTGGGCTGTTCTACCATCAAGTACATTGAACATTTCAAACTGACCATAATTTCATTCTTTCACACGAAGACTGTTACTAGGTCTCAGAAAGTGCATCAAGACACAATTGTGAAATAGGATATATGTTAATTTTAGACTCTGTGCTGACATGTCCATTCATTCTCCGGCTCAGCCCGCTCAGATAGCCAACTAAGTTGATAATGGCTGACCCTGGCCGTGACCCCACTCTCTGAGGGTGTCTCGGGAAGTTGGTACATGCAAAAAACACATTTCCAATTCCACCCCAAAAAGTCATTTTCCTCTCACTTTCTCACTCGTCATGTGGCATCCTACCTGTGTTTGAACCATAGAAATAGAATTAATAGAATAGTTCTGTGGGTTGAACTCATCGGCTTTCTGTCCAGGAAGGCAAGACAAGGAGGAGGAATACATGCTTCAAATCCATGCTGTGGTCACCAGCGTAAAAGGATCTGATGGAGATTCAATACAAAAAGTCTGCGAGAGGCTATTCAGCACAATTGAAGCAGGTAGCGACCCTGTCCATCTCAGAAATCTTAGAAAGACAGCAACCATCTCACTTCTACTAAAGGAAAACAAACATCTCCATAGTTCCATTGCATCTGTGTTTTGTCTGTGCATTCTGCTCTAACATCCTCTTGATACTAGAGTGCCAAAGCCCTGTATTCATTCATTTTTCGGGGGTCACGTTTTAGTGAGCACATGTCCTCATAATCCGGGTTATTGGCATAGCTCTCATGTACCAATCAAATGCCTGCTTCTCCTCCCACATCCACTCGAATTCATTGTACAGCATAAAATCTCATTATGTTGTAATGAGTGAGAAGTCACATTCCACCAGAGAATATATGGTTGGTCACATCACTCAGGAGCTGTGTCTAGATGTGCACTTTTCATTCCTTTTTCTTCTGTAGGACAAAGACAATAGTGTGAAATCAGGGTTGAATAGTTAAAATAGACACAATGGCCCAAAAAAGGGTTGGACTCTGTTATTGTAGTCTTTCCACGAGTCACAAATCTACCTGTCTCTTCCCGGGGGAAGCAACCTCATAAAGGGAATCGTCTCTCTGTGTCCCAAATGGCACCCTATGAAGTGCACTTTTTAGGGCTCTGGTCAAAAGCAGTGCACTATGTACATCACCAGTCAAAAGTTTGGACACACCTACTCATTCAAGGGTTTTTATTTATTTTTACTATTTTCTACATTGTAGAATAATAGTGGACCTCAACACTATGAAATAACACATATGGAATCATGTAGTAACCAAAATAAGTGTTAAACAAATCTAAATATATTTTATATTTGAGATTCTTCAAAGGAGCCACCCTTTGCTTTGATGACAGCTTTGCACACTCTTGGCATTCTCTCAACCAGCTTCACCTGGAATGCTTTTCCAACAGTCTTGAAGGAGTTCCCACATATGCTGATCACTTGTTGCCTGCTTTTCCTTCACTCTGTGATCCAACTCATCCCAAACCATCTCAATTGGGTTGAGGTTGGGTGATTGTCGAGGCTAGGTGATCTGATGCAGCACTCCATCACTCTCCTTCATGGTCAAATAGATCTCACACAGCCTGGAGGTGTGTTTTGGGTCATTGTCCTGTTGAAAAACAACTGTTAGTCCCACTAAGCGCAAACCAGATGGGATGGCGTATCGCTGCAGAATGCTTTGGTAGCCATGCTGGTTAAGTGTGCCTTAAATTCTAAATAAATCACAGACAGTGTCACCAGCAAAGCACCCCCACACAATCACACCTCCTCCTCCATGCTTCATGGTGGGAACCACACGCGGAGATCCTCCGTTCACCTACTCTGCGTCACACAAAGACACGGCGGTTGGAAGCAAAAATCTCAAATTTGGACTCATCAGACGAAAAGACAGATTTCCACTTGTCTAATGTCCATTGCTCGTGTTTCTTGGCCTATACAAGTCTCTTATTATTATTGGTGTCCTTTTGTAGTGTTTTTTTTGCAGCAATTTGACCATGAAGGCCTGATTCATGCAGTCTCCAATTAACAGTTGAAGTTGAGATGTGTCTGTTACTTGAACTCTGTGAAGTGTTTATTTGGGCTGCAATCTGAGGTGCCGTTAACCTTTTCTGTCGCGGTCCTCATGAGAGCCAGTTTCATCATAGCGCTTGATGGTTTTTGTGACTGCACTTGAAGAAACTTTTAAAGTTCTTCAAATTTTCCACATTGACTTTCATGTCTTAAAGTAATGATGGACTGCCGTTTCTCAGCTTATTTGAGCTATTCTTGCAATAATATGGACTTGGTCTTTTACCAAATAGGGCTAATAGGGCTGGATACCATCCCTACCTTGTCACAACACAACTGATTGGCTCAAATGCATTAAAACCTCTTAGAGGTTTTGCATTAAATGCATTAAAACCCCTACTTTTTTAAAATTTCTGCCTGAAGACATACCCAAATCTGACTGCCTGTAGCTCTGGCCCAGAAGCAAGGATATGCATATTCTTGGTATCATTTGAAAGAAACACTCTGAAGTTTGTGTAAATATGAATTGAATGTAGGAGAATATAACACAATAGATCTGGTTTAGATAATACAATGGAAAAAAAACACGTTTTTATTTTTATTGTTGTTATCATCATCTTTAAAATGAACAAGATAAAACAAACATTCAGAGAGGATGATGGGGACAATTTCAGTGAAAAATATAAGAGGGCAACAGTACTTGTGCAAAGTTTCAGAATGATAACTTCTAAAATGAGTATGCTACATGACATTTATCATGAAGTCACCTTGGTGTCCCACACAAGTAGCCCAAATGTACCCAAGTGGCCAAATTGGTGAAGGTATACATTTTGAAACAAATAACTATATACAAAATGCCAAAAAGGTATTTTAACACAACCCCCCAAAAAATTTAGAAAAAAATATGAAGAAAAAGATATATACATTTACAAAATAACATGGGTAACTATTTACACACTTTCAATATTTGGAAGACCCTCAGTCCTCTATCAAATCAAATGTATTTATATAGCCCTTCGTACATCAGCTAATATCTCAAAGTGCTGTACAGAAACCCAGCCTAAAACCCCAAACAGCAAGCAATGCAGATGTAGAAGCACGGTGGCTAGGAAAAACTCCCTAGAAAGGCCAAAACCTAGGAAGAAACCTAGAGAGGAACCAGGCTATGAGGGGTGGCCAGTCCTCTTCTGGCTGTGCCGGGTGGAGATTATAACATGGTCGAGATTTTCAAACGTTCATAGATGACCAGCAGGGTCAAATAATAATAACCACAGTAGTTGTAGAGGATGCAACAGGACAGCACCTCAAGAGTAAATATGAACAGTTTAGGGTTCCATAGCCGCAGGCAGAACAGTTGAAACTGGAACAGCAGCACGGCCAGGTAGACTGGGGACAGCAAGGAGTCATCATGCCAGGTAGTCCTGACGCATGCTCCTAGGGCTCAGGTCCTCCGAGAGAGAGAAAGAGAGAATTAGAGAGAGCATACTTAAATTCACACAGGACACCGGATAAGACAGAAGAAGTACTCCAGATATAACAAACTGACCCTAGCCCCCCGACACATAAACTACTGCAGCATAAATACTGGAGGCTGAGACAGGAGGGTCAGGAGACACTGTGGCCCCATCCGATTTGACCCCTGGACAGGGCCAAACAGGAAGGATATAACCCCACCCACTTTGCCAAAGCTCAATACAATATTGTCTCTTTCTGCTGTAAAGCAGAGGGTCACCAAGCATGTGGCGCAGGTGATGGGGGACTTAATTTTGCAAAGAACACAGCGACGCCTCCATGCTGTGCCCTTTTGGCCCTGAGGCACATCCACAGCCTGTAGAAATACATTTGGGCAGATGAACACCACTTGTGGCAGGAGCTGGATGAACAAGCTTCAGTGGGGGATTGACACCTTGGCACTGGGGGCTCCCATTCGGAGTCAGTGTCACTGTGAAAGAAAATGTTTGAATAGTTTCACATATGAGCCCTGTATCAACAGGTATAATAAACAGATATATACATATAGAGTACAGGGAACATAAGGTTGAATATATTATTATAGACCTGCTAGATCTACTGTCTCATTTATATTATGACATTTCAGCTAGATTTACTGTCTCTATTATATTATGACAGACCAGCTAGATCTACTGTCTTTATTATATTACAACAGACCAGCTGTATCTACTGTCTCCATTTCACTTTGGCCATTGTTGTGGGCCTGCCCTCCCCTCAACAGCCTCAAATAGGCTATTTAATGTGGGTTGGGGTGGGGCGGCAGACACACGCATCTCACATTTCATTACATTACATTTTTATAAATTGCTTCTAAAATAAAAAAAAATCACAAATAATATTTTATATTATTAATTTCAAACAAGGGCATTAGCATGAGAAGAACTTACCAGTCCAAAACAATGTCCTCTCCGTTCAAAAAAAATATTCCTCCACTTGGGAATCGCTAAATGAATCGTCCTACAACAATCTCTGTCTCACTTTCCCAATCAATTTATTCTAAAATTGTGTGTACATCTGTATATCTAGACTTAGATTTAGCTTTCCCTGACTTAGTCGCCATACTGATTGATATATAAACAGCTGAATCTGCGAGTTTACCAAAACAACGCTGTGCGTAATATGCGTTGCTCCTTCCGGTATGAAACTTCAATAGCGAATGACTCTCTTTACACCGGAGTTTACTACATGGGTTGGTCTTCCAACACATAACCATTGCATATTACCGTTTACCTCAGCTCATTGGCTATCTACCCAGCTAGATTTCAAGACGATCAGTGGTCATTGGGTTAAAATACAGTCAATCAACGAAACAGTGGTCATATCATTGGTGCACAGTGATGTCATTACTTGTTGTCTTCAAATCGTTTTTTTTCAGGCAATACATCCCACGAAATGGCCCATCAGGTTTGGTTGTGTTATAAAACAAACCAGTTGATTGCAATGAAACCAAACATGACTGGAAAAGTCACGTTTTGTGTGGGTATTTACCTCGAATGTGTCGTCGAAAATGGAATGAGACGGAATTCACGACACAAGCGGTTCACAAAATGTTTCGTGTTAGGCTATAAAACGGATTTTATCAAGCAAAAGATCATTCATTGTGTAATAATGAGCATTGGGATTGCAAACAGATGAAGATCGTCAAAGGGAAAAATGTATTTTAATGCAGTTTGTGATTTTGTTACGCCTGTGCTGGTTGTTTTTTATGGGGCTCTATTCTTTCGCAGTAAATCCTTTTTTAAATTTGACAACGCAGTTGGATTAGCAAGATTCTAGGCTTTCGATACATGTGAGACACTTGTATTTTCATGAATGTTTAATATGACTATTTATGTAGCGATCACCGTATGTTGTGGAATTTCAGCCCGCTACCTGGTTCCGTTCACAGAGAGGTTAAGAAGGAAAGAAATACCCCAAATTAACTATTAATAAAGGCACATATGTTAATTTAAATGCATTCCAGGTGATTACCTCATGAATATGGTTGAGAGAATGCCAAGAGTGTGCAAAGCTGTCATCAAGGCAAAGGGTGGCTACTTTGGAGAATCTCAAATATAAAAAAATGTAACACTTTTTTGGTTACCACATGATTCCATATGAGTTATTTCATAGTTGTGATGTTTTCACTATTATTCTACAATGTAGAAAATATTCCAAATAAAGAAAAACCCTCGAATGAGTAGGTGTGTCCAATTGTTTGACATGTTGTGTATATGTAAAATGGTGCCATTTGTGACACATTATCTCTCTTTTTTCAGAGGCAATCCCTTACCCAAGAGTTCCCTGTGACATCAGTGCAAAACAAATAAGGAAATAGATTCTTACCCTGCCTTGTGTTCTCAGCGATCATAATGTCTCCTCAACTCTTGTTATGCGGTGGTTCTATGCTTGTGATGGCTACCTTCTCTTTTTTGAAGAGTGAGGTAATGTGTTCTGCGAGGAACAGTAGACTGGAGAGATGGAGAAAGGGTGAGAAAAAAAAGAAGCCCTGGGAATAGCCACCTACAGATGAAAGAGCTTCTCTCGTTCTTTACCTCTCTCAGAGTGAGGGAGGAGTGTGAAAAGAGATAAACTGAAGGTGAGTCTGCTCTTTCTCCCAAGTGGCGCAGCGGTCTAAGGCACTGCAGCTCAGTGCTAAAGGCCTCACTACAGACCCTGGTTCGATTCCAGGCTGTATCACAACTTGCCGTGATTGGGAGCCCCATAGGGCGGCGCACAATTGGCCCGGCGTCGTCCGGGGTAGGCCGTCGTTGTAAATTAGCTGACTTGCCTAGTTAAATCAAGGTTAAATAAATACAAAAATAAAAGCTTGCGGTTGACCAGCCTGTGTCCCAAATGGCACCCTATAACCTTTATAGTGCTCTACTTTGGACCAGGGTTAATTTAGAACGCATCCCGGGATGACTGACACCGGATGAAAAGGTCTCACAGTCGCCGGGGGTCATCGCCTCGGTGATAGCCCCCATTGCTGTGGCTACTCTCCAATCCCCAGAGAGACGAGTGGTTTAATTCACAGTGCGCTCTCTTGGGTAGAGAGGCACCTCAACTCAAATCTCTCTGTGCTCACAGTGGGAGAGTATCTAAAATAGAGTGCCTTCAGAAAGTATTCATACCCCTTGACTTATTCCCCCCCCCCAAAATGTACAACCTGAATTCAAAATGGGTTAAATATTGTAAAAATTTTCACCCATCATATTTTCACATTATTCTTTTGAAAATTCTTCAAGCAAGTTGGTTGTTGATCATTGCTACAACCATTTTCAAGTCTTGCCATAGGTTTTCAATCCGTTTTAAGTTAAAACTGTAACTAGGCCACTCAGGAACTTTCTAAGTCATCTTGGTGAGCAACTCCAGTGTATATTTACCCTTGTGTTTTAGGTTATTGTCCTGCTGAAAGGTGAATTTTTGTCCCAGTGTCTGTTGGAAAGCAGACTGAACCAGGTTTTCCTCTAGGATTGTGCCTGTGCTTAGCTCTATTTCATTTATTAGCATCTTCAAAACTCCCTAGTCCTTGCTGATGACAAGCATACACATAACATGATACAGCCACCTCCATGAATGAAAATATGAAGAGTGGTACTCACTGATGTGTTCTGTTGGATTTGCTCAAAACATAATGCTTTATATTCAGGACATAAAGTTAATTTCTTTGCCATTTGTTATTTCAGTTTTACTTTAGTTCCTTATTGCAAACAGGATGCATGTTTTGGAATATTTGTGTTATGTACAAGCTTAGTTCTTTTCACTTTTCATGTAGGTTAGTATTGTGGAGTAACTACAATGTTGTTGATCCATCCTCAGTTTTCTCCTATCACAGCCATTGAACTCTATAACTGTTTTAAAGTCACCATTGGCCTCATTTTGAAATCCCTGAGCGGTTTCCTTCCTCTTCGGAAACGGAGTTAGGAAGGACACCTGTATCTTTGTAGTGACTGGGTGTATTGATACACCATCCAAAGTATAGTTATATACTTCACCATACTCGAAGGGATTGTCACGTTCTGACCTTAGTTCCTTTGTTTTGTCTTTTGTTTTAGTAGGGTCAGGGCGTGAGTTGGGTGGGTTGTCTATGTGAATTTTTCTATGATTTTCTATTTCTATGTTCGGCCTGGTATGGTTCTCAATCAGAGGCAGCTGTCAATCGTTGTCCCTGATTGAGAACCATATTTAGGTAGCCTGTTTTCCATTGTGTTTTGTGGGTGGTTATTTTCAGGCTTTGTGTGTCTGCACCAGACAGAACTGTTTTGGTTGTTTCTTTGTTGTTTTGTTAGTCAGTGTTCAGTTTATTTTATTAAAAAGATGAACATGTACCACGCTGCGCATTGGTCCTCACCTTCTTCCACCAACGACGTCTGTTACAGGGATGTTCAATGTCTATTTCTTTCTTTTTTTAACCATCTGCCAATAGGTGCCTTTCTTTGCGAGGCATTGGAAAACCTCCCTGGTCTTTGTGGTTGAATCTGTGTTTGAAATGTACTGCTCAACTGAGGGACCTTACAGATCATTTTATGTGAGGGGCATAGAGATGAGGTGGTCACTCAAAAAGAATGTTAAGCAATGTTATTGCACACAGAGTGAGTCCATGCAACTTATTATGTGACTTGTTAAGCAAATCTTTACTACTGAACTTATTTAGGCTTGCCATAACAAACAGGTTGAATACTAATTTGCTCAAGACATTTCAGCTTTCCATTTGTAATTAATTCATAAACATTTCTAAATTCCACTTTGACATTATGGGGTATTGTCTGTGTGTGTAGGCCAGTGCCAGAGAATATCGATGTAATCCATTTTAAATTCAGGCTGTGACACAGCAAAATGTGGAACAAGTCCAGGGCTGTGAATACTTTCTGAAAGCACAGTTTCCATTGACTTATTCTGTACCAGTAGCTGAGAGACAGACAAACAGACAGATAGACAGCAGACAGACAGACAAACCAGGGCAATTTCTGCATAACCAAGGTGACTCACACAGCTACCATCTCCCAGTACAATCAAGAGGTTGAGTGTACCTGTAGTTTTGGATTGAATAGGGGCTGTCTAGAATATATTGTACATACTACAGAGGAGTATATTACTTTACTTCAGGAATAAAGGAAAACCTTGAGGGGAAAAAGGCTTGGTTCTCTTAATTGACAGCCCAAGGAAAGGACCATTTCTCAGGATAAAGGTGTACTTCTGAGATGAGAAATTACAGAGTTTAGGAAGAATCGCTGTGGGGATAGAGAAGTATCTCACCGGGAAAGGAATTGCTCACTCACATCACTCTCTGACACTAGTTCATAAATAATGAGATGGCTGGATTTTGCCCTGAGATTGAGAACTAAATTCGTCCATGATTTATTTACCAACAAGATCTTACAGTTTTACCAATTTGACTTCAGATACTGACGTTTAGCCACGTTTCTTTAAACGTCATATTTCAAAGTGTTTTTAGTTCTGTTTCTCCAAGATGTTTCATTTAAGGGTTAAGGTTTTTGGATACCTTCGGATCCGGAGTGATGGGATTATTCCGAATGGTTAAGTTAAAGGTTAAGGTTTGGGATAGGGTTAAAAACAAAAGCATTTCAAATGAATGTCTACCACTGGGATTGAACAACGCAATCTGATGATCTTGGGATAGGGTTAACCTTCGGATCCGGAGACATTGGATTATGCCCGTATACTATCCCGTCCACCACACCCTAGAAAAACCCAAGCCTACATGACGGTAATAGTGCTCACTGTTTCCCCTAATGGATGGTTTTGAAGGCATTTTCTGATGTCCTTAGTACATGAACAGATGCCAAATTTTCGATTTCAATCTTGAGCGAGCTGCCTTGTTATTTACACCTGATCTGTACATCCTTTCAGAACCGAGCAAAGGCAGGTGAACCCACATCAATTGCATCTGTAACTACTGGCTGCTTTATTCACTGGGGTCCGCATCAGTCAACTCCAACACATTGTGGATTGATGTGAGGGAAGACGAACGACTAGACTAGAAACAACTTCTTTTTCTTGATTGAATAAAGTCACGCAGAGCTCTTATTTAAAAAGTAAGCTTCCCTCAGCACAACTGTATGGCTTATAAAGGAAAGTGTTTTCCTGTATGCCTTCTCTCCTTTATCCGCTTATTTTCCCCCCAACTTTTGCACACCAGTAAATTGCTACCTCAGATATCTGTGGCATGGACCATGTGCTGTTATGCTCAGGACTGGGAATGTTGCCCACACAAACAACTCTATGGATAACTTGATTATATGTGTGTTTCTATGAACACACTGACCAAAATGTCTACTTGTGGAGGTGAAGGGCTTCTCTCCATGGCTTCTTGGTGGCAAATGTTTTTGTGTGTGTGTGTGTGTGTGTGTGTGTGTGTGTGTGTGTGTGTGTGTGTGTGTGTGTGTGTGTGTGTGTGTGTGTGTGTGTGTGTGTGTGTGTGTGTGTGTGTGTGTGTGTGTGTGTGTGTGTGTGTGTGTGTGTGTGTGTGTGTGAGTGCATGTGTGTGTGTGTTTGAGTGTGTGTGCAAGCATTGGTGTGTGCACGTTTTTTTTGTGCGCTTGGTTATGTGTGTACGTGCGTGTCTGTGAGAGTTGTCGGAGAGGACATGGTCTCTAATGATGCGAGGAGGTGACATGTGGGGGCAGCTGACAGCTGGGTAATGAGTACACGGTTCAGTCCCAATCCAGGAACCTGTTCCCTTACCCCTAACCTATGAACCCTGACTGCCATGACGAACCAGCGAGGATAATGTTAATTGGGTCACATCACTGCTCTCTATAAAAAAAAAATATGCACTCACTATTGTAAGTCGCTCAGGACAACAGCCTCTACTAAATGACTAAAATGTACATGTAATTGAGAGAGAGAGAGAGAGAATCAGAGATATAATGATAATATTATAATAAGATATTCATATGTAATATAATGATCTGACCGTGGACCCAGTAGAGACATGATGACCCACTGCTCTAATTTCAGTGCTAGGTGGTAAAGTCAGATGTTGGCTGATTGATGGAGAGACAAGACAAGGCAGGATATCTCGAGAAAAAGAGAAATATTGAGTCAAGGCAGTTGGAGAGAGACAGATAGAGATATGAATGTAAAAGTGGTGTTTCAATACTTCAAGTGGCAAGGCTCCGTATTGAACCCTTTTTTTACAGAGACCTTTTTGAAAATAATACATTTACCAACACCTCTCCTTCACCTCAAGCTTCACCACGCAGACCCCTGGCAAGATATCTCACCAACTTCTCCTCACTCAGGACTACTAACAAGGCCTACTGTGTCTCTGGAAATGACTGAGATCGCAGCAGCCAATCAGCACCCAAGAACACAGACATGCAAGGAAGCACGCACAGAAGCATACATGCAGGGGCACATCTTTCACTAGGGACGGGGACGGGGAGTCATTCCCCCCACATTCTGAAATTGCATCCCCCCAGTGGTTTCTAAATCCAGAGTGGCATGTTGAATTTGTTTTCTTGCTAGGAACTTAGCTCTAGCGTTTGAACGATTTGGGCTATTAGCCAAATAAGACCCCATCCCTGAAAGCTAAGGCTCTCAGGAACACATGTATGTGTCTTCTGTTTACAACTGTTCACAAGTCGCACAGGACTCAGGAGAAACGACTGTGACAAAACCGATCAGAATGACTGAAATACACTATTATCCTGGTGATCTTCCATCTGCTTTCTGAACTTCCAAATACCTGTCTGATGTGTTTTAACCACTTCAAAGCACATTTCATTCAGACTGAGAATTGGCATTAACCTGATTTGACATATCTTTGTGTTATTTATAAGGCAGATCCAAAAGTTTCATCAAATCATTTTTTACACAGTTGTTTCAGATACCCCAAAGTGTCCTATAATAGACAATAAAATAGTGCTATGGTCCATGTTATCGCTATCTTAAAACAAGCATTTGGTAATAGGGCAGTAATGTAATACACAAAAAAACGAAGTATTCAGAAGAATGCATTGGACTTGAGCATTGTAAACGTCGGCCATGTCTGCCTCTGGCTTTCACCATCTCTAAAAAGTAGATCAGACCCCTAATAAAGGTTCTTGTCAAGCCCGAAAGACCAAGGTCGTCACTAAATCACACGAATAAGCCAAGAACTCCTCGCTCAGATAAAGGATTATGGGGCGGCAGGGTAGCCTAGTGGTTAGAGCGTTGGACTAGTAAGGTTGCAAGTTCATATCCCCGAGCTGACAAGGTACAAATCTGTTGTTCTGCCCCTGAACAGGCAGTTAACCCACTGTTCCTAGGCTGTCATTGAAAATAAGAATTTGTTCTTAACTGACTTGCCTAGTTAAATAGGCAAGTCTGTTCTGAGCACATAGGCTCACCGTACGAAATTATATGTTGTTTAACTTAAGCTAACGTTACCGAAAAACAATCGACAAGCTCACCATGTTCAAAATTGCATGACCAAATCAACTCAAAGATTTGGTTTGAAGTTACTTAGAGGTTATTTGGCCACAACGTTTGAACATGGTGAGCTTTCTCCTATCACTCACATTGTTTTGGGATTATTTTGGCTACAGTTCGCTCAAATTGGCAGTGGTTTTTGAAAAAAATTCGGATTCATGATTGTCTGTCTCTCCTGGCCCCACAGATTACTTTCTGGGTAAATGGTAAAAACTTGAAACATTCTCTGACTAGCTAAATTGGATGACGTTTTATAGAGAGAAAGTCTTTATAAAAACCATCAAAAGTGATATCTTTGTACTTTGCTTTTATTAAGAGGTTAAGGTGTGACACAATAGTCATTATTTAATTACCTTTGTTCTAGTTTGGTAATTCATCAATCAATTACTCAAACATTAATAATGATATCTTACCTAGCTTGATGACTAAGTCCATTTTTGCTTAGTGTCATGTTAAATTGTGTAGAAATGTAGGAAAGCCCCCCCCCCCCCACACACACACATACAAGAAAACGCCCTACTCACACACACAACCCCCACTCCTCACACATCGCAAACACAAACACCTCATGTAAGCCAAACACAGCTCTACGTTCCCCAAACACGTTTCCATCCATGCTGCATTGTTGAGCAGTCAGACTGGCAGCACCCAGAGGGAGGTGCTGATGAAAGGGCTGTGGCATGTGGATTCCCCTCCAGAAAGCTGTCACTCAGCCGGCCTCCACATGGCCATGGGGTTCCTCGGGTGGGGCGGAGATGTGTGGAGCAGGGGGCAGGGCGGGTGGGGGGGGGGGGGGTAGAGGGGCTAGGCAGAGTGCATGATGACAACAATACTGTAACAACACAGCGGTAGAGAGCGAGGAAAGACCTTTGTTGATCTCAACCCCCATCTCACTCTCTCTCATCTCGCTCTCAAGCTCTGGCTGTGGTATCTCTATCTCTTTGTATCTTTCTCTCTCAATCTCTTTGTATCTTTCTGTCTCAATCTCTTCGTATCTTTCTATCTCAATCTCTTTGTATCTTTCTTTCTCAACCTCTTTGTATCTTTCTATCTCAATCTCTTTGTATCTTTCTATCTCAATCTCTTTGTAATCTTTCTGTCTCTATCTCTTTGTATCTTTCGATCTCAATCTCTTTGCATCTTTCTGTCTCTATCTCTTTGTATCTTTCTATCTCAATCTCTTTGTATCTTTCTGTCTCTATCTCTTTGTATCTTTCTATCTCAATCTCTTTGTATCTTTCTATCTCTTTTCAGCTTTCTATCTCAATCTGTGACAGGATTCAGTAATTGGAGGCAGGTTTTCTGGCCACACCCAGACATTGATTGGAGATCAATAAGTGAGTCAGTTAGATATATCTATTACAGAGCTGGAAGCAGGAATATTAAATATGAAAGGGCAAGCGAGAGGGAGCGGTAGCTAGGCAAAGAGACGGGGGAGAGAGAAACACAGTGGGGGGGGGGGGAGACATGGAGGCTAGGAATAAAAGAGTGATATGCCTGTCACTGTTGAACCATTTAACCATGTTACTGTACACTCCACCAGGTAAAATAAAAAAGACAAATGAGAACAACAATACATACATTCTCAAACTCTATGCCATAATAAAAGTTTGATCTACACATCCTTATTTTCATGGATTTTTCAGTAAACTACAAGGATATGAAACACTTCGGCTGCACATCAGGCTGGCGGTATAGAAAGGTAACTGTATCTCTGTATCTTATGCCTGTCTGAGCCTGTGTTTGTGTGTGGTTTGATGCTTTTGTCTCATTTTATGAAGCAGTGTATAGCTGTGGTTGTCTGCATACTGTAGTTGTGTGAAGCTGTGTGTGTCTTTGTGTGATTGTGCTACTAGGATATGACACTGAGGCTCTGTGGTGTGTCTGGGTGTGTCTGGGTGTGTCTGGGTGTGTGTGTGTGTGTGTGTGTGTGTGTGTGTGTGTGTGTGTGTGTGTGTGTGTGTGTGTGTGCGTCTGCGTGTGCGTTGTTAGGATCTGGCACTACCTCTCTCTGCCTCTGAGAACCCATTCATCAATAGCCCCTCCCTGCTGCCATCAGAGCTGGTAAAACAGAGCGCGGCCAGCGCCGAGTCCACCGACAAAAGCCATTTGAGTGAAATATATCTAGTAGGATCTTCAGATGTCTATGAAGGCCACCACTGCCCCGCCCAGCTCCACCACATCCCTGGTGCATCCTACTGTGGCCCGTTGCCTGGCAACACAGGCTGATTGGGTTAGCAGGGTTAAGAGGGGGTCTGGCACCGGGCTAGAGGAATCAGATCACTCCCATTGATCATCCTCTCTCCGCGCTTCACTGAGGTCCGGGGCTGGGAGGGAGGGGGTTATTATGCACGTAGGGTGAAAGGGGGAAGACACACCAGGCTTTATGAGGCTTTGGCGACAACCTCAACCTGTCATCCTTACTGTACAGTTTGCCCTGCAGACGGTCTGTAACCGCGACTCCTCAATCTCCCATTGACTTCTGATGACATTTTAATTGAACCATTGTGGGGGAGAAAATGGCAGGTGGAGCAGGGCTGGGTTGGTTGGTCGTAGGCAGAGTCTGTGATGTCTGTGAAAGGTCCCTGGCCGTCCCTGCGGTGGCCACATAAAATGTGGGGGGCTCAGTTTGAGGTCATTAGCTCCAATCCGGCGCGACAGGCATTAAAAAGTTCCGCTGCCGTCCAGCTGTGGGGGTTCATGGTGGCATTCCAGGTACCTCTGAGAGGCACGACCCAGCAGGGGCACCACCTCACACCTCCACCCCCTTCTGGGGCAGACCCAGGGTGCCCCAGAGGGCACAGAGACAGTGGCCTGACACAGGACCCAACTCTGATTAGCATCACCACCGCAGTGGAACACACTCAGGCACCGTAATGCCACTCCACTGAGCACTAAGTCGACCATATAGACGAAACTCACCCAGAACACAGGTGTGGAAACAAAACTAAAAAAGGCAATCAACCAAAATAAGTCCAAACAGCATAGTACGTGCTTTTTTTTTTACAGCACTTGATTCCTTTGACAACTCTTTTCGTACATATCGTGTTCATTCCACGCAAATCATGTGGTGCTCATTTTCACTTCTAAGATGGACGTGAAGGTCTGTCTTCTGTTGTCTTCTGCTTTGTTACTATGGGGACTGAGGCACTGGGTGTTCTTGTAGCTATTGTGGGACTGGACCCTTGACAAAGCTGCAACCCACAAGCAGCCTGTTAAGAGCCTGCCTGCCTGGGTATAAAGCTAGAATCCTTCATTTAAACAAAAACAAAGCATCTCCCTGCCCCTGTTTTGATAAGAAGCTAAGGGATGGGGCTGAATAAATGTAACCACTCTTAGATTCATAGACAGAGCTATGGCTGCCATCCATGAAATAAAATGTGTAGTTGTAAGTGTTTTGAGGCTATACCATGTTTGTTTACACTCACAACATTTACGAACATTGTAGTCAAACAAGCTTATATTTTGGGTTCCAATGGGGTACGGCAGTTCAGCTGAGCTCATGAGGCATTTATAAGTTATATTCTTCAAGAATCAAAATTATCTCCCTCACTAGCTTTAAGCACCAACTGTCAGAGCAGCTCACAGATTACTGCACCTGTACATAGCCCACCTAAAATTTAGCCCAAACAACTACCTCTTTCCCAACTGTATTTAATTTTTATTTATTTATTTATTTTGCTCCTTTGCACCCCATTATTTTTTTATTTCTACTTTGCACATTCTTCCATTGCAAAACTACCATTCCAGTATTTTACTTGCTATATTGTATTTACTTTGCCATCATGGCCTTTTTTTTTGCCTTTACCTCCCTTCTCACCTCATTTGCTCACATTGTATATAGACTTGTTTATACTGCATTATTGACTGTATGTTTGTTTTTACTCCATGTGTAACTCTGTGTCGTTTTATCTGTCGAACTGCTTTGCTTTATCTTGGCCAGGTCGCAATTGTAAATGAGAACTTGTTCTCAACTTGCCTACCTGGTTAAATAAAGGTAAAATAAATAAATAAATAAAATGACATTACAAATTTAAAAGTCCAAAACTTGATATAAAATCAAAGGGCTCAATTCAATCTGTATTGCTGTTTAAAGGTAATGACCTATTGAGCCGACATCTACAGCGTTTACCGTGAATGCAGTCTCCGCTAAGGCGGGAACACTGCCTTTAAATTTCAGTCATGAGAGCCCTAACGATTCTAGCTTTAATGTGTATGTGAAGTGAGTCATGTGTCTAAAATACATATTTACAGTTAAGTAAATAGTCTACATGACCAAAAGTATGTGGATTTTTTCAAAATTTTGGGCATTAATATGGAGTTGGTCCTCCCTTTGCTGCTATAACAGCCTCCGCTCTACTATGAAGGCTTTCCACTAGATGTTGGAACATTGCTGCGGGGACTTGCTTCCATTCAGCCACAAGAGCATTAGTTAGGTCGGGCACTGATGTTAGGCAATTAGGCCTGGCTCCCAGTTGGCGTTCCAATTCATCCCAAAGGTGTTCAGTTCAGGGCTCTGTGCAGACCAGTCTAGTTCCTCCACACCGATCTCAACAAAATATTTCTGTATGGACCTCGCTTTGTGCACAGGGGCATTGTCATGCTGAAACAGGAAAGGGCCTTCCCCAAACTGTTGCCACAAAGTTGGAAGCACAGAATCATCTAGAATTTCATTGTATGTTGTAGTGGCCCCATACCATTATTCTTCCTCCACCAAACTTTATAGTTGGCACTATGCATTAGAGCATGTAGCGTTCTGCCGGCATAAGCCAAACCTAGATTAGGCCGTCGGACTGCCAGATGGTGAAGCGTGATTCATGACTCCAGAGAACGCATTTCCACTGCTCCAGAGTCCAATGGCGGCGAGCTTTACACCACTCCAGCCGACGCTAGGTATTGCGCATGGTGATCTTGGGCTTGGGTTCGGCTGCTCGGCCATTGAAAACCAATTCATGAAGCTCCCGACGAACAGTTCTTGAGCTGACGTTGCTTCCAGAGGCAGTATAGCCCCAAGGACAGATGATTTTTACTTGCTACCCGCTTCAGCACTCGGCGGTCCCGTTCTGTGAACTTGTGTGGCTTACCACTTAGCAGTTGAGCCGTTGCTGCTCCTAGACGCTCACACTTCACAGTAACAGCACTTACTGTTTACTGGGGAAGCTCTAGCAGGGCAGATATTTGACGAACTGAGTTGTTGGAAAGGTGTCATCCTATGACGGTGCCACGCTGAATGTCACTGAGCTCTTCAGTAAGGCCATTCTACTGCCAATCTTTGTCAATGGAGATTGCATGGCTGTGTGCTCGATTTTACATACCTGTCAGCGACTGGTGGGGCTGAAATAGTTAATTCCACTCATTTTAAGGGGTGTCCACATACGTTTTTATATATATAGTGTGTGTCTGATTCATCCATAACCTCACACTAAGATATGGAGCAACATGACGTTATTGATTAGTGTTGTGTACGGTAATATTGACTGCTTTGGATGGAGTTTCCAGCTTCGAGCCACCTCAGTAGCTACAGACACTTGTTGGATTGGCTATGTAGTATGCCATGTGTTTGCATACATTTCCATGTGTGTATTGGATATAACTTTTTGGTTGACTGTTTAGCATGTTGAGTTAACTTGGTGTTTTGCTATGTTTGTAAGGATGCAAAATGTTCTTTTTTACTTCAGTTTGCACCTCAATTTGTGCACCTTGGTTGAAGAGGGAGGTAGTGGCAATGTTCCTTTTCCTTTGCTACGAGAGTAAAAATACGTTATTGAGAATGGGAGGTATGGTGTACACTATAGGCTTTTTAGAGATGCCACCATGGTCTGAGATCTTTGTCCGTGACGTCGTAGTCGGATGCTGGGTATAGCAGGACAGCAGTGGGTGGTACTGGTCGGGTGATCCCTCCCATGTCTGACCCTCCACTGGTGCCATCACAAGGGAGTCTGGGGATATGGGGGTATGGACACACGGGCAAGAGAAGTGTCAGGGTTTCACAGAATCCAAAACCAAACAGCAATTTAGTGTTCTCTGATTCTCGGAAACCAGAGCAGAGGCAGCAGTCTGGCTTTTTCGTCCTCATACCCATGATTCCTATGGGTAGTGGTATCTTATTGTAGATGTACTATTCACAGTAATTTGTTTATTTGTTTAGTAAGGCATCCACACTCAGCAAGGGAAATTGTTTTATACTTCTAGCAGCAGAACATGGACATGTTTAACACTGGTGTTTTTAGAAGAATGTAGTTATGGACACTTAGTTCCTTCGATATCCATTTGTTGTTGTTTTTGTTTGTTGATTGTTTACGAGAATGATTTAGACCCCTATTTAATTCTGTGATACCCATTAGGTGCCTATTCTTTCATTTAGTCCTCTCCTCCTCTGTCATCTGTCTCTCTTTAGGCATTTTGGTGTGATGGGCTAGTGAAAAAGTACACCTATCGGACAGATGCACTATAATATCTGTGGAGTGGGACTAAGATTGGCTAACAATTATTGTGTATTGTTGTATAGAAATGGTACTGCAGAGTTATCTGTACTAGCATTCTCTCGTACGTGCTCAGGAAAACTACTTCTAGTGTTATGTGTTTCAAAGATTAGACAAATTGTGTTGTTTACAAAAATTTATTCATACAAATCTTACAACACCTTTTATTAAACATTTATAGACTTGACCCTTGCGGGTTCGCCATTTTTTCTTCTTCATTATAATAGTACTCTCTAATATCAATTTTCTACACAATAAATATATGTTTTAAGTTTAATCTTCACGTTTAGTAAGGCTGTTGGCGCTTTCAAAATGATACACATTATGGAGAGAGGGCAATCATGATGTTTGCAACTATCTATCACAATTATCTAAGTCTATGTGCTCTAAAAAATCAAAAACAACCGCCAAAAGAAATGATCACGAGCAAGAGTGCTCGGAGACTACACCGAATGGCACTAAAGATCCAATCAAATGTCTGCGCAACACAAAAACAACAACCAAAGGGTGAAATGTAAGCTGATGATGTGCAGCATTGTAGGGCTACTAAATAGCCATCTGTGATTCGTGGCGATTTTAAAGTCGGAGCAAGGCACCACAGCCGCAAGCTGCATCCTGCGTCACAAAGCCTGGAGGGGAATGCAGAATTAAAGAAAGATTGATTTCATACACACAGGCACAGATCGAAGAACTTTGTCCTACTGCTCAGTGTCACAAAGCTCAAACCTAACCTACAGTGTCTGTAGAATCTGCCTGTTGCATTATTGGAGTTAGATCTCCTTGCTTTTTAGGCAAGTGGGCTAATGAGGTGTTGGGACCAGGAAGGGGAAGTATACTGTGGGGATTCAGAAGCCACATTTTTCATGATCTTATTAGCTTTTTTTTATGCTGCCAAAACCCGGGATGGCTATTACAGAAGTCGCTAACCGAATCATGCTTCTAGTTAGAAGAAGTGTGGCTTGTTCTGTCTGAGTAACCATTGTCTATATGTCACTGATGGGTACAAGTGAGAAGAGAGGCTAGGTTCTTCTAATGAAGTGTGGAAATCTTTGCCTGGTAACTCCCTTTTAAAGCCAAAGACCACTGTTTTGCTCTCTCAAATTGATTGGTCATGGACTCTCCCTCTTTCTCTGTGTCCCTGTTTGTCTTTGTTCTCCTCTCTCGCACCCACTATCCTCCTTCCTCTCTCTTCTTCCCACTCCTCTCATACTTGGGTCTATCTAGCACTCAACAGGTTCTCTGCTACTCTTCTTGTGATCATTTACATCAACAGCAAAGAGGCAAGTAAACTGAGGAGCTAGTTTGGGATTGGTGGTGTTCAGAATAGTACAGGCACGGTTCATTATGTTTAAGGCTTTATCTAACTGTTGATTAGGTAGAAGTTTTACTGTGCTGCGCTTGGGCTGCCAGGATAGGTCATTCAAAACAACGATCATTCAAGAATTGTTTTTGGCATATATTACATTTGGAATGTAACAAAATCTTGCCTCAAGTCCCATTGAGAAGAGACTAAAAGGATAACATGACAAGACTCTTTCTAAGAGCTTCTCCTCTGCAGTACATTCATCCGAGTTTCCTCGACAGAGGACAGGGGTCAGACGTTCAATCACACACGTTGTGCAGTAATGTTTGGGAAGAACAAAAACAAAACAACATCCAGAAACACAGATATGTAGATACGTCAATCAGTGAGCAAACAAAACCAGCCAATTGCAGTAGTTTGCACAGATTTTGTGGCTAGTGCAATTACTTTAATCATGCAGTCTAGCTTTACATTGGTTCACATGACAATAGAGGGGAAGCACAGTAGAGCAACCAGGAAGGTGCAACACATACGTCTTCAGATTACCTCTGCAATGTTCCTCATGAAAAATAACAACATTTGTGAAATTAAATGAAGCCATATAAAAAGTATCATGTTAGTCGAAACGGTCTGAATTTTTTCTTTCTTTCTTTCGAGTCTGCTAACATTCTAGGTTATTCTATGTTCATGATACTTCTTATGTGGCGAGAAGAGACATATGGAAAACCTTTAACAGCATTCCAGGTTTTCAAGATCTTTTCAAACACATGGATAGCACTAGAGAGGAACACAAGATAGATACTTTGCACAAAGTTCAAAAGTGTAAGCTTATTTTCGTTAACACTGAAGAAGAACAACCGGAAGAAAAGAAAAAGCTCAAAAGCACTCTGGTCCTCATCTTATATATCGGGGTCGTATAGGGGTCAAAGGGTCATTCTAACAAGTATTTAACTTTAGTGGCTGGATTACCACCATATGTAAGGCTTCTAAAGCCAGTTGGGTCATGTCTGTTTTGGTCTTAAATTATTCATTTCTTTATAATACTGTTTGACATCACATTATTATCCTACAGCCTATGACAGGATATTTATGGGGAATTTTTAAAAATATGTACAGTATATCGACACACGGTATATGTGTATAACATATCTATGCATCTATATTCACGTTCATACATATTCTGTACATGCATGCTTGACATGCATTATATAGGTGTGAATATAGTAGATACAGTATCTCTAGAGAGACAGGAGCACAATTGAGGAAAGGAGGCGATTGGGTTGTATCAAGTATTTGGAGCGTAAGATCACAGGTTTAGGTTACGGTGAGAAAAAGAGGGAGAGACAGGAGACATCCCTCAAGACAAGGCCTCGGGAAAGAGCCTGGAACTCACCGGAAATTCGGGAGAAAACTGTTTCAGCCAGTCTCCCAAAATAGCCTCAAACTCATCCCCATCCGGGAGGGCATCAAAGTCTATGTCTTGTAGAATATGGTGAAAACCTAAGTCTTCAGGGCTGTTGTAAATAAAGACACTATTCTCTTAATTTCAGTTGCCAAAAATGTACATTCAATACATGAATTGTCTTTTAAACTATTTATTTTCCTCACATTCATATATTTAAATGTTTAAAAGACAGGGTAAAGAGCATATTGATCATTTGCTCATAATTTAATCTT
The DNA here is from genome assembly GCF_002021735.2 of Oncorhynchus kisutch. Lineage (NCBI taxonomy): Eukaryota > Metazoa > Chordata > Actinopteri > Salmoniformes > Salmonidae > Oncorhynchus > Oncorhynchus kisutch. The sequence goes on along the minus strand of NC_034184.2, from coordinate 60,535,799 downwards.
ATTTTATAAGTAGGTCTAAAAATAAATAAATATAGGCTATATTTAGGTTGAACAAAAAGATTGGTCCATAAAGTAGATCTGTGCGTTCTCAAGTGCTAAAGTACAAAAGAAAAACAATATTATTATCAAAATATTCATTTTAATGGCTTTACTTCATACATAAATACATGTTTAAAGAACACAAGAGCGATCCACTGATTGATTGTTCAGTTATCTCAAAATGACTTGATCTGGGCTGTACACACATGGTAGTTTGGGTTAGCAACGCTACAAATACGCTAGCCGGCGTCCTTTGTTTCTATATCTCTGTCTATACCTTTTCCCAAGGACTGCCGCCAGGTATTTCTTGACTGCCATTTGCTTTCGGTAGCGGCTGTAGCTATCTGTGAAGATCCCATCCGAATGTCGCTTTGACAGAGGCTCTGTGTCGTCTTCCATGGTGCTCCCTCCACTAGAAAGGGGAAGAGTAGAAGAGTTCTCTCTGTTAGGAGACGTATACCCTGCCTCGGAGGACTGTAGCCCATAGGATGCGCTGCACAGTTCTGATTTAAACTTACGCTTTTAAATCAACCCTCCGAAATATATTTTTATTTCGATATCATCATGGTTAGGCTGGCTGGTTGAGGACATTGTATGGAATAATTGAAGCCTATATTTATCTTCAACCCTTGGGACTAATCCACCACATTAATTATTCATAATGAAAAGTAAACGTATTCAGCCACGTGTATCATGTGCTTTGCTCCTTAAAGAGACAATATCAGCACTGAGATTCACCGATTCGATCTAATGCCGCACCCGGATTTGCACTCTTGAAGATTTTATCAAGTCAACCTACTCTGCGCGTCAAGGCGTCAAATTCAGGTGGGAAGACCACACACATAGACACGGGAAAATTAAACGAAACAGAATGAATATCAGAGTTAAAAGAAAAACGAACACCAAAAAATAACTTAGATCACAAAATAAGAGACGACAACCAAAGAAGATGTCCTTACCCTACACGCTTTGCCATCAGAGAATGAAGATATTTTCTTGCTGATAACTGACCCAGCGCTTTCCTGTAGGCTTTATTAAACATTCCGTCTGCATGCCTTTCCGTTCTGGGATGATAAAACGCCAAACAATAAATGACCACACTCAACACACACCCAGCGTTAGTGGCAACATTTATGTAGCCTATACCAAATCCAACTCGTCATATGAGCTGTTTTCCAAAATGTGAGCTTAAATAGTGAATAGTTACTTTTATGACTTTGGAAATGGCCAGTTCAGATTAAAGGAGTTTCGTTATGTTTAAATTTGCTCAGTAAATAGCCTACTTTCTACTACATTATACCACAAAAGCTTTCCGATCAGTTTCGTTGGAATACCAGGGTACCAGTACCACCGCCCCCCCCCCACAAAAAAAAAAGGTTCTACAACAAAATGTGATTATTGACAGTACAGTACATTTACTAACACACAACATATAACATAGAAGAACAGAAATACGAGCCCAAATAATGAAATGTCTAGGAAGAACGTCAACAACATTACAAACAATAGGTTGAGAATAGTGATAATGATAGTCACCTTTTCTCCGGTGGGTAGTATAAAGTGTACAAATCGTCAGCCACAGACGGGGGACTTCTTATAGCAATTTGATCACTGTCAAAAGCCAAGGCCGGTAACGAATTCCCATCCTCGTCATAAACCTCATTTTCAAGTCTGAAATCGGAAATGCATTTGAATATTACATGCTTTTTGATCGTGCATTATCATGACTAAACCAATTCTGAAAATAAACACTGAAATAAATGAGTAATGTATTTTTTAGATTGTAGCCTATCTTTTATATATACATGTTTGATACAATAGCCAACACGTATCTGCTTAAATTCTAAATAATTGTAATTGCTATCGGCCAATCCTAATTTGGCTACATCACTTTACAGAACATATTTAGTCGAAACATGGGCTATAGCCCTTAAAAGGCAACCAAACCCCACCCCATCGGAAATAGGAAGAGAAAAACGTTTAATTTAAAATATTTGCCATTGTGAATTAAATAACATCATGACCTGATCTCAAAAAGAAAATGTAGAGTTGTCGTTCTAAAATAAAATGATGCAGATTATGACTTCTTAGTTAAGAGAATCACAATAAATCGATTTTGTTATTCTGTGAATTAGTGGCTCCTTCGTTTGCCTCATTCCTCAGAAAATTACGCCTCTCTGTCATTCCCATGGGACGCGTCTGCACGCAGAGCTACAGTTCTGTATCAGACGCTTGATCTACCAATAGCTGCTAATATGCCCTGTTCCAGTGATATGATTCCAAGTGCTCTAAAGCCCCTCATAACAAAACATTGCGGCATATTGACACTGAAAATAAAACACATTTACCAGTATCTTCCAATGTAGGCTATGGCATTAATTTTATAACCAAATTAATAAGATGCTCTGAAAATGTAAAACATATTGCGTATTAATTTAGCTATAAACGAAATAAAAATTATACACACATTGATTGAACGAAAAAAAAATGTGTGTAGCATTAAATGGCATAGGTCTATATACCTATGTGGTTGCAGGTATAACTGATAAACAAACTGCTGTGCTCGTCCCAGGCGCTCAGCAGCAGAAACAATGCGTTTGCCAATGTTCAGTTTACAAATCCTTTACATGCAGAGATGCTCAGTTGAAGGAGGGGTGAACAGGTACCTACCTAAGGTTAGGATAGTTAAGCCCGAGAGGTGAGCAGTAGACACTGTAGTGCATTATGATTCCATAGATGAGTAAGGCTAAAGTCGCTTTACTAGACATTGTCCTGCTGTGGAAAAAAAAATATCACAACGTTAAATGTGTGAAGGCTATCTAACATTTCCACCGTCAGACTGAGGAAAAACGAAATGAATGCATATTTTAAGAATGGATAGGTTATTCTTCAATTTTGGAGAATAATGTAATAAGCTTACAAAAATGATCAAAAACTCCCCATCTATTCAACAGTGCCTCAAAGTACCTAAAATGTGTTGACCCAAACATTCTAAAGTGATAAACATTACCTCCAAACATTCTAAAGTACCCAAGCCTGTTGCTGTATTCTCGATTTGTTTGCGTAAAAGTTCAGAAAGCGTCACGTACCTATTGCAGTGTCGAAATAGACGCTGTATGCGATCCGGTTGCAACTACGACTGGGAGAGTGAGATAGTCTCTCTCTCTCTCCCTTTCTCTCCTTCCCTCTCTCTCTCTCCCCTTGCTTCTTCTGGAAAGCGTCTCTGCCGCCTCCTGTTGCTCCTTCAATTTGTCCAACCCTCCGTGCGGTCACACATAAAACGCGATTCTCGGATCTCTGTATGCACACAACCCCGGGAGAAAGAGGCCAAACATTTGTCTTCACAGAGGAAACTTTTTGTTCTGAAGACTTGCTTCCCTCGGCTTTTTTATTCTTGAATCGAATGGCATGCCTTTTTCACTAGTCACGTTAGGGGATACTATCTACGTCATCGCCCCCATCCTCTCCGAATGTAATAATGTAGTACTTTTCCTTTCCCGTCAATGAGATGGCCGGAGTCATAAAGTGCATATGCATGTTTAGTTCAATCACGTAATTGTGGGACAATGAATGAATGCTAATATTTGTCAGCGTGACATAGATAGGCGGTATGCCAAGTGAGGTCAATGTGCGTGGTTCATTTCAATACCTCAATCAAATGACTAAAATCAAATCGCCCCCGTCAAACTTAAAACCAACCTGATCCACCCTTCAATTATAGCCATATTGGGTGAAAATGATCAAGGTCAAGGGCGTGCATCTCCATTTGCCCATGACAGGCAGGCAACAGAGCGGGAGATGTCCAGTACTCAGGTGCTGAAACGAGGCAACCCTGGAACTAGCAATGGTTGAATGGGCGCGTTTTAACAAGAAAATGTGAAGGCTTGGGGTGCTTGTTGCACACAAAAAGTTGTTTTGAAACAGGAAAACAATATGTACAATCTCACTCTCTATTTAATGTTATTCTAAATGTTTTAGGACTTTATATAGCCTCCGTGCCTTCATCGCATTATACACCTAGACATAGGCTTTTCTCTATTATGCACACGCTCGAACGAGTGGCGCAGTGGTGCTCCCGAGTGGCGCAGTGGTCTAAGGTACTGCATCTCAGTGCTAGAGGCGTCACTACAGACCCTGGTTCAATTCCAGGCTGTATCACAACCGGCCGTGATTGGGTGTACCATAGGGCGTCGCACAATTGGCCCAGCGTCGTCCGGGTTGGGGTTTGGCCGGGGTAGGCCGTCATTGTAAATAAGAATTTGTTCGCAACTGACTCGCCTAGTTAAATAAAGTTTAATTTATATATATATATATATATATATATATATATATATATATATATATATATATATATATATATATATATATATATATATATATATATATATATATACATATATATAGGGTTACTTAACAAGCCATAGAGGCCTATGACGTGTATTTACCATATGAGAATATTTTGATTTTTAGCATTTATTTGTTTATAAAACAAAGATCCCACAAGATGTCTAAAAAATACAACATGTACATTGTTGTAATAGGGATCTTCTACACAGATATAGAAATAATATTCTATTGAAAATGATATCAAATGTTGTATCCAGTTTTTCAATATTATCTATAGGTGCTGAATGGAATTTTATGATGAGAAATAGCAATCAGTGGAAATGATCATGGAGAAGCAACATACTTTGTTTTATACAAAATCCCAAAGTTCCGCATGTTTTCATCATTCATGATTGACCATTGCCTGTCTGTCTATTTCACGCCCATGTCAGGATCATGTGTGGAATCTTTAGTGAATGATTCAGACCCTCACTCTGACGTATTGTGACGAACATTTAAGTACCGCTTGCAGATACTCGTGTACTTTTTGTATTTTTCATTCCAGGGATGAAACGAAAAGTTGCTCAGAAAAACGTCGCTTACATAAAGTGGCCGCTCCAAGCACCGCTGAGCGAGCACCGCTCCCAAGTGGTGATGTGGAGTAAGTGCGTCATAATGAGAAAGGTCGGTCATGAAGTTTGCCAACAATAAAGGCCCAGTGCAGTCAAACACGTGATTTCCCCGTGTTTCATATATATTCCCATAATACTGTGAAATTGTGAAAATAATGATAAAGCCCTTTTAGTGTAAAAACCGTTTGAAAAGACTGCCTGAAATTTCAGACTGACATCACCAGGCAGTAAATTAGTTAGCCTAATAGACAACTAAGAAAAAGAGTTCCAAACCTCTCTGTCAACAGCTAGATTTCAGTTTTCCCCTCCCCACTCCACTCCCAGACAGTCCTAGTAAAATTCTTGCTTGAGAAACAGCTTTTTGCAAAGAAGCTATTTTTGTTTCTTTTTTTTGACCATTTGAATAAAAACAATCACAGTAAGGTACTTCATTGTTACCCAGAAATGATTTGATATTGATTTAAAAAAATTAAAGGGCTGCATTGGACCTTTAAATACTGTGGATATTATAGACAGACTATACATTTTCAGTAGATATTATTTTCATGTCTAATAACTATTCTAGACAGTTTGCCCTATGAATACAATGTTAACAATTAAATATAAGTATCCATGCTAATTCAATGTATGTAGACTATTTTGAACCACATGAAGGGAACATAAATATACTGCAGTTAAATATAATATAATCATTTTATTGTTCCCAGAGGGAAATGTAGATAAAGATATATATATATATATATATATCAGCAACATTCACACATGACAGATTCAAATGCTATATGAGGCATGTACAACATAAACACAAGTCACAAAAAATCTATCATAAACTAATACTAAAGATAATGTTTCTGATCACCTGGCAGCTGAATACCTTTTTTATCAGAAAGATATAATTCCCAGAAATATCATCCAATTGTAGGAGGGGTGGAATCTAATAACAAGAACACAATCAATAACCCATCATAATTTCAGAAGTGCAGGGATAAAAAAAGGATGTGAATGCCTGTCAGGAAGATTGATGAGGTTATTTATATCCCATCATTTCTGAGTCATGCCATTAAGGGTTTACACAAAGTGCTTTGACTACTTCCTGTCATAATATGTGGCCACTCTGAAACCAACCCGTTCTCACTTTGTTGACAAAGGTTTACTGTAAGTCACTCTGGATAGAGTGTCTGCTAAATGACTGAAATGTACATGTAAATGTTTGTTTGGAATATCCACAAATCGTTAAGTGAAGCTAATGAACATTAGAGCCATTCCCAGCTGAGAGGGCTAATTGAGGTTGCAGCTGGCTGTTGTAACCATAAGCTTTAACTGCTACCAAAAACATGAAGTCAACTGTTATTAAGAGGACAAGGCCTGACCACAATCTAGAAAACTCAGATGAGTTTGAATAAATGTTCTTTCTTTTGTTTAGAACAAATATAGTATTGTGTTTATACAAGGACAAACCCCTCACGAAAAGATATCAAGGGTGTGTCACAAATATCACCTATTCCTTTCATAGTGGACTACTTTTGACCAGTAGTACAATGTAGGGAATAGGGTGCTATTTGGTACGGAGCCCCCTGCTCAGCTCTTTCCAGGCTTTATTTGATGTGTAACTGACTCATACATTTTCACAGAGGGACGCAGATTTACTCGTGCTTTCTGATAGGATCAGAGTTTATACAGCCTTCATAACATCTGTAGCCAATATCACACTATACACAAAGGACAGAAGGAGTTTATATGAGGCACGGAACTCATCAATGGACCTGCACAATACCCCCCTTGATCACCATGTCCACTGTTTGCCTGAGTAGATACACAAACAGTATTTCTGCTAAATCTCAATCTGTTAATGACTATACGACCCACATCCAGGAGTAGGATCATTTAAACCAGGCAATAGGGCACCTCTTATCGTATTGAGTGATAAACAAGGGTTACTAAAAAGGCATATCTGACTCACTGTAATAATAATAATAACCACTTCTGTTGACAATACTAGTGTCTTAATTATACAGGGTTAACAGGTACAATATTTTATTATGCAGTGGGCAAATATGTATCTCACTAGTGTGTTGTCTGTGTGTGTGTGTGTGTCTGTGTGTGTGTGTCTGTGTGTGTGTGTGTGTGTGTGTGTGTGTGTGTGTGTGTGTGTGTGTGTGTGTGTGTGTCTGTGTGTGTGTGTGTGTGTGTGTGTGTGTGTGTGTGTCTGTGTGTGTGTGTGTGTGTGTGTGTGTGTGTGTGTGTGTGTGTGTGTGTGTGTGTGTGTGTGTGTGTGTGTGTGTGTGTGTGTGTGTGTGTGTGTGTGTAATGAGTTTCTTACAGCAGGGGGATTTAGTTAGATTTTGATTAAGAAATGTATCTTGATCTTCCATTCTTGAAATTACTAAATAAAGCTTCAATACATTTTTCACTGATAGAATATAGTAGCTTGATCTGTTTTAATCAAAATATCCAAGCAGAACACGCATCAATGATGAAAATGATTAGATTAAAGCCAAAGCAAAAACACCAATGATGAAGACATTTCGGAGCAATTCTAAAGCATTATTGCAATTAATTGTTCATTGCCATTTTGGTCGTTCCACGAATAGAGTACATTTTTTATTGTGTAACTTGGTAAGAAAAAATGTATTAATTGTTTCACCTAATTTGAACATTCTGTTCATGTTCATAAAAAAACATGTTTTCACATCTCAAGAGGTGAAATTAAAAAAATTACTATAGTAAGAGCGAATAAAAGGTCATTAAAGTAGCAGGGTTGACCATAACAGTGTCTTCCTCTTAAATCAGCTATAAATCCCCTTGTGACAAGGGAGAATGGAACTTTGCTGTGTGCAACAGAGAGGGGCAATTAATTGCAAGCTTCACAAACATTTTTAATTGTTAAAACATTTCTAGGGGGGGGGGGGGGGGATCAATCCGAAATGAAAGCAGTCAATTCAGGAGGTGATTTGAATTCAAAATTCAGAAATAAATAGCTTCTACTTGTCAGTTTATTTCATCTATTGTGTAATTGATGTGTACGCTGAGTGCTCTTTCCATGACAGACTGACCAGGTGAATCCAGACGAAAGCTATGATCCTTTATTGATGTCACCTGTTAAATCCACTTCAATCAGTGTAGATAAAGGTTAAGAGACAGGTTAAAGAAGGATTTTTAAACCTAGAGACAATTTCACACTCAACAGTTTCCCGTGTTTATCAAGAATGGTCAACCACCCAAAGGACATCCAGCCAACTTAACACAACTATGGGAAGAATGGAGAAGAACGCTTTCAACACCTTGTAGAGTCCTGACAAATTGAGGCTGTTCACAATATATATTACAATATTAGGAAGGTGTTCTTAATGTTTTGTACACACTGTCTATAGATATGGTGGAATTGTTTTTTGACATGTTCATGCAGGGCTAATCTGCAAAAGAGCATCATGCCCTGGCTAAATAAATGTTTGTTTTTTGAATTCACTGAAAATACGACATTTTTGCAGTTAATGAATTGGAATTAGTTTGTTCTGAAATGACTCCCATTGTTCGAATTGACCCAAACCCTGCTATGGTAACAGGGTTGACGTGTTCTAGTATCAGCTCACCTGCTTTTACACTGATTTGACTGTTATGTGTTCCTTTGAAAAAAATATGTAAAGGAATAGTTTCACCATATTAAAATCCTTAAGAGTATTGTCAGTCCCAGCTTTAAGAAAATAAATACAAATCCACCACATCCTCCTATGTCGACCTTCCGCATCTGCGGTGAAAGGTGGCAGAGCTTGAGCGGAGTTTGTCAGACCCCCCAAAAAATAAAGGTCTTCTCACGAAACCGTCTGAAGCGTACAAACATTTATGACCACTATGGAAAGGGGGGACTCATGAACACAGTGGCATTTCTCTATGATCCCCCACAAGTGTCACTGGACTCATCTGAAGGCAACCCATACAATTGAATACACCGTATTTCCTAGATATAGGACAGACACTTAAAAACCTCATTCCCTATGATTTAAAAAAGGCTTAGACTTTGAGATGAAACAAGAGTTAATGTCATGTAAACAGGACTGACCTTCAACTGAGGGACAGATGTAAATGAAACACTAATGACGTTCAATAATAATCTTCAGAAAGGACTTTGTCATAGCAAGAACATAACCAGGGCTTTACAATAATGGTGAAAACTTGAAGAAACGTTTGGGTTAAATGGGTAAAAAAAAAAAACTCCTAGAGGTCGGACAAACATGATGAGGGACATTTACCGACTATTTTGTAACGTGGACGCTGTGATTTGGGAAGCAAGTGCAGGTGGTGAGTTTAATAAACGGAACAATACAAGAAACACGAGTAGCGTACAGACATGAAACAGTCTATACTGCCTGTGGAATGAACCCAAGGGAGTGTAGAGGGACGGCCCCAAGGATGAGGAGATGGCCAGCAGCGATGATGGAAATCACAGAGGACGTTGGAATCCAGAATGTCCTCCACCGGAACCCAACACCGCTCCTCTGGGCCGTACCCCTCCCAGTCCACCAGGTACTCGAGCCGACCCCCACGACGTCGGGAGTCCAGTAGGGATCTTACGGCATAGGCGGTACCTGATGGCCAGGGGGTAGGAGGGGGGTCGTAGTGGACGGCATCAGCCAGGGGACCACCGGCTTGAGAAGGGAGACAAAAAGGGACAATACGGTAGTCACTAGGAAGCTGTAACCTATACGTCACCACGTTGACCCTCTTTAGAACCTTGAATGGCCCTACAAACCGTGGGCTCAGCTTCTTGCAGGGCAGGCGAAGTGGGAGGTTCCTGGTAAAGAGCCAGATGTGATCACCAGGATGGAACACGTGCGCCTCACTGCGGTGGTGATCCGCCTGCTCCTTCTGATGACGAACGGAATGCTGGAGCCTCACATGAGCTTCACTCTAAACCTCCCCTGCGCACCGAAAATATTTGTCCACTGCAGGGGCTTCGGTCTGGCTCAGAGTCCACAGAGCCAGGGCCGGCTTATAACCCAGGACACACTGGAAGGGAGTAAGCCCAGTGGAGGAGTGACGTGATGAATTCTGGGAGAGAGCTGTGGGGAGACCAGAGAGAGGAATAACTGATCTTGAAAATCTGTCTACAACCACCAGGGAGGTGGTGAAACATGTAGAGGAGAGATCGGTAACAAAGTCAATGGACAGATGAGACCAGAAACGCTGAGGCACGGGAAGGAGCTTCTCTGCTGGAGTATGCCAGGTGGGGGGGGGGTGCTTAGTCTGGGCACACACAGAACAGGAGTTGACGTAACGAATAACATTCTGCGGCAAGGTTGTACGGGTGATCTCTTGATGTCCAGCGATGACAGCTGTGTGTGCCCAGGTGAACAGCTGCTCCCTTATCTGTGGGTACATAGATGTGCTCAGGACGACAGGTAGTGGGTGCCGGTTCCCTCTCCAGAGCCTGGCGAACGTCCACATCTACTTCCCAGACCACAGGGATATGACTCAAGGGAACTAGAAAGCAGGTCCTCTGGCATTCAGGTGACCTGTCCATGATTCATATCCTCGACCATGAGATGATGAGGTTATGGCATTGGAGCCATGGGAGGCTGAGGAGGATCTTGTGAGCTGGTGCACTAGTGATGGAGAGAAAATTCTAGTGATGGAGAGAATATTCTCCTGATGAATGGACTCCATGGTGAGGGGTGTGGTGTGGTGATGTGTGTAATGGTTCCAGAGCCTACTGGTCGATTATCAAGGGCTTGGACCGGAGAGTGGGTATGAATTGATTTTAAGAGAGGCAAGGGTCTGGTCAAAAAAGTTCCCTGCTGCACCAGAATCGACTAGCATTGTAGAAACAGTACATAAGGGACAGCCAGCAAGTGTGATCGACACTAAAAAGGGTTTGCAAGAAAATTATGGGATACTCACACCTGTCCCAGGAGGTGGAAGATCACATGACCGTCCCTCTGCTCTCGTGGATCCCACGTTGGGACGTACTGGACACTGCTGAAGCCCTCCTTGACCACAATAGGGACAGAGCCCCAGTTGTCTCTGTCTACGTCGTTCAGACGTGGGGAGGCGTGTGACCCCTACCTCCATGGGTTCAGGCTCTGATACAGAGTGGTCACTGAGGGAGGGAGAGAAGCGATGAGGGTACCGACGCTCCCGAAGTAGGTTATCCACATGGATGGCCATCACGGTTGTCATCTCGACATGTCAGTTCCGTCTGGACCTCCGTCTGGACCTCCTCAAGCAGTCTGAATAGAGTACAATAGAGACTGTCCCCAGTCCACCTAGCCGTGCTGCTGCTCCAGTTTCAACTGACCTGAGCCCCAGGACTACCTGACATGATGACTCCTTGCTGTCCCCAGTCCATCTGACCGTGCTGCTGCTCCAGTTTCAACTGTTCTGCCTTGCTGGTCATTTATGAACATTTGAACATCTTGGCCATGTTCTGTTATAATCTCCACCCGGCACAGCCAGAAGAGGACTGGCCACCCCACATAGCCTGGTTCCTCTCTAGGTTTCTTCCTAGGTTTTGGCCTTTCTAGGGAGTTTCTCCTAGCCACCGTGCTTCTACACCTGCATTGCTTGCTGTTTGGGGTTTTAGGCTGGGTTTCTGTACAGCACTTTGAGATATCAGCTGATGTACGAAGGGCTATATAAATACATTTGATTTGATTTGATTTGAGTATGGAGCGCCGGCTCATTCCATCAGTTGGATGCTGCTACAGTCCGGAAGGTGAGCGCGTACTCGGAAGTGGTCTGGTCATCCTGCCGTAGTTGGAATAGGTGCTCACCCCTCTCTCTGCCCTCCAGTGGATGATCAAAGATACCTCTGAACAGAGCCATGAACCCCCTCTGAATCCAGCTCCTCCTCTCTCCAAGACGGCCGTAGTCTACTCCAACGCCTGCCCATTCGGCAGAGAAATAAACGTAGCAACCTTGGATCTCTGGTTGGGGCTCGGTAGAGGGAGCACTGGAGTAAGAAGCCATGGTATTTAGATGGTGTTCCATCATATTTAGGGTCTACTAAGGTATATGGAATTGTTTTAAGAAGGTCATACCAATGATAATTTTGCTATTTAATTTGAATTTTAAGACCCATTGAAGTATCAAAACAATATATAAAAATGTATTTTCTTGCTGCTATTAGCCCATACAAATGCATTGAATAACAGATTCACTACATGAAACAACAGATCGTCCCCCCCAAAAAGTCAGAGAGATACAGTGGGGCAAAAAAGTATTTAGTCAGCCACCAATTGTGCAAGTTCTCCCAGAGGCCTGTAATTTTCATCATAGGTACACTTCAACTATGACAGACAAAATGAGAAAAAAAATCCAGAAAATCACATTGTAGGATTTTTAATGAATTTATTTGCAAATTATGGTGGAAAATAAGTATTTGGTCACCTACAAACAAGCAAGATTTCTGGCTCTCACAGACCTGTAACTTCTTATTTAAGAGGCTCCTCTGTCCTCCACTCGTTACCTGTATTAATGGCACCTGTTTGAACTTGTTATCAGTATAAAAGACACCTGTCCACAACCTCAAACAGTCACACTCCAAACTCCACTATGGCCAAGACCAAAGAGCTGTCTAAGGACACCAGAAACAAAATTGTAGACCTGCACCAGGCTGGGAAGACCTGAATCTGCAATAGGTAAGCAGCTTGGTTTGAAGAAATCAACTGTGGGAGCAATTATTAGGAAATGGAAGACATACAAGACCACTGATAATCTCCCTCGATCTGGGGCTCCACGCAAGATCTCACCCCGTGGGGTCAAAATGATCACAAGAACGGGGAGCAAAAATCCCAGAACCACACGGGGGAACCTAGTGAATGACCTGCAGAGAGCTGGGACCAAAGTAACAAAGCCTACCATCAGTAACACACTACGCTGCCAGGGTCTCAATTCCTGCAGTGCCTAACGGGACCCACCGCTTAAGCCAGTACATGTCCAGGCCCATCTGAAGTTTGCTAGAGAGCATTTGGATGATCCAGAAGAAGATTGGGAGAATGTCATATGGTTAGATGAAAACAAAATATAACTTTCTGGTAAAAACTCAACTCGTCGTGTTTGGAGGACAAAGAATGCTGAGTTGCATCCAAAGAACACCATACCTACTGTGAAGTATGGGGGTGGAAACATCATGCTTTGGGGCTGTTTTTCTGCAAAGGGACCAGGACGACTGATCCGTGTAAAGGAAAGAATGAATGGGGCCATGTATCGTGAGATTTTGAGTGAAAACCTCCTTCCATCAGCAAAAAGAATGAAAGCAACAGCCCCCAAACCTCACTGCTCTAGAGGAGATATGCATGGAGGAATGGGCCAAAATACCAGCAACAGTGTGTGAAAACCTTGTGAAGAGTTACAGAAAACATTTGACCTCTGTCATTGCCAACAAAGGGGATATAACAAAGTATTGAGATGAACCTTTGTTATTGGCCAAATACTAATTTTCCACCATAATTTGCAAATCAATTAATAAAAAATCCTACAATGTGATTTTCTGGATTTTTTTCCCTCATTTTGTCTGTCATAGTTGAAGTGTACCTATGATGAAATTTACAGGCTTCTCTCATCTTTTTAAGTGGGAGAACTTGCACAATTGGTGGCTGACTAAATACTTTTTTGCCCCACTGTATAAGAAAGATTCAACTGGTACCGGGGGACCTTCAAATGAGCCTGTGGGCATTCTAGAGCAAAAGGGCAGAGTGAATCAAGTATTCATGAAAGTCACATATTTCCAAAGAGGGGTCACACCATTGCTGATGCTACAGACGATATTGTGAGAATAATGCTTTTTGGGATGTCTCATGGTCTGACAAACACCGCTCTAGCTCTCACCTTTCTCTGCAGATGCGGAAGTGCGAGTGGGTGTGTTGAAAGGTAAAGTAGCTTGTACGTGGAAAAGAGTGGGTGTGTCAACAGCAATGTAGTGGGCGTGTGGAAAGGAGTGGGTGTGTCGAAAGCGCTATGCTGTAGGTTAGAAGGTTTTGATTGAGTAGTTTTTTTCTCTTACGTTTGAAATTCAGTTTAAGCCAGAGGATGAGTTTGAGTTAGTTTGAGTTAGTTTAACACACATTTTTGTAAATAAACAAACTGAATATTGTTTATTTTTTATTAAAAGTACACTTTTAGAACCTAAAATGATTATTTGGCTATCCCCATAGGAGAACCCTTTGAAGAACCCTATTTGGTTCCGGGTATAACCCTTTTGGGTTCCATGTAGAAAGAACCCTTTCCACAGAGGGTTTTATGTGGAACCAATAAAGGTTTTACCTGGAACCAAAAAGAGTTCTACCTGGAGCCAAAAAGTGTTGGACAGCCTAAGAACCATTTTGGAACCCTTTTTTCTAAGAGTGTATTGCTGATGGGTGTACTGTTGCTTAATGTATTGTATGAGTGTATTGTATGCGTATTGTATGCATTTTATATTGTCCAGGTATCTACTTCCCACATGTTGCCGGACAGCAGTCCTTGGCAAGTGGGCACTGTGTCTCAGTGTTGTTTCCGTTCATGGCCTCCCCATTGAGTAGACTGTATGTATCAATATAGTAGACTGTATGTAATCTATATGGTTATCAATATTAGTTCCTACTATCCTACTTGAAATAAAAAATGGCCATATTAGTTACTGCCCTCAACACGGCCGTGCAGCTGCCCAGGAGGGAGCACCTTGGGTCCACAGGCAAGTCGATAGAACACCGGTGCACCGGCTTATCCACTAGTTGTACAGCCCAATCAGCCACACAAAACAATCTTAACTGTCAACAAATCTGCCCAATTAGCTGATTCGCTTTCCATACACCCACTCCTTTCAACACACCCACTCACCCATACTCCGGTTGTCATATTGGGCCGCAGCTACCCATAGTTGGATGCAGTGGGTTGATGAAAAAAAAAAGATCGCTCTAGCTTAAACTTACATTTTTATGGGGATTTTTATATTATGCTAATTAGATTTCCACAGGGGTTCAGACATCGACCATAGCGGTTTAAAATATCAAAGGGATGTGAAATATACTCTATTTGTGGAACGACCCATAAATGTCCAACATTGTAACATAAAAACATAATTTTTTAAATAATAAGTATTCAACCCCTTTGTTATGGCACAAGCCTAAAAAAGTTAATCAGTAAAAATGTGCTTAACAAGTCACATAAAAAGTTGCATGGACTCACTCTGTTAGCAATAATAGTGTTTAACATGATTTTTGAATGACTACCTCATCTCTGTATCCCACACGTAATATTATCTGTAAGGTTCATCAGTCAAGCAGTGAATTTCAAACACAGATTAAACTACAACGAACAGGTTGGTTTGCCAATGCCTCGCAAAGAAGGCCACCTATTGGTAGATGTCAAAATTGAAGAATGTCAAGATATCAAGAATGGTCCACCACCCAAACGACATCCAGCAAACTTGACACAACTGTGGGAAGCATTGGAGTCAACATGGTCCAGCATCCCTATGGAATGCTTTCGACACCATATAGAGTCCATACCCCAACAAAAAGAGGCTGTTCTGAGGGCAAAAGGGGGGTGCAACTCAATACTCGGAAGGTGTTCCTAATGTTTTGTACACTCAGTGTACATGAGTATGCCATTGTAATTTAAAGTGTTACCAAAGAGTCTGCTACTTTTGAAGTCTGATGTTCACACATTTAAAAATTGAATTTAATAGAAGCCTCTCTAATGTAAACCAAGTAGAGTGCGGTATACCTCAGGGCAGCTGTCTTGGTCCTTTACTGTTTTATTTTTTACTAATGATCTATCACTAGCCCTGAGTATAGCCTGTGTGTCTATGTACTCTGATGATTCAACATTATACATGTCAGTTACCACAGCAAGTAAAATCACTGCAACCCTTAACAAAGAGCTGCAGTCAGTTTTAGAATAAGTTTTAGAATAAATATATCAAAAACGAAATACATTGTATTTGGGACAAATCATTCTCTAAACCCTAAACCTCATCTAAATCTTGCAATAAATAATATGGCAATTGAGCAAGTTGAGGAGACTTAACTGCTTGGTGTCAGGTGCGTTGTATGGGGGGGGGGGGGGGGGGGAAGTTCAGACGATTCAAAGGGCCTGTGACTGACAAAAATGATTAGAACATTAGGTAAAAAAAATTCAGGAATAAATTATTAACCTATCATCATTAACATAATATTTTATTTACAATGTACTAATAAAACTAACGGTTTCATCCAGAGAGCTTATGTATTGCCCAACCCCCGTCTATTTACATGAAATGGTTCGGTCTTGCCCCCAAACCAGGCACGAACTGTACTTGCTAGCAGTGAATTGCGAGCGAAGAGTGCCGGTGGAGCATCATGTCTCAGCTTCCTAAAGAAGAATCTGGCTTTCAAAAATGAAAAGAAAGACAGGAGAAATAAAAGGGCGACAGTATGTCACCCACTTTTTCACAAAGGAAGGTGGGTGTAGTCGTGAGTGGTGGAAATTAACCTGTTAGTTTAGTCCTAGTAAAATAGGCTAATTTGTCTACCCCTAACATTAGTTACTTAATATTTTCATAGAAAATTCTGAGTGTTTACATTTCGCTCCTCTTTTAGCAGACATTTAATCAATGCAGGCAAACGTTTAGCAAGCTATTCATGCTAAATCAAATCAAATGTATTTATATAGCCCTTCTTACATAAGCTGATATATCAAAGTGCTGTACAGAAATCCAGCCTAAAACCACAAATGGCAAGCAATGCAGGTGTAGAACACGGTGGCTAGGAAAAACTCCCTAGAAAGGCCAAAACCTAGGAAGAAACCTAGAGAGGAACCAGGCTATGAGGGGTGGCCAGTCCTCTTCTGGCTGTGCCAGGTGGAGATTATAACAGAACATGGGCAATATTTTCAAATGTTCATAAATTACCAGCATGGTCAAATAATAGTAATCACAGTGAACAGGTCAGGGTTCCATAGCCGCAAGCAGAACAGTTGAAACTGGAGCAGCAGCACGGCCAGGTGGACTGGGGACAACAAGGTGTCATCATACCAGGTAGTCCTGAGGCATGGTCCTAGGGCTCAGGTCCTCCGAGAGAGAGAAAGAAAGAGAGAATTAGAGAGAGCATACTTAAATTCACACAGGACACCGGATAAGACAGGAGAAATACTCCAGATATAACAGACTGACCCTAGCCCCCCGACACATAAACTACTGCAGCATAAATACTAGAGGCTGAATCAGTTGTCCCTGCCCTGTCTGGTGCCAGGTCCAACAGATGCAGCTTCAGGCTCAGCAGCCCTGTCTCCCCATCCCCATACCCCTGAACCAGCCCTGTCTCCCCATCCCCATACCCCTGAACCAGCCCTGTCTCTCCATCCCCATACCCCTGAACCAGCCCTGTCTCCCCATCCCCATACCCCTGAACCAGCCCTGTCTCCCCATCCCCATCCCCCTGAACCAGCCCTGTCTACCCATCCCCATACCCCTGAACCAGCCCTGTCTCCCCATCCCCATACCCCTGAACCAGCCCTACTCCCAACTGAAGAAGGAGGTGAGCAGCATTGTGTTGAATGACATGTCAGTTGACATAATTGCAGGTACTACAATGCATTGAGGACAGGAATGTAATTCTCCAGTCAGGAAAAATATCACTTGAGACAAAGGCAGGCCTTAAAAGAAGATATGCAGGCTCTTAGAGATGGATGGGAGTCTCTCCTCTCTAAGGCAACACTGATTGCTACACAAATGGATGTTGTACCTAAATTTAGCAAGGAACACAGCCAAAAGAGGAAAGGGAAGAGAATCCATGATGAGACCTCTCAAGAGGAGACAGCTCAGGACAGTGCAGCAAAGGTGTTTTGGAACACAGTGTTTTTTTTACTGCTATGGCCAACATCATAAGTGACTTGGACACTAGGTTCCACACCACTGTAAAAATTGTAGAATAATCTTCTGCTGTTCTGAAAGTGGGGCAGATTAGTGAGGATAAAGTCCTTTCTGTGTGCCAACCACTGATGATGAAGTATTCCAGAGATCTTACTCCTGAGTTTAAAAATGAAGTAAGACACCTGAACACTGTACATGCTGCCACCTTCCCCCCTAACTTTGTCTCCTGAATGCAATTTGTAAGATGCAGCTGCAAAGCGTTTTTGGAGAAGTGTGGTTTGCTTTACGTATATTTTGCACACTGCCTTTGACTGTTGCTGGTGGTGAGAGAGCTTTCAGTAAGCTAAAACTTATTTTAAAAAACGATTTGAGGTCCATTATGTCCCAGGACAGGCTTTGCAGTCTTGCCATGCTGTCCATTGAAAGTCAGTTAGCTAGAAAGCTGGACTTCAAAGACTTCATCAGTGAGCACATTTCTTATATTTTAGTATTGTATTTTTGTAATATTGTACATTTTATCTTGTAAATGTGTACTGGTTTAGCAGTGTAAATATGTATAGTGCACAATGTCTGGTGTGATGTATTGTTTTATTGATGATGTAGATGATGTTTTGTTGTGATGTGTTGTTTTGTTCATGTTTGGATCCCAGGAAGACTAGTGGCTGCCTTGGCTGCAGCTAATAGGGATCTTAATAAAATACTAAATACTAATAGTTTGATTTAATTAAATGATGTATTAGGCCTCAGTGCCTCAACAAGCAGCAGACAAGAAAAGTCAGTGGGGCGCCCGGTGGATTTTGAGAAGATTGGCCCTTGGCCCCTGTAGCAAAAGATGTAACCACTTCCACACTCAACCACTAATACAGTAACCCAATATTAGGCGATACTGCCAGTAGATGGCGATAGAAGACCAGTTTTGGAGAGAGAATTATATTCTTCTTTAATACACACATTTCTTTAAAGCCACACACACGGCATACAGACGCATTTTTGGTTCCCAAAATTACTTCAACCTTTCAATATTTTGTTTATAGATTTTTTTTGTTTGTTGCTATAGTCACTTGTGTCTGTGATGATCGTCTAACGATCTCGACACCGGTCTGCAGGATTGATATCTCCAACTGTGGCGTCATTTACTGGAATCGCGTCGGCCATGTTGTAGTGGGGGTTGATGCAAGTTTAGAGGTAGGAAGTGTAGCTACAGGAACTGGGTTAGCCTACTTTTGGTGACTTATTTTGTCATGTCGCTGGATACATTTAGCTGGGGTTTTATTCATTAAGGCGTTCTGTCTGTGTCAACCCCTCTAATCGTTTAATTTCTTCATCCTTCGTTTTGCTTTGATTTAACTTCATTGTTATTTCATTCACCGAGCACAAAAACGATTGAGAAAGACCTGTGTTGGAGGGAGGCGGGATGGGGGCGACTGTGATTTCCATGTTGGAATACTAGCTGATTTTTCGTCGAACCCAGAAATAAATTGGAAATACAAACACAAGCGACACAACATCGTGAATTTCTAAAAGGTAAGATTTTTTAAATGAGAAAAATAAGTTGACAATCCAATAGCCCAATGATGGGCCCCACCAGTACTCTGGTAGGATCGATTTTCCAGAGCATTGTCTGCATATATTTGTTCTGACCCGAAGAATTGCGGTAAATATAGCCTATTATTAAAGATACATTAAATTCGTATAAAGTGTTGAGTTCAAATATGTTTTGAGACCAACATAGACCTACTGTAGTTCACTCTCTCTGATATGAGCCTGTAGACTAATTGAAGTTTTAAATGTAGGTTACGGCTTTAACGTCCCCAAAGACAGCATTGTATTTAACGTCTTATATGTAAGACGTTATATATATATATATATGATAAGTGAAATAATTCATTTCTCAAACACTGACAAACAAGTGTTTCTTGTTGGATAACCAAGCTAGTCCAGTTTGCTGGAGGGTAGTGTCCGATAACGCAAGACGGCTGTTCCAATACGGAACACATGGAACAGCTAGCTGAAGTAGCAACACTAGCATTGTCTGGACTCTCACCACATGGCCTTGGTCAATTGTAACACATCATATTCCTGATAGTCGCTACTAGTTAATTGAGATAAAGCAACTTAACTGTGTGTTATGGAATGTGATTGTGGTTAGCTGAAGAATGTGCATCTGCAGGCTACACGTAGCCCATGATTGCCAGTACTGAGCGTAAAATAAATGACCTCAAATTATATTTATTTATAGGCCTACAGTAGTAATCCCTGAATGCATAGGTTATTTTGGTAGAAGGGGCTAAAGTACCAACCTCGTAAAAACTTACCAACTCCACACCACATTACAAAATATCTGAGGCATATGCTTGAGTTTGTTAATAATAACACTTCCACATCCAAGGACACATCCGATGTTTTGGAGAGGTGTCAGTTAATAGGAGAGAACTACGGACTGACTAGTGTTGCTGGGACTAAACCACTGTGTCTAAAAGTTCCAAGCCTCAGGATTCAGAGCAACCTAGACAAGCCCCAAGTGTGACCCCCTAGGCTAGAACATAAATCAAAATCGCATTTTATTTGTCACATACACATGGTTAGCAGATGTTAATGCGAGTGTAGCGAAATGCTTGTGCTTCTGGTTCCAACAGTGCAGTACTATCTAACAAGTAATCTTAACAATTCCCCGGCAACAACCTAATACACACATCTAAAGGGATGAATGAGAAAATGTACATATAAATATATAGATGAGCGATGGCTGAGTGGCATAGACAAGGTGCAACAGATGGTATAAAATACAGTATTTTCATGTGATATGAGTAATGTAAGATATGTAAACATTATTAGTTACATTATTTTGAGTGGCATTGTATAAAGTGACTAGTGATCCATTTATTAAAGTGGCCAGTGTAGGCCACTTTAGGCAGCAGTGTAGGCAGCAGCCTCTGCTGTTTAGCAGTCTTGATGGCCTTGAGATAGAAGCTGTTTTTCAGTCTCTCGGTCCCAGCTTTGATGTACCTGTACTGACCTCGCCTTCTGGATGGTAGCGGTGTGAACAGGCAGTGGCTCAGGTGGTTGATGTCCTTGATGATCTTTTTGGCCTTCCTGTGACATCGGGTGCTCTAGGTGTCATAGAGGGCACACAGTAAAAATAATTGTTAGTTTAACTCTGATAGAGTTGAATTCAACACTGTTTTAGAAAACATTTGTTCCCAGTCTACATAGTGTTAAAGTTACTCTACAGGTAGTGTCACATTTTCATTCCACTGAATTGAGTTGAATTTACACTGCAATGACTGCATAATTTTACACTCCGATTTAATTCCGACACGAGTTCATTGACTCCTCATAATGTTGAAAATACTAATCCTGGGTTAATATAAGTCAACACTGTAATTTTTACACCAACTTTTTTACTGTGCCGGTAGTTTGCCCCCGGTGATGCGTTGTGCAGACCGCACCACCCTCTGGAGAGCCTTGCGGTTGAGGGAGGTGCAGTTGCCGTACCAGGCTACAATACAGCCCGACAGGATGCTCTCGATTGTGCACCTGTAAAAGTTTGTGAGGGTTTTAGGTGACAAGCCACATTTCTTCATCCTCCTGAGGTTGAAGAAATGTCTGTGTGGGTGGACCCTTTCAGTTTGTCTGTGATGTGTACGCCTAGGAACTTAACTTTCCACCTTGTCCACTGTTGTCCCTTTGATGTGGATAGTGGGGGTGCTCCCTCTGCTGTTTCCTGAAGTCTACAATCATCTCCTTTTTTTATGTTGAGTGAGAGGTTGTTTTCCTGACACCACACTTCAAGTGCCCTCACCACCTCCCTGTAGGCTGTCTCGCCGTTGTTGGTAATCAAGCCCACTACTGTTGTGTCGTCTGCAAACTTGATGATTGCGTTGGAGGCGTGCATGGTCAAACAGTCGTGGGTGAACAGGGAGTACAGGAGGGGGCAGAGCAAGCACCCTTGTGGGGTCCCACCCAGTGTTGAGGGTCAGCGAAGTGGAGATATTGTTTCCTACCTTCACCACCTTGGGGTGGCGGCCCGTCAAAGTCCAGGACTCAATTGCACAGGGCAGGGTTGGGACCAAGGGCCACCAGCTTGATGATGAGCTTGGAGGGTACTATGGTGTTGAATGCTGAGTTGTAGTCAATGAAAGGCATGCTTACATTGGTGTTCATTTTGTCCAGATGGGATAGGGCAGTGTGATGGCGATTGTGTCGTCTGTGGACCTGTTGGGGCGGTTTACAGACACCGCCATCACACTGGACAAAAGGAATATGTACAAAGAAAGCGATGAACCAACCATGGCTGATCTTGGATGCATTAAGCCGAGTGGGGTCATGTTTTGTACCAACATTAGCCTGTTTGTCAGCTTAATGTCCACTAGTATTCACTGGAGTTGGTACTTGTGTTGCTCTATGTGATATCGGTTGCACTTAATGTTATGGTATAGAAATGACCAGGTATTTAGGCTACGAAGAAACAGGAGTGTAACCTCACAATAATAACATATGCCGTAAGAAAAATTCCTAGCCACTGTGAATGAAGAATGAGAACGTCTCTCTCTTACAGTAGGTCATGGCTGGCTCTCATTCTCTAGACCAGGGGTATTCAACTCTTACCCTATGAGGTCCGGAGCTTGCTGTTTTTCTGTTCTACCTGATAAATAATTGCACCCACCTGGTGTCCCAGGTCTAAATCAGTCCCTGATTTAGAGGGGAACAATGGGAAAAAAATGCAGTGGAACTGATTTCTAGGTCCAGAGTTGAGTTTGAGGGCTCTAGACAGTCAGTGGGAATGTGGACAATTCATGCCCTACGCCTGTGCCTTGAAGCCAGAATCTCACTTGGATCTGGGACAGATACTGTATATTGAAGAGTTGAGGAGCATGTGGAAGACCTTCTGTGAGCTGTTGGGCAATGGCAGAGCTGGGCCAGGCACCAGTGGGGGGGGAACGGACTGAAATTGGGAGGGACTACCTGAACTTCAATAAAAGATGCCATTTTCGTTCCACTATGTTTTGCTACTGTGTACACTGAAAGATATGACCCTTGTCCTTGGTGATTCCATGGTAGTGTCTGTCTATTTTGTCTAAGTTTAACAGAGAGATAATTTTCAAGTGTGGAACCATTGAAATTGAGTGAACTCACACCAGGGAGACTATTTTTGAAGTATGTAGCATAGGATATAGCTTAATCTTATTAGCCTTACTGCAGTACCACAGTTGTGTACATTGGTGTGACAGAGCGCACACAGTGTGTGAAGGAATGCTTAGTAATGGTGAGGTCACTGAAGTTACCACATCACACATTGGCACTCAGGGCAACCCCTGAGTGAGAAGTAGGCGTTGATAGTTTAAACCGCCTCTCTGACTTACTGTGGTCACCTCCCGCTACTAAAATAGCTCCTACACACTCGTGTGAACTCCTGCCTTTAGGTTGTCCTCCAGGGCCAGCCTTATAGAATGAGTCCTGTGTCTACTGTCGAGCCTGAGACATGGCTATGAGTAAGCTTCAGCTAACCCATGTGTTGGCAGACGCGTAGCCAGGTATTCTGTGAGCCTGGCAGCCTGGTACAGCTCCAGAGTTGGAGAGATGTCTTGCCAACAGTAGGCTAGGTGGTGTTTGAACAGAGTAACGTGTCCTTAATCATCACGGCAACATTTTATACTTCTTCTTGCTTTAAAATTCATGTAAGGCCTAGTCTCACATGCCACACTTGTGAGAGACTACATTAGGCCTAATTCTGTAGTCATGCTGATAGACTATGATATCAAAGCAAAGTGATGTTTCAACTTCCTTCCTTTTAATATTTATTGAAGCTACAGTAGCAATAGGCATATACTCTTTGATATTGTACAACTGCACTTTCCCATGGGCAGTGTAACCCTTACTTCGTCTTCCTCCAATGGCATCTGTTGGCAGTTTTAAGCATGGTAAAGCCTTCCCTGTCTACAGTCTTGGTGTCAGTTGCTAACAGCTGTCCACGTCGAGGGTGGGGCTACTCACCGACCCCTAGTTGCTGTGGAAACTCCCAGCATCAAACCTTAGGGATAGTTCTCCTTGCGTAACAATGTGCCAATCAATGTCTCTGTTACTAACTGATATTTAGCCGTGTCTGCATGTTATTTCACCTGCAGCTTTAATTTATGTCAAGCATCAGTTTTATGTCTTAAGTTACCCTGTTTGGTAACAAAAACCATGTCTCAGCAGTTCCAGAACCACAGGGTTGACTGATATCCATCAGCTAACCAGTTTTAGCCTGTTCTCCTTCCCACTCCTTGTCTCCATGTCTATCTCCCTCGTAGGAGGAGCAAATAGAGGTCTGTTGGCTGTACTGAGTGTGTGTGTATTCATCGATGAGTTTCCGTAGCGTGCACGTCTTTGTGTGTGTGCAAGTGCGCTGGTGTGTAGGCTATCATATGTGCTTGCGTTTTTTTGTGTGTGCGTGTTTCTGCCTGCCTGCATTCCTCTCAGTGAAAGCTACAGCAGGTGGTCTGGAACACAAAGGCCCGGCGGAAGGACGTCCGGGCCAGAGGGATCTGTTCATTTCTCACTGATCATCCCAGCACTCCCTCCATTTCAGTACAGGGGATTGATGTCCCTCTTTGCTATGAGCTCTAGCCGGGGTGCCAGTCTGTTTCTGCTCTCTTGACAGTTCCACGAGGAGTTGTCATGCCAAACAATGACAGCAATTGAGTTGGCAAAAACACAGTCCTAGATCTGGACTCAGATCTGTTTCAGGCCAGTCCTCAAACAGCTCTACCTGCTGTTCTATCATGACATTTTCAGCAGGATGGACTGAATCCTAAGTACAATTTTCACTTTGTAGTCATGCCTTGATGACGTGGAAGATAGGATTCACCCCAATGTGATCAACTTGTCGAGCGGAAGTCTGATGCAGACTCCAGAGTAGGGTGAAGTTGCCTAGATGCTGATCTTGGGTCAGTTTTCCCCACTATGGATAAGGTTATGATTTGGGGAGGGGAAGCTGATCCTAGATCTGTACCTAGGGGAAACTTCACCCCAGAGCCAGAACCCCACTCTCCAGGCTGTTTCAGCCCAGGGCCTTTCTGTGGAATTCCCAGTTCTCTCCAACTCAGTTGGAGAGGAATGGGCCAGGGTGTAGGATACAATACACAGAACCGTTTACTGTAGTTCAGTTTTGCCATGTTCAGCAGAATAAGAGAAGACATCTCATTCTGATTGAATGCAGTTTTTGATACTGTTTGACATTATCTCTACAGAAATATTCAGATTTAGAGGAAGCACATCAAATCCCTTTGTGCAAACTGACTATGGAAGCGTATTCTCCTCTGTTTTGATGTGGATTTGGGGTGGCAATTTATTTTTAATCCTCTACAATTGAAACTTTCATTGCGTGACTAGAATCTTTATTGGTATGCATCCAAACATAACTGGAGTAAAGTGAACTGAATAACACAGTGCAGACTACCAACTGATTTAAATCTATACAGCTTTAAATAATAGCCCCTAGCTATGTTACCTCCTCTCCAGCCCTGACCCACCAATCTGGGCTGACCTTTGGTATCACACTGAAGGGTCCCACTTGGGCCCTTTAATCTTATGTGTTCTGTGAGGCCTGAGCCCTAGGTAAGGTGAGCACACCAGGGGTGAGGAGGTCAAGGATCAGAGGTCAAGGAGCCTCAGGTGGAGGTGTAACTTCAGGTCCCTCTGGAATGTATGAAGGGCATACTGTGCAGCTCTACAGATCTAGGATCAGCTTCCCCTCCCCAATCCTTAGTGGGGGGAAATGAAAAACTGACCCAAGTTCAGCGTATAGGGGCAACTTCACCCTACACCAGCCATAGCATTCCAAATATACTAGGGTAAAGTCAGTGCCACAAGATCCCTATGCAAAGCAGGTCTATACTTTTGAGGACAAAATGTGTAGGTTTTTCCTCCGCCTGCTACATAGCGTGGTATTTGCTGTCTTTTTATTCCTGACTCTTTCGCTGTCTCAAATCACAAATGCTTTTGATTTAGACAGACAGAACTATGCACAAACTTTGACCTAGTTTCGAAAGGACACTTCTATTTCAGCATCATCTAACGGACTGTAATGAAACAACTCCTGAGAAGTCTTGAGTTTCTCCCTAATAAGACAAGACAACACTGGTGTGCATTTCCACCGTCTCTCGCTCTGCTCTGGCTTCGCTCTCTCGCTCTGGCTTCTCTCTCGCGCTCTGGCTTCGCTCTCGCGCTCTGGCTTCGCTCTCGCGCTCTGGCTTCGCTCTCGCGCTCTGGATTCGCTCTCGCGCTCTGGATTCGCTCTCGCGCTCTGGATTCGCTCTCGCGCTCTGGATTCGCTCTCGCGCTCTGGATTCGCTCTCGCGCTCTGGATTCGCTCTCGCGCTCTGGATTCGCTCTCGCGCTCTGGATTCGCTCTCGCGCTCTGGATTCGCTCTCGCGCTCTGGATTCGCTCTCGCGCTCTGGATTCGCTCTCGCGCTCTGGATGCGCTCTGGATTCGCTCTCGCGCTCTGGCTTCACGCTCGCGCTCTGGCTTCACACTCTCGCTTTGGCTTCACGCTCTGGCTTCACGCTCTCGCTCTGGCTTCTCGCTCGCTCTGGCTTCACGCTCTGGCTTCACACTCTGGCTTCACGCTCTCGCTCTGGCTTTGCTCTCTCGCTCTGGCTTTGCTCTCTCGCTCTGGCTTTGCTCTCTCGCTCTGGCTTTGCTCTGGCTTCACGCTTTGGCTTTGCTCTGGCTTCACGCTCTTGCTTTGCTCTGGCTTCACGCTCTTGCTTTGCTCTGGCTTCACGCTCTTGCTTTGCTCTGGCTTCACGCTCTTGCTTTGCTCTGGCTTCACGCTCTTGCTTTGCTCTGGCTTCACGCTCTGGCTTCACGGCTCTTGCTTTGCTCTGGCTTCACGGCTCTTGCTTTGCTCTGGCTTCACGGCTCTTGCTTTGCTCTGGCTTCACGCTCTGGCTATGCTCTGGCTTCACGCTCTTGCTTTGCTCTGGCTTCACGCTCTTGCTTCTCTGGCTTCACGCTCTTGCTTCTCTGGCTTCACGCTCTTGCTTCTCTGGCTTCACGCTCTGGCTTCTCGCTCTGGCTTCTCGCTCTGGCTTCACACTCTCGCTCTGGCTTCTCGCTCTGGCTTCACGCTCTCGCTCTGGCTTCTTGCTCTGGCTTTGCTCTCTCGCTCTGGCTTTGCTCTCTCGCTCTGGCTTTGCTCTCTCGCTCTGGCTTTGCTCTCTCGCTCTGGCTTTGCTCTCTCGCTCTGGCTTTGCTCTCTCGCTCTGGCTTTGCTCTCTCGCTCTGGCTTTGCTCTCTCGCTCTGGCTTTGCTCTCTCGCTCTGGCTTTGCTCTCTCGCTCTGGCTTTGCTCTCTCGCTCTGGCTTTGCTCTCTCGCTCTGGCTTTGCTCTCTCGCTCTGGCTTTGCTCTTGCTTCTCTGGCTTTGCTCTTGCTTCTCTGGCTTTGCTCTTGCTTCTCTGGCTTTGCTCTTGCTTCTCTGGCTTCGCTCTTGCTTCGCTCTGGCTTCGCTCTGGCTTCGCTCTGGCTTCGCTCTGGCTTCGCTCTGGCTTCGCTCTTGCTTCTCTGGCTTCACGCTCTTGCTTCTCTGGCTTCACGCTCTTGCTTCTCTGGCTTCACGCTTTGGCTTTGCTCTGGCTTCACGCTTTGGCTTTGCTCTGGCTTCACGCTCTTGCTTTGCTCTGGCTTCACGCTCTGGCTTCACGCTCTGGCTTTGCTCTGGCTTCACGCTCTTGCTTTGCTCTGGCTTCACGCTCTTGCTTCTCTGGCTTCACGCTCTTGCTTCTCTGGCTTCACGCTCTGGCTTCACGCTCTTGCTTTGCTCTGGCTTCACGCTCTGGCTTTGCTCTGGCTTCACGCTCTGGCTTTGCTCTGGCTTCACGCTCTTGCTTTGCTCTGGCTTCACGCTCTTGCTTCTCTTGCTTCACGCTCTTGCTTCTCTGGCTTCACGCTCTTGCTTCTCTGGCTTCACGCTCTTGCTTCTCTGGCTTCACGCTCTGGCTTCACGCTCTGGCTTCACACTCTCGCTCTGGCTTCACACTCTCGCTCTGGCTTCACGCTCTCGCTCTGGCTTCACGCTCTCGCTCTGGCTTCTCGCTCTGGCTTTGCTCTCTGGCTTTGCTCTCTCGCTCTGGCTTTGCTCTGGCTTCACGCTCTGGCTTTGCTCTGGCTTCACGCTCTGGCTTTGCTCTGGCTTCACGCTCTGGCTTTGCTCTGGCTTCACGCTCTGGCTTTGCTCTGGCTTCACGCTCTGGCTTCACGCTCTTGCTTTGCTCTGGCTTCACGCTCTTGCTTCTCTGGCTTCACGCTCTTGCTTTGCTCTGGCTTCACGCTCTGGCTTCACGCTCTGGCTTTGCTCTGGCTTCACGCTTTGGCTTTGCTCTGGCTTCACGCTCTGGCTTCACGCTCTGGCTTTGCTCTGGCTTCACGCTCTTGCTTTGCTCTGGCTTCACGCTCTTGCTTCTCTGGCTTCACGCTCTGGCTTCACGCTCTTGCTTTGCTCTGGCTTCACGCTCTGGCTTCACGCTCTGGCTTCACGCTCTTGCTTCTCTTGCTTCACGCTCTTGCTTCTCTGGCTTCACGCTCTTGCTTCTCTGGCTTCACGCTCTTGCTTCTCTGGCTTCACGCTCTTGCTTCTCTGGCTTCACGCTCTGGCTTCACGCTCTGGCTTCACGCTCTGGCTTCACGCTCTGGCTTCACGCTCTGGCTTCACACTCTCGCTCTGGCTTCACGCTCTCGCTCTGGCTTCTCGCTCTGGCTTCACACTCTGGCTTTGCTCTCTCGCTCTGGCTTTGCTCTCTCGCTCTGGCTTTGCTCTCTCGCTCTGGCTTTGCTCTCTCGCTCTGGCTTTGCTCTCTCGCTCTGGCTTTGCTCTCTCGCTCTGGCTTTGCTCTCTCGCTCTGGCTTTGCTCTCTCGCTTCTCTGGCTTTGCTCTCTCGCTTCTCTGGCTTTGCTCTCTCGCTTCTCTGGCTTTGCTCTCTCGCTTCTCTGGCTTTGCTCTCTCGCTTCTCTGGCTTTGCTCTTGCTTCTCTGGCTTCACGCTCTTGCTTCTCTGGCTTCACGCTCTTGCTTCTCTGGCTTCACGCTCTTGCTTCTCTGGCTTCACGCTCTTGCTTCTCTGGCTTCACGCTCTTGCTTCTCTGGCTTCACGCTCTTGCTTCTCTGGCTTCACGCTCTTGCTTCTCTGGCTTCACGCTCTTGCTTCTCTGGCTTCACGCTCTTGCTTCTCTGGCTTCACGCTCTTGCTTCTCTGGCTTCACGCTCTTGCTTCTCTGGCTTCACGCTCTTGCTTCTCTGGCTTCACGCTCTTGCTTCTCTGGCTTCACGCTCTTGCTTCTCTGGCTTCACGCTCTTGCTTCACACTCTCGCTCTGGCTTCACGCTCTTGCTTCACACTCTCGCTCTGGCTTCACGCTCTGGCTTCACGCTCTGGCTTCACGCTCTGGCTTCACGCTCTGGCTTCACGCTCTGGCTTCACGCTCTGGCTTTGCTCTGGCTTCACGCTCTGGCTTTGCTCTGGCTTCACGCTCTGGCTTTGCTCTGGCTTCACGCTCTGGCTTTGCTCTGGCTTCTCGCTCGCTCTGGCTTCACGCTCTCGCTCTGGCTTCACGCTCTCGCTCTGGCTTCACGCTCTCGCTCTGGCTCCTCTCTCTCGCTCTGGCTTCACGCTCTCGCTCTGGCTTCACGCTCTCGCTCTGGCTCCTCTCTTTCGCTCTGGCTTCACGCTCGTTCTCTGGCTCCTCTCGCTCGCACTCTGTGTGGCTTTTCTCAGCTGGCTCTTCTCTGTGCTGACAGTCACCCATGTGAGAGGATTTGGCACAATGTCCCATTCCCAGCCTGTCTCTCTTTGATACACACACACATACTAATGTCATTTTATCTCTACATTCATAGCAAATGTCTCTCCCTCCGCTTTGCCATGCAATGGAGTTTTGCTTCGCTTATCGGCATTTGTGTAAGAGGCAGGGCTATAGGGATTAGTGTGTGGGTGAAAGAATGACACGAGATGAAAAACAATCACTTGTAATACTGTACTTGGCCTATTCATGGCAATATGAACCTGCTTCAGTCTCCCCATTTACTTAGGATAGGATAAGTGTTATGCTTAGGCCATGGCGGGTTAGTGAAGGGGCTTTTAAAACTGCACTGGTGTGAATGCTTGGATCATAAGATCATGTTTCCCTCCTCTGCTATCTGTTTATATAAATGCACCAGAGGAACGTGTGTGTGTGTGTGTACACACACAGTCGGGTGCTGCTGAATATACACTGCCTCTCCAACTTTACATATCTGTGTCACTGCCAGCCCGAAACCGATCCAGTCCGTTTCCTCTGAGAGACGGAGGTCATTATACACTGAGTATATTACTTTCCTAATATTGAGTTGTGCTCTCTGAACAGCTTCAGTTAGCCAGGGCATGGACTCTAAATGGTGTCCAAAGCGTTCCACAGAGATGCTGGCCCATGTTGACTCCAATGCTTCCCACAGTTGTGTCAAGTTGGCTGGATGACCTTTTGGGTGGTGGACTATTGTTGATGCACTCAACTGTTGAGCGTGAAAAACCCATCAGCGTTGCAGTTCTTGACACAAACCGGTGCGCCTGGCGCCTACAACCATACCCCGTTCAAAGGCACTTAAATATTTTGTCTTCCCCCGTTCACACTCTGAATGGCACACGTACGCCATCCATGTCTCAATTGTCTTAAAGGTTAATTAAGGATTTTTTTAAGCCATCTCCTCCCCTTCATCTACACTGATTTTGAAAGGGGATTTAACAAGTGACCTCAATAAGGGATCATAGCTTTCACCGGCTCAGTCTGTCATGGAAAGAGCAGGTGTTCTTAATGTTTTGTATACTCAGTGTATGACTGTATGACCAAATGTGACGTAAGGGCAGAGTTGGCGAATGGTTAACTGTGTTTTGTTGAGAGACAAATAAATCCTAGAACAGATGGTCTGTTTTATTGAGATGTCGTAAAAGCTGGGATGCAGGCTGCAGCTATATGACCAGGATGTAGGCCTGAAACTGTGCTTTTATGGTGTGGCAAGTTAAGCGCTGACCCTGAGTCTCTGGGCCACTTCATTCTGATGGTGAACTTCAAACCCCACAGTCAACCAACCCAACCTCTCTTACCCTCCAAGGAGACCAGCATACCATCTCAAGTTAAAGGGGAGAGTGGGTTAGACTCCCTTAAAGTGAGGGCTGGATCCATATTCATGTGGCTGACAAGAATGTCTTGGCCTCCGATCTGAACATCTGAGATTAGATTTATATGAACCGTATCTTCCTTTAAATTTTTTTAAATCTCATTTGAGTTAATGTAGGCCTATTACCTACGACTGACCACTCTTAAATCAGTTTTATAGAGATCTATCAACACGCCATTCGAACCATAGCATGAAATGTATTCCGTGTACAATTTTTATTTGAGCAAAATGCCCTGATTTCTTGTGAAGTCCTCTTGCGGTTTGCCCCCGTTTTTGTTGCTTTACTTGGCAACTCGGCAGCTGAAAAACTCAGTGAACTTCTGCCATTCCCCTTTTCTCTGTCTCTGTCTACTAGACCAGTGTTTCACAGTCATAGGGATGCAAAATTCTGTTAACTTTCCCCAAAATTCCCAGGTTTTCCAGAAAGCTCAGTTTGAATATTGCTGTGGTCAGGAGGGAATGAGCAGGACATTTTGGGGGAAATGTGTCCGTATAAGTCTCCGGGACGTTGCTAACTGACAGGTCCCTCAGATGGTCTGTTCAAACTGATTTTAGTCAGCTCAAGTGTAAATCGCTCAAGTGTAAATTGAAGTTCTCCAAAGTTATGAATTCATCACACCTTGTTTGCCAGCCCCTAGTTCCCCTGACAGCCATTTGTAGTTTGCAAGCAAGCCAAGCTTGAGATTTCGAAGAAGGTTCACAATTTCGTAGAAGTCTAGCCCACCCCCCTGGTAAAGAAAACGATTGAGAGTCATGGCTGTAACCCTCTCCGTCTAGGGCAGCTGTTTCCAGATCAGTCAAAACATCCCCTGACTGGAGCATATTTACGTGGCCTTCTCTTCACAAAGGGAATACCTCGGGGTAACACTGGCCAATTCTGTTGAGGGAAGAATGAGAACAATGCAGATGGTGAACACGTCAGTATAAAAGTGTTGCTTTTTCGGGACAATGGTTTGACCTAAGAGTTGCTGGTGATTTTAAGGCATGCGTGCCGATTCTTGACCCTTCTCCCGAAGTATGTAGTCTCCTTGCACACTTTCTTGCATGGGTTGAGGCAAGGTGGAAACTCTCTCTCCTGCCAATGCTTGCACCAATCCTATGCCTTTAAATCCATGACGGGGAGTGTGCAAGTGCACACTTCGGGAGAAGTGTGGAGAATTGGGACATAGCCTAATGTATTTTGTTTTTAAATGGCTGTTGACCATGTGTTGCAACCATTATTGTAAAGGTTTGACCCACAAAAAAAGCAGCAAATGTAAAACATGCGTTTCCCAGAATGCTTACTATTTGCATCAGCATGGCTTTTCATCTGCTGTCAGTTGGATATTCATATAATGAACATGTTATCTCCTAAAGTCATACAGATAAACACAACAGCTCTAAACCCACTTATAAAATGTTTAGACCGTCAATCAGTATAACCATGATGTATGTACTTTGCATAGGATACGCTAGACTAGTTCTGTCGTATGTGTATGATTGAACCAGGTCACGTTTTTTGATTATGACCGCGAGTGACGTTCTACAACCAAATAATTTCAGATCAGATTTATGGCTTTAGCCCAAAAAATAAAAGTACTACATATAGTCTGACAATTTTTTTTTTTTTCTTAAAATTATTATTATTATTATTATTTTGACAAGTGTACATTTTTATAGACGTACAATTCTCTAGGTTGTGGCTACAGTGGTAGTCGACGTCTCATTAATGGAATCCTTCTAACCAGTCTGTATGCTGTAATTCTTAATCATTTGTAAGCTTAGACTGAGTGTGCGGAGGTGGGGGGGGGGGGGGACTATCACATCTATGCCAACGGTGGCTGACACAGGAGTGAATATTCAGTCCTGTACTGTCCTGTGGATTTGTTTCAGTCCTGTCCTGAAACTAAGCTCTTAACTTTGTTTCTCTCCAGACTTGACCATGGGCTGCATCAAGAGTAAAGAGGACAAGGGGCCTACCATGAAGTACCGCCCGGATAACGCTCCGGTCTCAGATGTCATCGGCCCCCACATGGGCCACTACGGGCCCGACCCCACCCAGCTGCAGCAGAACCAGCCGTCCTCCACGGGGCCCGCTGCAGGTTTCAACCCCCACGCCATCACCCCCTTCGGAGGAGCTTCCTCCATCATGACCCCCTTCGGAGGGGCTTCCACCTCCTTCTCCGGCGCTCTACCTGGCACGTTCCCCGGTGCCGTCTCAGGTGAGACTTGCCTATATTATCCACACGATCCTAACTTGAGATCTTCAAGCATAGCCTACATAAAAATATTTGCGCAAATCACACGTTGACATCAATGGATGATTTGTGTGATGCGTTTGTGTGCGTGTAGATTTCAAGTGTGTATTTCCTTACGCACCTGTATGCCTTTTTATCGTAACTACAATAAAGCAGAAGGTGGGGGATAAAAGAAAGATTCCAGATTGGCACACATTCAACATCTGTATTGGGGTTGACATCCATACAAGCATTATACTCCGATTTTTACCTCAACATAGTGTGAAATAGACACATAAACAATAGCCTAAATGTCTGCAAATTGACTTGGCATTTCCATTGTTTTGGTCTAGTGCCATTGTCCTCTTAACCGCATCGATACTATATAAGTACTCTAGTTTGCATTTGAAACTTCTTCTATAGTTCCTTCACAAGGACCCATATGCTTATTCCCCACAACAGAATAGCTGCTGATCTGACAACTCCAATATCTGGAGTCACTCCAAAGTCCACCTGCCATTGCATTTCAGATGATTCAAATCCAGTGGTCTCTCACCATTTCCTTCTTAAGGTGTCAGCGTGCTTCAGTTTGGCTGGCGCCTAGCTTAACTCAGCTAGCCGAACCGAATGAGTATGCTGGCATACCTTTGCTTGAAAAATGAGAAAAAAGCAGCAATAATACTGTTTGTCCATTTTGAGATGCCGTAGCCAGTATACACTTCCTCAAAGTAGTCAGAATGACTAAGATAACTCAAGAAATCTGTCATTAATTTTGACGTTTTTGCCAAAGAGATCTTTTACATCTAGCTAAGCTGTTTGGTGCAGTATTTTTCAATGAACAAATGTGCATGAAAATTAGTTCTTCTTGACTTTAATGAAGAATCCCTAATGTTGACCAATCACCGATGAAGGGGCGTAGACTTCGGCTTGCCTCCAGGAAATAATTTGTGTGCTTGAACAGACAAAAAACCCTCACTGAATTCAAAAATGACCAAAAGCATCACAAAATGTCGTCATATAATATATGCACCAACTCTACCAAACTGCCGTTTGGGACACATCCTATGACACCCCCCATGGGGAGCTCATATTCATCGTACCCACTGCTGAACAACCAAGCTGCCAAAACCAATCCCATCATCTGGCCCAGGAACTCAATACCGTTCCACTGTTTCGGCTCGGAAGCACGCAGATGCCTTAAGATGTCCTTCAATCACGTTGTCCATAGGTGTCATTTGCAACAAATCAACAACGATTGATTTTTAAAGTTGGCAGGGAGACTAATCAATCTGATAAGGCCCAAAGAGCAGTGAGATGAGATTGAGCTCTCCTGTTTAGGTGGGATTAGGTTTGTAATCCCCCTCTTTGTTGGATTATCTGCTCGTGTGTGTGTGTGTAGGGGGGGGGGGGGGTTACAGGGCACGGTATTGAGTTCCTGGACCAGATAATGGGATTGGTTTTGGCAGCTTGGTTGTTCAGCAATGGGTATGATGAATATGAGCTCCCCATGAGGGGTGTCATAGGGAAGTGGGTGCCATTTGGGACACATCCTATGTCAGTGTTTCACAAAAACGCCTGATTTCAAGCAGGTGTGCTTGTCTGGGGCCGCAACAAAAATATGTACTGTTGGGAGTGCTTGAGGACTGGAGTTGGGGAAACACTGCCCCTATGTAATGCACTACTTTTGAGCAGAGACCTAAGGGCACTATATAGGTAATAGGCTGCCATTTGGGACGAACGTATAGATATTTATCCGCCAGGGCCAGGATGATAGCAGTATCGCGATACTTGTTAGAATCGTGGCAAGGAAACGAAACACAAAGGGATTTAACTTCTTTAGGAAAACTGCCCTAATGTTGGAAACCAACATCATGATGTTGTCATCCAGAGTCACATGTATTTATTTCCAAAGCTATAGCACACTTTACATACAGCAGGTATGTAGGTTTTTAAAGGACCAAAGAGTTATCCTGCTCTGTTTCATGGTACTGTAATGGTCACAGCCCTATTATCCACACAATCTGCCGTGTCTATTCTC
The DNA here is from genome assembly GCF_002021735.2 of Oncorhynchus kisutch. Classification (NCBI taxonomy): domain Eukaryota; kingdom Metazoa; phylum Chordata; class Actinopteri; order Salmoniformes; family Salmonidae; genus Oncorhynchus; species Oncorhynchus kisutch. The sequence continues at coordinate 60,500,531 of NC_034184.2, read as the reverse complement.
TGCCCAGTAAGCAGAATGGTTTACAGTGTATTTATTGACATTACATAACAGCGAGATGAGATTGACCTGTGCCATGTTATTATTCATGTCTTGTAACGATGTTCGCTTTGCACCGAGCTGACGTAATCATTTCCTTTAAGACCATAAGCAAACAACTACCTTGCCGGACCGTTAAATCCGCTCCCTGACTGATTTAGACTCCCTGTCAGAACCGTACCCATCCCACTGCCATTAGTATGCCCTACACAGGGATGGACCGGGAGCAGAAAGTGGCCTGGGCATTTCTAACACATCTCCCCATTTATTTTTATTTTTTTATTTTTTTCTCTCTCTTGAGGCCCCCATTAGCCATAATGATTTTAAAAATAATCACACACCAAAGACCAGCCCACTGGGCTTAAGATAGACCGACCCATCTGGCATTCGCCCAAACTGCGCTATGGCCGGTCCGTTTCCGGACCAACATGACATTATTTCTAATACACTGTACACTGGCAATTTCTATAGAGTAGAATTACCGACAGTGAAAAATCGTTAGGGAGTGTGCAGGCTAGAGAACACAGATTCTACTCTCCCCTCACGAACATTCACACCACAGACACCAGTCAGTCACGGCCACTATGGAAACAGAACCGCCACTACAGGTCTATATTCTCTGACTCATCTTCCATTGGTCCCTTGGTCTCCTGTCATTTTGATGGGCCTGCACAGCTTTGCCGCAGAGTTTGGTACTGTGAACATTCAGCAACATTGACAGAAACAATCTTGGCACAAAGGTCAGCAGGTATTTATAGGAAGTCTTTGTATCTTTTAATAGGCTATTAGTAGCTCTGAATTCCTTCATATTCTAACTGGTTCTCCACCTTATCTCTGCGAGTTAGTCAACAAAAACAATTTCAGCTTCTTAAATGGACATACTGTCATGAATTTCACTTGTGCATTTAACTTGAATGTTTTATTTAATGTTTTCTGTGTCTGTATTCAGGTGGGGTTACGTTCTTTGTGGCCTTGTACGACTATGAAGCCAGAACCTCAGACGACCTGTCGTTCAAAAAAGGGGACCGCTTCCAGATCATCAACAACACGTGAGTCCCCATGGGCCCTGGTCAAAAGTAGCGCACTATATAGGGAATGGAATGCCATTTGGGACGCACCCTCCCTCTGAGAACATCATTCATCATGATCAGGGGCTTATTCCCGTAGAGTAGTGGTGTAACGGTGACAGAATATCTTTAAGAACACTACCTGTTCTGTACAGTGTTCTTCCTAAATGGGTTAGATTTGCCCCCCTCCTGTTTTTTTTTGAGACTTTCATTTGATTAATTTAACAAAACCTTTAACATAGATGGTGCCTTAGGTCATAACTTTTTGCTCTATAATGTAGCCTTGGTTGACTTTGTTCAATTCAAATGTAATACTTTGCTGCATGCCTTTAATAATATAGCAATAGAATCCATGCATAAAAGACAGCATGTACAAGCTCACTGCCAAGACACAGATAAAACAAGCATACAAGTCCCTTTCATAACCAGACTATCGTTGTACAGACATGGTAGTGATATATCTATCTGGATGATTCTTTATATCTCTGTCTCTATCTGTCTGTCCCCCCCCTACAGAGAAGGGGACTGGTGGGAGGCGCGCTCCATCAACACAGGGAAGAAGGGTTACATCCCCAGTAACTATGTGGCACCAGCTGACTCGATCCAGGCTGAAGAGTAAGACCCTCGTCACTCATAACCTTATTTTAAGACTATCCACGGCTACAACAGCAAATAGAGCTAGCCTAATAACTGCAGAGTGACCATTACACCACACAGCTCTCGCTGGAGGCACGTTCACTAGAAGATCTCAGAGCTTCTCCTGTTCTCCTGGGTCCATATGTATCAAGTGTCTCGGGAGTAGGAGTGCTGATCTAAGATCAGGTTCCACCTGTCCAGGTGATCTTATCCATAGTGATCCAAGAGTGGGCACACGCACACAAACAGGAAAGTTGCTAAATCAACCAAAAGTGCTGGGGCAGCCTTAAAAATGTGTCCGTTGGAGCGCTGCGATTGGTTGCCCACAATTATGGGGTGGGGCTTAGTGAAGGGTCAATTGGAATCAAAACTAGCTACATATGGTAGCTAAACACTCAAAGAACTACAAATCCCGCCAGATCTGGCGCCAGGATAAAGTGACTAAGGGGGCAGTTGAAATCAGCGAAGGGGCTACATTTTTTTGGGTTTCTTGTGTTGGAATTCTGCTAACATCACGCTATACCATAATAAACCAAGTTCAAATGCAGAGATTCCTAGATCATTGAGTGCTTGTCAAGTGACATGCTACATACATATTTCGCCGTCAACCTATCTCCGTTGCGCTGTCTCAGTGTAAAACAGGAGCCTTCTAGCAGTCACAAGGACACAGATTCAGCAGGAGGCTGTCAGGTACAGGTGCAAATTAGTGTTGGATTTATTTACACGGTCACTGGTGTTTTCAAAGATGACAGTGATATTTGCAAATATATACAGTCCCGGTCAAAAGCTTAGACACACCTACTCATTCAAGGGTTTTTCTTTATTTTTACTATTTTCTACATTGTAGAATAATAGTGAAGACATCAAAACGATGAAAACACACATGGAATCATGTAGTATCCAAAAAAGTGTCGACCTTTTTTAAAGCGTGAGTTCCAAATATCTCTTAACCGTCGCCCCTGCGCGAGTTTTTTTTTGTTTAGTTTTTTTGCTCATGATGTCAGTATGCTCTCACTGTTCGAAAATGTGATTGTTACACAACAGGACAGTTATCCGCGCTGCCCTCAAACCAAGGCACGCTGCCTGCTAATTATCTATAGGCTATGTTTCAACTTGTCAATTTCAAATTATTTTCAAATTATTTTCTCAAACTGTTTTAATTGGGCTGTGTTCTGCCGCCTCGTTAATTCACATAAGAAGTAGCCCATTTCACTGTTGCGGATCACTTATGTTTGAGGCTTTACTGAGACAGCTAATCTTCTCTCTTCAACTAGAACCCGTAGCTTAGCTGACACACACTTATTTTCTAAACAACATTACATTAGTCTCTTGTGCTCACCAGAGATGTGGTACATCGTAAACTAGTCTAGCAGTTAGGTTGCTAACTTACGTTTTGTTTTTTTGTCAGCGCAACCTGTTATTTAGACCGGTTTATAGAATGAGTTAGGCTGTGGATGTGTTCCGTGTGATGCTTGGATGATGAAGCATTTAAGACCTTTTTGTTTTCCATCGGTACAAAAATATATTTAGATTGCTGTTCAGGCAACAGTGCTGTTTAGACGCGTTTGTTGCGTCATATGTTCTGTTGCTACTGTTCCAATCACATATTTGAGATCGTACACTGCAGGGGCTACACAACAATGATCACACGTGATTGTACGCGTACTCTCAACCAGCTTCATGAGGAATGCTTTTTCAACAGTCTTGAAGGAGTTCCCACATATGCTGAGCACTTGTTTGCTGCTTTTCCTTCACTCTGCAGTCCAACTCATCCCAAACCATCTCAATTGGTTTGAAGTCGGGTGATTGTGGAGGCCATGTCATCTGATGCAGCACTCAATCACTCTCCATGGTCAAATAGCCCTTACACAGCCTGGGGGTGTGTTTTGGGTCATTGTCCTGTTGTTGAAAAACAAATGATAGTCCCACTAAGCGCAAACCAGGTGGTATGGCGTATGGCTGCAGAATACTGTGGGAGCCATGCTGGTTAAGTGTGCCTTGAATTCTAAAATCAGTCATCAGCAAAGCACCATCACACCACCTCCTCCATGCTTCACAGTGGGAACCACACATGCGGAGATCATCCGTTCACCTAGTCTGCGTCTCACAAAGACAGCGGTTGGAACCAAAAATCTAATTCGGACTCATCAGACCAAAGGGCAGATTTCTACCGGTCTAATGTCCATTGCTCTGGTTTTTGACTCGTACTGCGTGTGTGTGATATATATTTAAGTTCTGACTTAAATGTCAGCATTCAAAAGAAAAAGCCTCTCATCAGGCAAAACCCATCTTCGCCAATAAAGCACAGGTTGGGTCTGCCATGCTCAGATACAGCCTCCCCTTGAGTTACCCAAAAGTGAACTAACTACAACATCCCCAAATGGGCACTTAAGTACATTTAGCCACACCTTTTCTTGGTGCACAGGCCAGGTATATCTATTCACACTTAAAAGAGAAATCAGACATATGCTATCCAAACAAAGAAATGTACAGTAAACTGATAAATGCAATTAAATTAACCAGAAGTCTTTATCACAAGTGTTTTGCAATTTGTGAGCTCTCCAAACAACATTTCCACTTGGAGAATGGTATGAGTAGACATCAAACATTCTAAATGAATGGGGGAATATGTTGGGATTAGCAGTAACTTTACTGATGAAGATATTGTTTATTTCACAAGGCATTGATCAACATTGACAAACAATTGGCTCAAGGAAAGAAATAGTATGCGATAGTGTCAGTGTGCAATAGTGGAGAGAGATGTGCAAATAGCGCATGGACATGTGACAGCAAGGCGGGATGGCACTTTCTAAAACGACCACTGGGTACATGATGCATATTCCCCCGCCAAATAAAGGAGCATCATAGCAGTTGGCCTGAGGTAAATTAACACTTTGCCCAGGCCCTAAACACTGTCCTCTAACCTCTTGGCGATGCGGGGGGCACAAACTTCCTGCATGGGCCTTTGCTGAAGCTTGTAAGGGGAGAATTCTCCCATAAATGATTCACAGTGGACACTGGGGTTGTCTCCATACCCCCAGCGGTGACGCAACGTCCGTGCCACACCCAGGAACATTTTGCGGTGCAGTCATCTTCTCTCCAAGCCCAGGGAAAAGGTCAGAGCACACCCTTCGGACGGTTCGGCCTCCAACACCACGTCCTCACCATGGCCCGACTGGTAAAATTGACCCCTGCCTTTTGTAAAATTTAAGTCAAATATGACCGGCCATGGTGAGGACGTGTCACTTAACCCAAAACACTTATCTCTGTGGTAGGCTTCCCCTCCCCCCACTTTTTATTAAAACACAAAGGAGTCATACCTAACTGCCCCAGTGGCTTTCCATAGCCCCCCCTTCACACACCATGGCATGCTCTGTCCATTGTGCTGCCACAGCGGAGATACATATTTTTTTCACTCAATCATTTTTGCTGTTTTTATGTAGGGACATTGAACTAAAACTGAGGGGTACAAGTTTGAACTGAGGGGGCTTAGGCCCCCTCGTGGAGCCAGGTGCTATCCCACGTCGTGCAGCAACAGTGTCTGGGACCTGTCTGCACTGTGAGTACGCACAGGCATCGGAGACTACTGAAGTGCGACTTTGTCCTTGTGTTTCTTGGCTATTTAGGCTACGTCGTTTTGTTCACACGCTAGGTTGTTTTTAGTTTGAACTTGCTCAACTGCTAGTGAAGAGATCTCACAGACATGCGAGCCTGCATGCCATGCGAGTGCCCTGTTACCACGCCAACCTGCCGCCCTTAAAGGGGCAGCTGAGCATTTGTCTACCCTCAGTAACTAAATATTTGAGGCATTGTGCTTTAATACTTTTTTATTTATCAACTTTATTAATCATTTCTTATCATAACTCTTCCTAAAAATACTTTAATTGTGCTCTTACATTTCTTTGTGTTCCTACATTTTTCAATTTAGGAGCACATGTACTCTGTGTAGAGCCCTGCACTTCATACATATGGCCACAGGGGGTTTCAGCCACAATCTCCTATATGAGCCTAGAGGTTGATGATCGTTTAGCAAGGAAATTGAATGTTATCCCGTTTGTTAGATTGACCCTGATGGAGTCGATGCTTTATTTCTTCTCGTTGTGTATTTGAAGTTTGACTTTTCCGAACACGGAGATGATCCCTGCTAGTATTGATTCAAGGAAAGTTCATAGTAACATAAGCTGGTATTACTGTAAATGTTGGTCCTTCCATAGAAATAGAATGGTGTGCTAGTTCTGGAACACATAAAATGCTCTTCAAGTACTTGGAGCGGCTGGGGATTCTCAAGGACAGATTTGGGAAACTGCTGTACTGCAACATTTTACAAAGGTTCTACTTGTTCTATTTCTGTGTCCTTCCTCAGGTGGTACTTTGGTAAAATGGGACGTAAAGATGCTGAGAGGCTTCTGTTGAATCAAGGCAACAACCGAGGCACCTTCCTGGTGCGAGAGAGTGAAACTACTAAAGGTGAAGACGATTGACGTGCGAACGTGCACGGGCTGCGTCTCTAGTTACACGCCATTTCTCAATGTAGTGCACTACTTTTGTGTTGACTGGGGTCCGGTATGTTCCAAGCATCTCAGAGTATGACTGCTGATTTTAAGGATCAGTTTAGCCTTTGAGATCACACTGAATAAGACTACATGGACAAGTGGGAACTGATCATAGGTCAGCACTCTGACCCACTTTGTGAATACTGGCCCTGAAGTCCTATGGTACCCTAAGACAAAGTCGTGCACTATAATGGGGAATATGGAGTCATTTGAGAAATAGCCAGTGACACTCACATTTCCATGAATAAAGCCTAGGTCTTAATACTGTTGCTTGGATGGACGAAGAATCTGGTCATTGTCTCCAGGTGCTTACTCCCTGTCCATACGAGACTGGGACGATGCCAAAGGCGACAATGTGAAACACTACAAGATCCGCAAACTTGACAACGGGGGTTACTACATCACCACACGTGCCCAGTTTGACACACTGCAGAAACTGGTCAAACACTACACAGGTAGGTCTACCTCCTTTTATTTATGGTCTCTCGATCTCTCCAACACTCACTTTCTCTCTCAAACTCACTCTTTAACAGGCCTGCTACACTGGAAACGTAACCTTGCTGAGCGTGAGATGCTCCTATTCATTTCTATGAAACCTGGGCCTAAGCAACACGGCTCAGCGTAAAATGACACTGGTTCTATTTTCAAGAGTTTGACGGGTAGCTCACGCAATAGAACACTTGATAAAGTGGCTCTCATTCCTGTTCGCGCTGGCAAAATGTCGCAGTTAAAACCTGTTTTTCCCAACAACCCCCCCAGTGTAGCTCCGCAGTAATGGTCTTATTCACAGCTTCCTCCCCTTCTCCAAGTGCAGTTTCTGATGATAAATCCACACTCATTCACTGCGGTCTCTCTCTCACATCTGTGCTTCTGTAGTAGCAGGCTTACCTGTAATTGACCCTGTGATTTCCCCAGCTAGATGAATGGCTCACAGATTGAATATTTAATAAAGACCTTCCCTAAATGCCTCCCTTTCAGCAGAAGGAGAGAGGTTAAAACTCTCTGGGAGAGCCCACTTTACGTCTCTGTCACAAATGGCACCCTGCTCCCTACATTTAAAAAAACATCGCACCATATAGGGAATAGGGTGGCATTTGGGGCAAAGAAAACCTCGCTCTGGTGCACTATAAAAGCAAGACGTCCCAGTCGTGTTAAATCATCCGATTCATATTTAGCTCTGTTATTATAGGCATGTCTAAATTCAGCCGTATCTCATGTCTGACGGGCAAACTTGAAGTGTTGTGTGAAATTTCCCCTTTTTAAGCTTCGCTGGGTTTCCCTCGTACTTTACTGCTGGGATTCATAAGAATCCCTACATGATTGTTTGTGCCCCCCACACAGAGCATGCAGACGGTCTGTGCTACCGGCTGACCACGGTGTGCCCCACGGTGAAGCCCCAGACCCAGGGACTGGCCAAGGATGCCTGGGAGATCCCCCGGGAGTCCCTACGCCTGGAGCTCAAACTGGGCCAGGGATGCTTCGGAGAGGTCTGGATGGGTAAGACCAAATACTGTTTAGACACAGACAGGCACACACACACACACACACACACAAAGAACAAATATGCGCGCCCACACACACACACACAATCTGGATGGTCTGAACAGACAGGAAATATATTACACTATTTTTATCCCAGGCCAGGGAATCTTTCACTTCCTTCAGATGCTTCCTCCGTTTATCTTTATCTCCGGAGGAAGTAGCATTCTCTTTCAGAGCGAGACACGAGTCCATCCAGCCACAGCTCATAACTACATGTGTTCATGTACCCAAATACACCCGTACTGTATTATGTCGGGGGGGCTGCATCCCAAATGGCACCCTATTCTCTATGTAGTGCACTACTTTTGACCGGGCTGTATAGGGAATATGGTGCCAGAATGTGTACTGTGCTGAACACTACTATTTGTTTACTCCTGTTTTTACACCATTGTCTTGCTTCTTCAGTAAGCAGCAGCATGACCCGGCTCATTCTAATTCTGTAATTCTATTCAGGCACGTGGAACGGCACCACCAAGGTGGCCATTAAGACCCTGAAGCCAGGCACCATGTCCCCCGAGGCCTTCCTCCAGGAGGCCCAGATCATGAAGAAGCTGAGACACGACAAGCTGGTGCCCCTCTACGCCGTGGTGTCTGAGGAACCCATCTACATCGTCACGGAGTACATGGCCAAAGGTGTGTGTGTGTGTGTGTGTGTGTGGATACAGTGCATTCGGAAAGTATTCAGACCTGTTGACTTTTTCCACATTTTGTTACATTACAGCTTATTCACAATACCCCATAATGAGAAAGCAAAAACATGTTTTTTTAAATGTTGGGAAATTTATTTAAAAATACATTTAGAGAAATGAAATATCTGTGAAATATAAAAACCTATTTTTGCATTGTCGTTATGGGGTATTGTGTGTAGATTGACAAAGCGAAAATAGTTGTAAACATTTTTTTGAAAAAACAGAAACCTTATTTACATAAGTATTCAGACCCTTTGCTATGAGACTCAAAATTGAGCTCAGATGCATCCTGTTTCCATTAATCATCCTTGAGATGTTTCTACAACTTGATTGGAGTCCACATGTGGTAAATTCAATTGATTGGACATGATTTGGAAAGGCACACACCTGTCTATAAGGTCCCACAGTTGACAGTGCATGTCAGAGCAAAAACCGAGCCATGAGGTTAAAGGAATTGTCCGTAAAGCTCCGAGATAGGATTGTGTCGAGGCACAGATCTGGGGAAGGGTACCAAAATGTTTATGCAGCATTGAAGGTCCCCAAGAACACAGTGGCTTTACATCATTCTTAAATGAAAGAAGTTTGGAACCTCTTCCTAGAGCTGGCCGCCCAGGCAAACTGAGCTATCAGGGGAGAAGGGCCTTGGTCAGGTCACCCTGACAGAGCTCCAGAGTTCCCCTGTGGAGATGGGAGAACCTTCCAGAAGGACAACCATCTCTGCAGCTCTCCACCAATTACGCATTTATGGTCAAGTGGCCAGACGGAAGCCACTCCTCAGTAAAAGTCTAGTCAGGATCCAGGGAAAGATGAATGGAGCAAAGTAAAGAGAGATCCTTGATGAAAACCTGCTCCAAAGCGCTCAGGACCTCAGACTGGGGCAAAGATTCACCTTCCAACGGGACAATGACCCTAAGCACACAGCCAAGACAACGCAGGAGGGGCTTCGGGACAAGTCTCTGAATGTCCTTGAGTAGCCCAGCCAGAGCCCGGACATGAACCTGATCAAACATCTCTGGAGAGAACTGAAAATAGCTGTGCGGCGACGCTCCCCATCGAACCTGACAGAGCTTGAGAGGATCTGCTGAGAAGAATGGAGGAACTCTCCAAATACAGGTGTACCAAGCTTGTAGCGTCATACCCAAGAAGACTCGAGGCTGTAATCGCTGCCAAAGGTGCTTCAACAAAGTACTGAGTAAAGGGTCTGAATACTTATGTAAATTTGATATTTAAGTTATTTTTGTCTTTTTGCTTTGCAAACATAAAAAAAACTGTTTTTGCTTTGTCATTTTGGGTGTATTGTGTGTAGATTTATGGGGGCCAGGCAAAATGTAATACATTTTAGAAATTGGCTGTAACGTAACAAAATGTGGGAAAAGTCAAGGTCTGAATACTTTCCTCTACAGACACAGATAAACACAGCCTCTCCTTCTCCAGTCCAGATGCGGTGACGTATGTGGCTGGCAGCGTGATGTTGACATAGATTCCTCACGGCTGATTAGATGTGTAATTAAAACATTATAGCTGGAGTTTCTCTCCAGAAGGGTCCCATACACACACACATGCCTGGGGGAGGTGATTAGCTGGCTGGCTCAGCTGGACCTTGTTATACGTGTGTGTGATGGAGTTGGAGAACTTGGTATTTTATTAAACGTAGTGAACGTTGGCCACATGCCAGAGATTTTGATGTCAGTTGTTGCACGACGCCGAAGGTTGTTCAGGCGCCGAATTGATGAGATGTTTCGAAATCCGAACTTTTAGATATCACGCCACAACACACACGTTGTCCTATCGGCATGTATCCCGGACAATTTCCTTAAAGGACCCCATTTAAAAAGTATGGCCGTTTTTAATTAACGTACCCTACAGTTTGAAAGTCCTTGGGAATCCCATGTGGGGTTTTATAAGGCCCGAAGCAGAGATATTTAATTGAGAACTGCAGCAGTTTTGTGGCAAGCTTTCATCTTTCTCAGCTGCAATGCGTCACACTGTTTCTTTTTTTATTAGTGATTGAACGCTGATGACTCATCCCTTTTAAATGGACTCAGTGACCCCTGTGTATATATGTATAAATGCACCAGAGGAACGTGTGTGTGTGTGTGTTTATTCCGTTGGTATCCCCTTGATTCTAATCTTGGTTCAGGGGTCAATTAAAATAACAATGTCCCTCTCTCACACTGAGGAAATGGCGCTGCCTACGCCCCAAATGGCACCCTATTCCCTATATAGTCTGCTACTTTTCCCACCAGGGTCCCATAGGGCTCTGGTCAAAAGTAGTGCACTATATAGGGAATAGGGTGCCATTTGGGGCACGCACTAGATGTCATTAGGAGCCGTGTACCGAACATAGACACAAGCTGCTAGCTTCATCAATACCAAGGGAAGGATCATGAATATTTAAGAAGGTGTATTTTAAGAAGTCTTCAGTCTCACTATTTCTATGGTGGTATTTCGCTGTTGCAACATTTAGCTGCAGTCTCTCTGGTACTGTAACTGTCATGTTTTGCTGATGTTGTTTTTGTAGGAAGTTTGCTGGACTTCCTAAAGGAGGGAGACGGTAAATTCCTCAAGCTTCCCTTGCTGGTGGATATGGCAGCACAGGTAAGTCCAAAGTCAACCTCTCAGTAAACATGGACATTTCTACATATGTAGCCTGTAGCTGCCATGTATGTTTCCAAGTGTCTCGCCCCTCTGTGTTTCCACCTAAGGATAGGTTTGAGCTGTTTTTAATGCCCGTAGTACACTGCTGTACAAGAGAACCAATTTAGTGCACTCTTCCGCATCCATCACCAGCATTCTCCCTCCTGTTTGTAAGGCTGCATCCCAAAAGAGCCCCGGTCAAAGGGAGTTGACTAAATAGGGAATAGGGTGCCATTTGGGACTTACACAAGACCAACGGCTCTGCTCTCAGAGTGGATCACATCAATTATTAACCCGAGCCTCTGTGATCAAACGGCGTGTTAAATTAATCTGCTTGTTTTCTCAGATCGCTGACGGTATGGCTTTCATCGAGAGGATGAACTACATCCACAGGGACCTGCGCGCCGCTAACATCCTGGTCGGGGACAACCTGGTGTGCAAGATCGCCGACTTCGGTCTGGCTAGGCTGATCGAGGACAACGAGTACACGGCTAGGCAAGGTTAGTAGAGCACCGAGACAGAGGGACTTGGAATCCTAGTTGTTGCAGGTGTGTATGGGTGGAAAGAGGATACCTAGCCAGTTGCACAACTGAATGCATTCAACCCGAAATGTGTCTTGCGCATTTAACACAACCCCTCTCTGAATCAGAGGGGTGCGGGGTGCTGCCTCCATCGACATCCACGTCATCGGCGCCCGGGGAACAGTTGTTGTTTGGGGTGAACTGCCTTGCTCAAGGACAGAACAGCAGATTTTTCCACCTTTGCCGGCTTGGGGATTCGAACCAGCAACCTTTTGGTTACTGGCCTAGCGTTGTTAACCGCTAGGCACCCAGACAGACAGGCAGAGGGCTTAGAACTCTCTGGTTGCGTCCCAATAATCTCTCCTTTCTCCCGAAGTGTTCCTTACTTGTTCACTTCCCGTCATGGATTTGAAATGACTTGTATATTATTGTGTTATTATTAATATATGGAACCTTCCTCTACCCCATGCCTACACCACTACAATGCTTTTTTACATTTGGGGGAAGTAGTCAACGGGTGCACACTTCAGGAAAAAGGAGAGATTACGGGGACACAGGGCTTAATGTCACAGTCGTTTGAGATGTATATGAGGGGGGGGTAGTGGAAGTGTGAGGTCACTGGCGTAGATTAAACCCTGTTGTTTCCTACCATGGTAAGTTAAGCTAATAGCGGGAAGCAGATGCTCATATTTACTCTGATTAGTTGCGGTGAGTAAACTCTTGACTCTCAAGCTGCCTGCTGCTTAACCATTTAAGACCAATGGTTTGAGCAGAGAAACAGGCGTCCCTGACAATACCACTGTTTTTCCCACTCAACACGAGTCTTAAACCTTATGGAATGTGACTTTTTGTTTTTACCCTGCAGTTCACATACAACATTGTCAATAAAGACAGATTCTTGTATCTTAGTTCAAGTTTCCTTTGCAATTAGATCTGACTTAAACCATTTTTAAAAACCAAGTATGTTCGGTTAAAGAAAAATGTTGAATTGTTTTGTTCGAGGTCAATAGTGTAATTGTCATGGCAGACTGAAGCATGAACTTTGATATGGGTCAATTCTCTGGTTCTATTCTCAGTGGTTCTATTATGACTCTAGGCTCCCTAATGACCCCTAGTGGAAGTTAATGTTCTCTCTCCCCCTCTCTCCCCTCTCTTCTTTGTCTCTGCCAATCTCTTCCCCTCCTGCTCCTGGTTTGTAGGTGCCAAGTTCCCCATCAAGTGGACGGCTCCTGAGGCTGCCCTGTACGGCCGCTTCACCATCAAGTCAGACGGCTGGTCCTTCGGTATCTTACTCACTGAACTGGTCACCAAGGGCAGGGTGCCCTACCCAGGTGAGAACAGACAAAACAATGTTTGTGTCCCACATGGGCCCCCTATATCCCTCAAACTCAACTCTGGACCTCCAAACCAGTTCCACTGTGTTCTTTCATTGTTCCCCTCCAATCAGGGACTAACATAGACCCGGGACACCAGGTGGGTGCAATTAATTATCAGGTATTGCAGAAAACGAGCAGGCTTCGGACCTCGTAGGGTAAGAGTTGAATACCCCTGTCCTATATACTGCACTTCTTTTGACTTGGGCTCACATGGAGTGGGCACTATGTAGGGATTACAATGCCTTTTAGAATGCAAATCCCATAACAACAATGGCAGTCTGAGGCTGTCTATCTGGTTAGGATTAGTCAATTGTGTGATCTCCAAAGCTAGGGAAGTAGGTGTCTTGTGTAACCAGGAGGAGTCGTGCCAGCACAATGTAAACAAGGAAGTCTTTGTAGCCTAGACTAGTTAATACTGTCCTAGGAAGTGGGCTGGGGGTGACACTGTCGTGATGGCTGTTTTTGTCTCTACGGGGTAAACACTGACTGAGGTTAGAGAGAACCATCTGGTAGGGTCTGATCTGGAGATTGAACACCACTCTTGTTTATAACCATCTGTCCCAGACTGATCGGGCTCAGGGGAGAGAGAGAGGCTGACGGGTGCTGTGAAACGCTGACACACACACTAACCTTCAGGCCCCTTTTTTATTTATGCTTTTCGGGGGGGGGGGGGGGGGGGGGGGTGTAATCGGCGAATGGAGCTATTGGGTGATTTCACAATGCACTGCCATCTCGTGACTGTGACAATGGAAATAGATCACAGACCTTGTTTTGTTGCGGATAATCTTGATTTTTTTTGTGACTTAACTCACATGGTTTACTGCACTGTTAATGTAATGGGCACTAAACAGACTGACCCCCACCCTCCCCCTCCTTCTGTGTCTCTCTTTCTCTCGCTGTCTTATTCTCTCTCCACCCAGGCATGGTGAACAGGGAGGTCCTGGAGCAGGTGGAGCGGGGGTACCGTATGCCCTGCCCCCAGGGCTGCCCAGAGTCCCTCCACGAGATGATGAAGCTGTGCTGGAAGAAGGACCCTGACGAGAGGCCCACCTTCGAGTACATCCAGTCCTTCCTGGAGGACTACTTCACAGCCACGGAGCCACAATACCAGCCTGGGGATAACCTATAGTCAGGCCTGGCCGCAGCGCAGCCCTGGACCACTTCACCGTGCAATGTATCTCTCCACCCAGGAGGAGCAGACTTGGATACAGACGCATGGAGACGTAATTCTATGAATAATGTGCTTCAGAAAAGCCAACTGGAAGCTTGGTTATCAAGTTGCACAAACCACTGCTATCGCTGATGATCATTAATTTTTAAAATCTTTTTTTAATTGTATTTTTACGTTCTGTTTATTTTTAATTTCAGGTACTACATATAGTCTTAGTTTGTATGAATTTACTATTTTATTTTGTCCTCAATGATCATGTTCATTTTCAAAGTGACCAATCATTCAACTGTGTAGTTTTAACAAATTTGTTGAACCATGAAAATGGCACGAGAAAGCCCATCAGGTAGAGGCTCTCGGAATGGGAGCTCTTTGAAATGGAGGACAAGAGAGGATGTACTGTACGGCTGCGTTTAGAAATAGGCAGCCCAATTCTGCTCATTTTTCCACTAATTGGTCTTTTGACCAATCGTATCAGATCTTTTTAAATATTTTTCAGAGCTGATCTGATTGGGTAAAAGATCAATTAGTGAAATTAAGATCAGAGTTGGGCTGCCTGTGTAAACTCGAAGGCAAGTACTGTGGGAATATTTCAAATGAGAATTCAGTTCTGTGTTCAACTGGAAAATGCTTTTCATTCTACATGTTTTTCTGAATGATCGACTTGAGTGGCGCGGATCAGGGACAGTTGCGCGGATCCGTCTTGTCTGCTCATTTTCTATCTGATTTCTATTAGTTGATTTTATTCTATATAAACTAAGAATTATTCATATCATGGAAATAGTTCTAGGTTCATGTGAAGCCCTCGTCCTTCATTAACATGCAGGACATTTCTACAACACTAAGTCCATCCTGTTATGTGTCCAAGACAAACTGTTGCCATGCCAAGTTATATTACCTCTTTAAAGATCACTACAGTGTATGACTAAACCTTGTTTCCCTTGTACTCTGATCTGGAGACAGTTTAGCATTTTCCCTACAAATTCTTTAGGTGAGGATTACAGGAGAGGAAGCTGATCCTAGATCTCTTAGAAACTTTACCCCGGAGCAATGTATCACTGTGAGATAGGAGAATATTCAGCTCTCACCTGGCAATGCCGACAGCCCTGTAGATCACTAAGCTACATGCCAACGCAGATTGTCTCTGCACATGTCATAGCACTACGCAACAGGAGGCAATATTGAATGGAGCTAGTATAGACTAATGTACATCTAGGACCAGAATTAGTATTTATGGATGCAACCACCTGATTTGGCAGTTACGGGCCAGCAATAACTTGTACACAATTATGTTTAAAAGGACTTGGCCTTTTCTTTCACTTACATGGTTAAGTCATTTACTAGACTCATCACATGTTCTATTTTCAGACCTGAAGATGCTCGAAAAGGAAACCATTTCACCTTTATGGGAAAATATTGCCAAAGCACCTGAACACTGTTTTATTTTGACTACATGTGATTTTATAGTGTGAACGGATTTCATTCAGTCAACAGTTTCAGCCTAGATACAAAGAGGATACGTTTTTATTCAGACATTATCGTTTTTAAAGGTAGACTCAGCGAAATGACGTTGCCACGAGCAGCACCGCAGATATTGCGATGAGCGAGATGCAAGCCTTTGCTCCCTCAGTCACAGACAGTGCTTGCGCACGGGTTCTCTTCACGCTGTAAGAGCGTGGAAGGTACGGGACCAAAATAGTGGGGGAGTTTAGCCTCGCGCTTCAAACCTCTTAATAGTTGCGGAATTTGACCCACTATGCTGTTTATTTTGTGCACCTACATCATATCGCCGAGTCTTCCTTTAATACATTAGTCAGAACAAGTGAACGGTTAGTCATATTTTAAGACCGCAAAATGGAGGAAGGTCATTTTAATGCGTCATGTCGCATCCACAGGGGTCATTTGACTCTTTTCTTTAAACTCATCAGTTAAGTGTTACATTTGATTATGCATACTTACACAGATGGGCAGAACATAGATTGGTCAACTGGGGTTTTAAAGAAGGGCTTTGTACAAAATCCTGATTTTATAAAAAGGACAGCAAAGACGTTGGGGGAAAGATAAATAATTATGGTTTAGATACTAATCTGTGGAATTTGTACAGTTGGAAAATAAAACATTTCTGATTCTAATTTGTATGTTATTCTGTATTGAATTCGTGAGATTCATTAGTTTAATACGGACAACAGGCACAACATTTTATGAATCTCAAGCTGTCAGTCAGAATGATTCATATTCTTGGCATTAATTGATTTTTGTCAGTTACATTGCAGCCACTATGCATGAAGTCATGTGACAATCACATTATTGCTAGGTGCAGAGGCATTTCAACCAGTAGCAGTGGGCGGGACTCCCTGTTGAAATTGCGATAGTACTTCCCTGTTAGCTTTTTTAAAAATTTGAATTCTACAAATATCAAATTGACAGTCAGTGATGTCAGATTTCAAACGTATTTTGAGCATCATTGTTCAGGTGCAATGGTACATGCATCAATGTAATGACTGATGTATTGCAGAAGTTGCAGACAAAAGTCAATAATTGCTGCTGCGCTTGCTTCACGTAAAATGTTATACATAAGGTACCACCAGTAGTTCTAACTATTACACAATGCAATAATACATTTGCTTCTTTCATCACCAACCTGGACTACTCTGTCGCCTATGTTGTCATCGAAACTGATCAAGGAATGCGAGGATATGGGTTGACTTTTACTTGTGGGCAGCGGCTCAGAAATTGGTCAGATTCTTGATCCACAAACTACACAATTTAAATACATTTGGAGTATTATAATTGGTTGGCTTTCTGTAACCAACAAATACATGTTATCCACAGCGTCATCTTGTGGTAATATGTGTCAAGACAATACAGGCTGGCTTTGTATTAATAGGCACAACTAGAACAAATGCAGGCTGACCATATTATTTTACAGATTTATGCAGATTTTATGCTAGTTGTCCCAATGTCAACCTACCTGCTAGTCTGAGGATAATACTATCTACGGTTTTCAAATTAATCACTAACTTTCACTTTTGTCCCTTCAAACTGCGGTGGTGTGTGCTGTGGAAACCCTGTCAACCCTAGTTGTGGGGAAATCTAGAGGAGATTGAGTTATTTCTGTGGATTTTACCTTCTCACCAGCAGTGGGCAGATGTGATGGGTGAGTATGCCTACATACAGCCACTCCACTAGGCAAGTCGGTTAAGAACAAATTCTTATTTACAATGATGAGTAACGACTGAGGATGGATCAACACCATTGTAATTTCTCGTTCAGGTGCAGAACGACAGATTTGCACCTTGTCAGCTTGGGGATTTGATCTAGCAAACTCAGTTACTGGCGCAACGCTCTCTCCGCTAGGCTACCTGCCGCCCTTCACTGAAAGGTGTGTGTGTGCAGCACTTTTCCCCAATTTGTGCCGGATTGGACCAGAGAAATTATTAATTCAGTTGGCCAAAGCGGCGGTCCTGAATGCAGTGTTAAAATTTTTACATTTCAGTAATTTAGCAGACGCTGTTATCCAGAGCGACTTAGTTAGTGCATTCCTCTTAAAATGGCTAGGTGGAACAACCACATATCACAGGCATAGAAAGTACATTTTTCCTCAATAGCGTAGCTATCGGTAGAATCAGAGCTGCAAAAACATCCTACTAATATGCAGAGTCGGAAGCTTGATGTTGTCATTGCGTGCTATGAATATGGAACCAAATTCTAAACTTTTGACTACTTTAATACACAAGTATTCACTTTTTCCTAAATTTGTTTGAATTATGTTTTTAGACATGTTCACAAATGAATAATTGAAAAGCTGAAATGTATTGAGTCAATAAGTATTCAAAGCCTTTATGGCAAGCCTAAATAAATTCAGGAGAAAAACATGTGCTTAACAAGTCACAAATTGCATGGACTCAACTCTATTGAATGATTACCTCATCTCTGTACTCCACACATTATCTGTGAGGTCCCTCAAGTCAAGCAGGGAATTTCAAACACAGAATCAACCACAAAGACCAGGGAGGTTTTCCAATGCCTTGCAAAGGAGGGCACCTATTGGTAAATGGGTTAATTGAATATCATTGATATAATATAACATTGAATATCCCTTTGAGCATGGTGAAGTTAATAATTACACTTGGAATAATGTATCAATACACCCAGTCACTACAAAGATATAGACGTCCTTCCTAACTGTTGTCGGAGAGGAAGGAAAGTGCTCACGGATTTCACCAAGAGGCCGAGGGCTTATAAGTAAACATTATACGGTAAGGTTGTATTCGGTGCATGGTAACCTGTTGTATTCGGCACGTGACAAATAAGATTTGATTTGACTTTAAAACCGAGTTTAATGGTTGTGATATGAAAAGACTGAGGATGGATCAACACCATTGTAGTTCCTCAAGTCTCATAGCAAAGGGTTTGAATACTTATAAATAAAGTATTTCTGTTTGAGTTTTTTAAATATATTTGCAAACATTAAAAAAAAAATGAAAACTGTTTTTGAAGAAGGTCTGGGGGGAAAGACCTTCTCCAACATAGTTGAGAAGGAAGTGAGGAAATAGGATGTGAGGAATCACAGAAAGACACATTCAGAAAGAGCCCAGGCCTCAGATCCGTTTCACTTCCCCTTATCACCTTGGAGATGGCAGCATGTCCCAGGATGTTGTCGGAGGAGGTGGGCTCTTTGATCCACATGGGTTTGTACTCAGCCAGCCCGGTCCCCCAGGTCGCCTACGTCCAACCTCTGGTTGGCATCAATCGTCTTAAACAGAGAAGACAATTGGCTGCAGGATGAATTGGTCCAATCAACTGCATTATGTTTACTGCATCCAATGGCATAACAGATTCAATTGACCTGTGTGTTGTTGGGTCCAAACATCTGCCGTATGCGGCGACTCTAGGTCAGCCCCCACCATCACTTTGAACTTGGTCCAGCCATAATTTAGTGCAAGACTGTGGGGGCTGACCTAGAGAATGACATTCGCCAGTGAAGTCTCATACGGCAGATGATTGGACCCAACAACACACTGGTAAATCTAATCTGTTACGCCATTGGATGCAGTAAACCTCATAATGCAGAGAGAGAGAGAGACAGACTGACATAGATACAGTGCCTTCAGAAATTATTCACACCCCTTGACTTATTCCACATTTTGTTGTTACAGCCTGAATTCAAAATGGATTAAATCGATTTCTCTCTCTCACCCATCTACACACAATACCCCATAATGACAAAGTGAAAACACGTTTTTAGATATTTTTGCAAAGGTTTTGAAAATGAAATATTTAATTTACATAAGTATTCACAACCCTGAGTCAGTACATGTTAGAATAACCTTTGGCAGTGATTACATCTGTAAGTCTAAGCTTTGCACACCTAGATTGTAAAATTTTTGAACATAATTCAAGCTCTGTCAAGTTGGTTGTTGCTAGACAGCCATTTTCAAGACTTGCCATAGATTTTGTAACTAGGTCACTCAGTAACATTCAATATCTTCTTGGTAAGCAACTTCAGAGTATATTTGGCCTTGTGTTCTAGGTTATTGTCCTGCTGAAAGGTGAATTTGTCTCCCAGTGTCTGTTGGAAAGCAGACCAGGTTTTCCTCTAGGATTTTTCCTGTGCTTATGGCATTTATATGTATCATAAAAAACTCCCTAGTCCTTGCAGATGACAAGCATACCCATAACATGTAGTCACCACCATGCTTGAAAATATGAAGTGGTACTTAGTGATGTTGTATTTGCCCCAAACAATGCTTTGTATTCAGGACAAAGTTAATTTATTTGCCAAATGTTTTGCAGTTTTACTTTAGTCCCTTACTGCAAACAGGATGCATAATTTAGAATATTTGTATTATGTAGAGGCTTCCTTTCACTGTCACTTAGGGTAATATTCCAGCCACAATGACAAAACATTCAATATAACCATGTCCCCCATAATTACTTTAAATCCATGTAATTATAACTAATATTTGACCTGGGCTCAGGAGCTGAAATTAAATCTGTTCCAGTCTTTCTCAGGATGAGCACTTTAAGTCATCTGAATCAGAACACCCACTACATGCCTCCCAAGGTATGTGTTGGTCATTGTTCCATCAGGATCCGGGCTACTCCAGTGAAATGTTGAGACACTGATACCCTTCAGAAATGTGGAAGAAGCTCCTGTACCCGTGAGGAATGTGGAGTAGGGTGAAGTTGCCCCTAGAAGTGGATCTTGGGTCCGTTATTCATTTCCCCCATGAATTGTTAAGGTTATGACTGGGGGAGTGTAAGCTGATCCTAGATCTGTACGCTAATGTTCTGTCTCAAATTGTTGTTTAATATTAGAACATGTTTCCAATGCTCTGTGCCAACTAACAAGTCAACTAAATGTATAAATTCTTTATTTACAAAAATCACATGACAAACAAAATACACAATTAAATCTAAAAATAAAAAGGCAACCGGTAGACTGTACCTGAATATTTAAATCAGTTAAAAGGACAACCACCCATATATTAGTTCATTGAAGCCCATTTAAACTGCCATCTGCATTTTGATGGTGGGGTGGGGATTGTAGTCAACAATCTCAAAGTCTTCTGCACGGAAGTCATCTATTTTCTCAACCGTCCGGAGGAGCTTCAGCTTGGGGAAGGGCCGAATCTCTCTCTGGAGCTGTAAGGGAAGGGTCATGACGTTTAGGCTGCGGCCAGACATTGTGTCCAAAAACTATAGATTGAGACAATGGTTCTTAAAATGGGAGTCATCTGTTGACGGACAACATCATTACATTGTAGAAAATAGTAAAAATAAAGAAGAACCCTTGAATGAGTATGTGTGGCCAAACTTAACTGGTACTGTATGCATACAGTACCAAGCATCCTTCACACATGCTGCCAAACATACCCTTGTAAAACTGACCATCCTACCAATCCTCGACTTTGGCGATGTCATTTACAAAATAGCCTCCAATACCCTACTCAACAAATTGGATGCAGTCTATCACAGTGCAATCCGTTTTATCACCAAAGCCCCATATGTTACCCACCATTGCGACCTGTACGCTCTCGTTGGCTGGCCCTCGCTTCATACTCGTCGCCAAACCCACTGGCTCCATGTCATCTACAAGACCCTGCTAGGTAAAGTCCCCCCTTATCTCAGCTCGCTGGTCACCATAGCATCTCCCACCTGTAGCACACGCTCCAGCAGGTATATCTCTCTAGTCACCCCCAAAACCAATTCTTTCTTTGGCCGCCTCTCCTTCCAGTTCTCTGCTGCCAATGATTGGAACGAACTACAAAAATCTCTGAAACTGGAAACACTTATCTCCCTCACTAGCTTTAAGCACCAACTGTCAGAGCAGCTCACAGGTTACTGCACCTGTACATAGCCCACCTATAATTTAGCCCAAACAACTACCTCTTTCCCAACTGTATTTAATTTTTATTTAT
Organism: Oncorhynchus kisutch; assembly: GCF_002021735.2. Lineage (NCBI taxonomy): Eukaryota > Metazoa > Chordata > Actinopteri > Salmoniformes > Salmonidae > Oncorhynchus > Oncorhynchus kisutch. The sequence continues at coordinate 60,478,882 of NC_034184.2, read as the reverse complement.
TTATTTTGCTCCTTTGCACCCCATTATTTTTATTTCTACTTTGCACATTCTTCCATTGCAAAACTACCATTCCAGTGTTTTACTTGCTATATTGTATTTACTTTGCCACCATGGCCTTTTTTGCCTTTACCTCCCTTCTCACCTCATTTGCTCACATTGTATATAGACTTGTGTATACTGTATTATTGACTGTATGTTTGTTTTACTCCATGTGTAACTCTGTGTCGTATCTGTCGAACTGCTTTGCTTTATCTTGGCCAGGTCGCAATTGTAAATGAGAACTTGTTCTCAACTTGCCTACCTGGTTAAATAAAGGTAAAATAAAATAAATAAAATTGGCTGTAGCATTACACACCTGTCACTGCAGTGTATATCTCAATGTCAAAGTTGCCCGTGTTGCTGTATCGGTCATGAACCTACCTGCACTTTGAGGGGTTCGACGTGGTTGCTGTAGATGTGAGCATCTCCCAGAGTGTGCACAAAGTCCCCAGGCTAAAAGGGGAAACAAGGCAAGAAATCTCTTAAATTTGCTACACCTCTTATTCAAATATCCTCTTTTCTTTTAGTCAAATCAAGGGAGGTGATGAGAGTAGGATATTTAAACCTTGAGTCCTGTGATGTGAGCGATCATGTAGGTGAGGAGGGCGTAGCTGGCGATGTTGAAGGGCACTCCCAAGCCCATGTCCCCCGAGCGCTGGTACAGCTGGCACGACAGCTCCCCGTCAATGACATAGAACTGGCACAGGGCGTGGCAGGGGGGCAGCGCCATGTGGGGCAGGTCTGAGAACAGCACAGGAGTGGGTGTGAGCGATACAAACCAACACTTGACTTAAGTGTGGAATACACATTGAAATCATTACCGCAAATGTAATATCTAGACCTGTGCAAAATCAGAATGGAATATTTTAGTCAAATACCCTTGGGGTTCCATGCACACATTATGATTCTCCGGTCTTCTGGATTAGTCTTGATAGTGTCAATAACCATCTGTAGTTGGTCCACACCTTGTCCTGTGTAATCTATAAAGAGAAGTATTAGGCAAGAGAATTAAGCACTACAGTTCAAATTGGTTGGATTGAAACAACATAATCCTACAACACCATGTCAGGGTGATGGACCTTTGTGCATGTCGCTGTATTCTGCACCATAGTGCCTCCACTGGAAACCGTACACGGGTCCCAAGTCTCCCTCCTCCCGGTCTGTAAACCCCATTTTGTCCAGGAACTGTCTCGATCCATTTGCATCCCAGATCTTCACCCCTTTCTCTGCGAGCTCCTTGGCATTTGTTGAGCCCTACAGCAAACACACAGAACAAGATCCGTCAACGTCTCTGGCCGATGTATTGGTATGGCGCGCCATCTAGTGGAAACATTCAATTCAATGCATTATAACAGTGACCACGTTTACATGCATACAGTATTCCGGATAGCAGCTCATATCACGCTTAAGAACTTATTCAGGAATATCTGTTTACATGCACGTGATATCCCATTCACGAGTATCCCTGTATCCGTGAATAAACAGAATATTCCTAATTGAACTTCATATGGGTAAAATGGAACAGAAAACTGAAGTGTGGACAGACACTGGCTGTAGGCCTATAACCTTTCACATGTAGGGAAATAAAATATTTACTCTTGCAGAATAATGGATACAACAAATAATAATTTGCTCAGCAACAAGAGTGTCATCTCTCGACACTTATGCACACAGACTGTATTTCAACCACATAAAACATGCGTCCCAGACGAACTGAAGTCTTATCAGAAACGTGTTTCATCGTTCTCAGCTTTTAATTTCTTTTTAAAAACCGATCAAACTGATGGCATTGGACAATTTACACAGGTCCAATCTTTCCACGGTTTGAGTTGTTGCGTTTTCTCCCGGTTCCTAAACGAAATAGCCAACTTCACCGGTGTTAACTAGATTAATGCATTCATTCTATAGATGCATGACATTGTTTTGGTGAGGACTAGTCTTATAAGGTAACAAGTTATGACAGAATGGAAGCTGCATGTATTCAACTATAGTTGACAAACAAATGGCCTAACAAATGTAGTTAATTATTGGGGGTGAAAGTAGCCAGTATGCATTAAGGTCCCGTATGGAATATCAGAAAAATAAATGGCATTATTAAATGGTGGATCTAAGTGATTTGTTTGACAGTCAGATGGAAACGTCACCAGACTGCCAACAGTCTATGGTGTTGTGCGATGACGTTTGAATCACGGGTGTTCGCAGTCTAGGGTGTTGTGTGACGATGGCACGATTTATGCAACCGGAGCCTGCGCAGACCGCGCAAAACAGTAAACCGAATAAGATGTTTACATGAGTTTCCCCGTCTAGAAAGCACCATATCCTAGGCATTTTCTCCTAGTTTTACATAACCCGGGAAAGCTTGTATTCCGGTCATTGTTAAGGGGATATGACGTTAATATTAGCCAACTCAAAAAACAGAATACTTGAGTATTCCGAATAATTTCTGGATATTGGTGTGCATGTAAACGTGGTCACTGGTGCATTATTTCGGGGGACGTGGCTTCCTTCTTACTTTGATAAACCACAGTAGTTCTTCGAGAATTCCTTTCCAGAAAACCCTTTTCGTCGTCAGCAAAGGAAACTGATCTGGAATGATAAACGAAAAAGAAAGCTAGTCATTTCAACTGAGGTCCTATGCAAAGCCAGTTAATAAGAAGGCAACGTTCAACTTAGGTTGTGCAATTCCCGCCATGGCGGGAAAATTACATATGTTTTAATCGTGCATTAACCGTCTACGCACAACTTCCCACACATACTTAACATTAGTTAAATCGACTTACCCCGGAGACTGTATCTCGTTTGTGAACCGAAAACAGAGATGACCCCCGTTCCTGTTCGGTCTCCCTTTCGATGTCCATGTTGCAAAATGTATTCACATTGGTTCAGATACCCGCGTTCATCACAGAAGAGAGAGAACGAACTTTGTCCCACCTGACTATCTGCCTTCTTAGGCTCTTCGTTATTACAAGGTTCCGCTGTGTGTATGTCAGAAGTAGCAGGCATTTTGTGGGTTATTTTAACAACAACAACAAAAAATACTGACACAATTCATGCAGTGGCAGCACTGGTTGACTTCTTCTACTCCTGTGTTAAATTTAACATTTCCCGGTTTATTTTGGTTTTCCCTCGAAGACACACCTACATAGAAGATATTCCTCCAATCAAGTAAAAGACGAGGGCAAGCGTGATTCTTGGTTTTACAACTGGACCAATGGGAGATTGGGGAAAAAACGCGCAAAAGGTAATCCCCGCCTCTCTATATGCCGCGAATATAGAGACGAGTGATCAGAAACGAGTGATGTATGAACATAAATAAATAAAAATAACCATGGAAATGTTCATAATCACAGTTTAATCATCAGTAAAATGTAAAAGTTGATCAAACACATGTTGCTTACATTTTTTTATTCCATCACTTAGTGTATAGAGTATAGCTCGTAGCTCGACCAAATGTTGCATACAACCTTTAAACATAATGCTCCATTCCAAGGAACTGGTAGACACACAATGGTAAATTGAGGCTTATGAATAGCACAGCTTGCAAAATCCTCGGATTACTTCATATCTGTGAAAGGATCAGAAACAATGCAGGATACAAGCCATTACTTTTGTCATGTATAACTAGCTTGGGCCTATAGCATACTGTATGAGACATTTAAATTATAAGGAATTGTCTGGGTACTGTAGTCATGGCATGTACGTTTTGCCTAGCTGCAGACTTTATACTTACCTTTGACTGTTTGTAGTGGGCCAGGGCCTCTTGGGCCACATACTGAATGAAGGCAGAGTCCTGCACCTCTAGCTCTGCGGGGACGGAGAGGGTTAATGAAGGAGAGTTCAGGATGTTCAACACCACTCTGGTGTCACCTTTAAACCCGTTATCCCTCACCTGTAGAACCACCTGGAAACATATTACAACACAGTAATCGTGAGAATAATAAATAAATAAAAATTCTAAAGGGCTGAAATCATCATCAACAACATCATCATCATCATCAGAGGTACAAAAGGACAACCATTTACGTGTGTACTGTGAACTTACCGCGCTCACACTGAAGATGTACTGAGGACCCAGGGTGCCATTGGTGAGCTGCGTCACCCAGCCATATTTGGCCTCCATGGCGTTGAGCCAGGTGCGTGTGTCATCCGTGTGTTTCTGGACCACCTGCAGCATCTCCTCATACTGCAGACGAGACGTGTTGAGCAGCCGGTAGGTCTCCTCCAGCGCAGAGTGGAGTTCCCTAACACTGGGACACTCTGGGGGAACATGATACAAGATAAGGTGAGAGTGGGGAGAAATGTAGACATGTCTTACATTCAGCATCAACTCTGTCAAGGGAAATATAGTATTCTTTATGACGAAGATGTCTACATGTATGTCAGGATGTTGTGTATCCCTGGAAATAATCAGAATGTATGTAAAACATTACCACTGGACAGGGTAAATTAAGCCGCCTACACATTTCTGTACTAAATGTAATATTACCACTACCTTTTAAAACCATGTCTATCTTTCTTTCCCAAACACAATTCAACACAATCGCGTTTTTGTCTGTTAATCATTTTAAGCAGCTATTAACACAGGTGTAACTTTAAAAAAAAAACACTTTTAACATAGGCCAGGCCCTGTTGTTATCTCATATCCCAGCGATAATGCCTTGCATTACAACTGAGAAGAAAACACTTTTAACATAGGCCAGGCCCTGTTGTTAACTCATATCCCAGCGATAATGCCTTGCGTTACAACTGAGAAGAAAACACTTCAATTTGCTCAACTTGCCATTGGCTCAATTTACCCCAAGGCAAACATTTTGACTATATTAGCCAACACAGTTACAAGGAAGCAATTTCATGCTAGGTTTAGGTACCTCATATTTAAGTTTATAGAGACCACAACTGATCTAGAGAACAACCTTTAAATGATCTACTTTGGTTTAGATACAAGCATCATGAAACCTCTAACACAATATATTAATTAGACTTGGTGAAAATCAGACCTAACTGGATTTTTTTCTTCTCATTTTGTCTGTCATAGTTGAAGTGTACCTATGATGAAAATTACAGGCCTCTCTCATCTTTTTAAGTGGGAGAACTTGCACAATTGGTGGCTGACTAAATACTTTTTTTGCCCCACTGTATATGGTTTCCTAGAAACAAGGGTAGTTCAATTGACCCATTTTGCTCAACTTACCCCATTCCCCCCTATAACACTGTGCTTGCTTAACAGTATAGCTTCCTTACCTGTCCCTGTCTTAGCTAATTACACTAGAAAAGCTAGTGATTTGCAAATTGAGACCAACTCTGTTACACAACGGCATGGTCAAACACTTAAGTTAACAGTCTAGAAGCTAGATTGTAGAACACCATTTCAATGGGAATCGCCAAGGGGCGCAATGTGTGATTTGAACCATGTGTTCCAATAGGACAGGCAACCTTTTAAATCAATGAGAGTTCAATAATGATCATCAATATTTACCTTTCACCAAAGTGTCCTGACAGGACTCGCACAGTCTCTGCAGCTGCCAGCACTCTGCTACCTGCCTGCGGAGCTGTCTACAGAGATACATGTCTGGGAATGGAACTGGGACCCAGCTCCAGCTAGGGAAGGACTCTGTGTTTTTGGAAAGGGGCACAGCACACAGGAAAACATCATCGGAGCTGTATCAAATTAGAGAGACACCACAATGTGATAACTATAGCACAGAGTTTCTAAACCCAGAGGCCCAACATTGAAATTATTTTGGGAACACTTTGCGAAGCAGACTCGACAGACCAATCAGGGGTTTGGGGTTTGGGAAGTCAACGGGAGAAAGTATTGGTTGTTATTTTTTCTCTAAATCTAAAGGCACAAACTCGATTCGAGTCAATGTCTTACGTAGCTGAACATGTTATTACTCCAACCTCATGAAAGGGATGAAGGGGTGCCTCTGATTTGACGGCCTGCACATGAGCAGTTCGGTGCGAGAATGACAGTGAGACATGATGACGTGTTTATGCGCATGAGTTTAGCTAGCCAACGTTGCCATGGCATCGCCTACAAGCGCAATCTGGGATTTATATTGGAGGAGCAGTTTCTAGGCATCTTCATACTATACAATCTTTGACTATAGTACTTAGATCTTGAAATCTCAACATTATATAATGGTATATGAAATAGATACTCTATTTCCTGACAAATCTGATAATGATCAAATTTGCCAGTAGTCTGAATGTGTATCGAATGGCTATTATCATTGGATACCTCTCTGCTGCCAAGACTCCTCATCTACAGCCTCCTGCATCTCGTCCAAGACATCTGTCATTGCATCGCTGAAGTCTTCCACTACAGCCCGGCCAAAGTCATATACTTCCTCCAGCACATCATCGAGGCCCATGCTGCCAAGGCGGCCCATGCCCATGAAGAAGCCCCCACTAGGGGACTCCTGTGTGGGGGAGAGGGGCTCGGGCTTCAGCTTAGTGGTGAAGGCCACCCAGAAGCCATGGCCAAACTCTTGGTGCATGTTGTTGACCAGCTCTGTGCTCCGGTTGTGCAGGGAGCTCATTTTCCCTTGCATCTGACTGAAGGAGGCATTCAGCCGCACCAGCTCCAGATCTGGATCGTCCGAGTTCTGGGTCTGGTTCAGGTTATCTTGGTTCTGATTGACAACCTGGTCTGGAGTTTCCAGTTGAGAGGATAACTTCCTGAATAACTCCTCCACCTGTGAGCAGAAGAGAACCAAATACCTAAATGGAGCTGAATTTGTACCAATCTTGGGCCTACTTGATAAGACATGGGTCAATGCAGCCGTGGATGTGTAAGGGGCCTTGAAGGCAGAGATAAAGGCCTTACTTTGAAAGAGAAGGAGGAGAAGCCTCTCCGGCAGGTGGAGGTGTAAAATGTCTTGCACGTGTCTTCCAGGCAGGGTCGACACTCCATAAAGGATGTCCTTAGCGAATCATGGCACTGCTCCTCCGCCTTCTGAAGCTTTAGCTCCGCCTCTGTGGCCAGTTGCACTGCCCCCTTCAGTAAAATAAAGAGTAAAGTGTAGTTGCCCTTAGATGCAGATCTTGGGTTCGTTTTGCATTTCCCCCCACTAATGGTTAAGGTTAGGCTTGGGAGAGGAGAAGCTGATCCTAGATCTGTATCTAGAGGAAACTTCACTATGGAATAGACCATATTGGGAACTAAAATGCAGCCAAAATTGTAAATTCAATAGCAAACTGGGGTGTTCTTTAGAGGTATTATCAGGCAAGATCAACTGGACTGACTTAATGGAACCACATTTCAATGATCATAACTATGAAAAAGTACTGTGCTGCATTTTAATATAACCATGCCTAATGGTCCTTGTAACCTCTCCATTTCTTCCTGGGTGAATGTGTGGTCAATGAGGAGAGAAAGAGGAGGATGTGGTTCTGAGGCCCCTTCAGCTCAGCGGTCCTCCTAGGCCCTGGCTCACAGTACCCTCCCTTCTGAACGAATGCAGAACACAGACATAAATCTACAGTCAGCCCATTAATCCTGACTGGGCTGTACTCTACGCCCTCCTTAGGTCCACATCCACAACTCACTGTCTGCTTTGTATGAGCTTTTTTTTATGAGGCAGGAGCTATGCGATGGGTGTCTGTGTGTGGGGAAGTCAGAGCGTTGGTGTCAGTGTACGGCATGTAGAAGATGGTGAGCCTGTTTGCATCCCAAATGGTACCCTAAACCCTATGCAATACATAGGGAATAGGGTGCCATTTGGGACACAACCTGTTAGATTCAGGATGATTCATGCTTTTTTGGACTCCAATCTCTCACCGTGGATTAATTTCTTACAGTGGGGTTTATTTTATTGATGATATAATCAGATATGACGTTATTTATTCATTTGGAGGACATTCTTATCCTCGGGGAAGAGCATAACTTACATATTTGTACATATGCTTAATAGAGTTACATTAACGCAAATTGTCTCGTGCCTTAAATGCTGTGGTGTGTTCAACCAAGTGCTATCTTTCACTGCCTAAATCATATGCAGATAATAATCTGTGATTTGTTATTATCATGGTACCTTATACATTGCCTTCTGAAAGTATTCAGACCCCTTGACTTTTTCCACATGTTGTAACGTTAGAGCCTTATTCTAAAATAGATTTTTTTTAAATTCCCTTCATCAATCTACACACAATACCCCATAATGACAATGCAAAAACAGTTTAAAAAATGTTTTGTACTCTACGCCCTCCTTAAGTCCACATCCACAACTCTGCTTTGTGGTCTCTCTATGACCCTTTTTTTACGAGGCAGAAAATGTGTGATGGGTTTCTGTGTATGGGGAAGTCAGATCTGCAGCATTTAAGGTCCCCAAGAACACAGTGGCCTCCATCATTCTTAAATGGAAGAAGTTTGGAACTTGATTGGAGTCCACCTGTCGAAAATTCATTTGATTGGACATTGGAAAGGCACACACCTGTCTATATAAGGTCCCACAGTTGACAGTGCATGTCAGAGCCAAAACCAAGCCATGAGGTAGAGGAAATTGTCCTTAGAACTCCGAGACAGGATTGTGTCGAGGCACAGATCTGGGGAAGGGTACCAAAACTACAGCGGGATCTGTAGTAACTGTGATGCAGTACCTTTTAGACCACTGTGCCACTCGGGAGGCCCTGAAATATCACATTTACATAAGTATTCAGACCCTTTACTCAGTACTTTGTTGAAGAACCTTTGGCAGCGATAACAGCCTCAAGTCTTCTTGGGTATAACGATGAGTTTCACCCATTCTCTCTGTACTTTGCTCCATTCATCTCTGTTTCCTCTGACACATTGGTGCGGCTGGCCTCCGGGTTAAACGTGTGCGTGGTGTCAAGGAGCAGTGCGGCTTGACGGGGTTGTGTTTCGAGGGACGCACGGCTCTCGACCTTCGCCTCTCCCGAGTCCGTACGGGAGTTGCAGCGATGGGATAAGACTGTAAACTACCAATTGGATATGACAGAAGTTCTACAAACCTGTTTTTGCTTTGTCATTTCGAGGGTATTGTGTGCGGATTGATGAAAAAACCAATTTGATCCAGGGCTATGAATACTTTCCGAATGCACTGTATATGTTACTGTATGATGATTTTATGTGCACGGCTTTGTCTGTGAAATGGCTTACCTTCCTCTTGTCGCTACTTTCTTTGAGGGTCTTCATGAGGTGTTCATGCTTCTCTTGGTTCTTCTCCATCACCTCCTTCATCCGCTTCACCCCAAACAAGGCTCTCTTCATCTCCTCGTCAACATAACGCTCACCATCCCTCGACAGCCCTGGACCCAGAACCAACAGAGAAAACATCTGGAAATAGGCCAGACGGATTATCGGGACATGTGCTCAGAGCATGCGCGGACCAACTGGAAAGTGTCTTCACGGACATTTTCAACCTCTCCCTGACCGAGTCTCTTATACCTACATGTTTCAAGCAGACCACCATAATCCTTGTGCCCAAGGAAGCGAAGGTAACCTGCCTAAACGACTACAGCCCCGTAACACTCACGTAGGTAGCCATGAAGTGCTTTGAAAGGCTGGTCATGGCTCACACCAACACCATCATCCCAGAAACCCTAGACCCACTCCAATTTGCATAACGCCCCAACAGATCCACAGACGACGCAATCTCAATCGCACTCCACATGGCCTCTTTCCCACCTGGACAAAAACTTCCTGACAGGCCGCCCCCAGGTGGTAAGGGTAGACCACAACACATCTGCCACGCTGATCCTCAACACACAGGCCCCTCAGAGATGCGTGCTTAGTCCCCTCCTGTACTCCCTGTCCACCCACGACTGCGGCAAGCATGACTCCAACACCATTATTAAGGTTGCTGACGACACAATGGTGGTAGGCCTGATCACCGACAACGATGAGACAGCCTATAGGGATGAGGTCAGAGACCTGGCAGTGTGGTGCCAGGACAACAACCTCTCCCTCAACATGAGCAACACAAAGGAGATGATCGTGGACTACAGGAGAAGGAGGGCCGAACAAGCCCCCATTCACATCGACAGGGCTGTAGTGGAACGGGTAGAGAAATACAAGTTCCTTGGTATCCTCATCACCAACAAACTATCATGGTCCAAACACACCAAGAAAGTTGTGAAGAGGGCACAACAACTCCTATTCCCCCTTAGCAGACTGAAAAGATTTGGCATGGGTCCCCAGATCCTTAAAAAGTTCTACAGCTGCACCATCGAGAGCATCCTGACCGGTTGCATCACCACTTGGTATAGCAACTGCTCGGCATCTGACCGTAAGGCGCTTCAGAGGGTAGTGCGTACAGCCCAGTACATCACTAAGGCCAAGATACCTAACATCCAGGACCTATATACTAGGCGGTGACAGAGGAAGGCCCAAACTCCAGTCACCCAAGTCATAGACTGTTCTCCCTGCTACCTCACGGCAAGCGGTACCAGAGAGCCAAGTCTAGGTCCAAAAGGCTCCTTAACAGCTTCTACCCCCAAGCCATAAGACTGCTGAACAATTGATCAAATGGCCACCCAGACTATTTACATTGACACCCCCTTTGTTTTTACACTGCTGCTACTCGCTGTTTATTATCTATGCATAGTCACTTTACCCCTACCTACATGCACAAATGACCTCGACTAACCTGTACCCCCCGCACATTGACTCGGTACCGGTACCCCCTGTATATAGCCTCGTTATTGGTATTTTATTGTGTTAATATTTACTTTCGTTTATTTGATTAAATACTCTGTTTCTTGAACTGCATTGTTGGTTAAGTGCTTGTAAGTAAGCATTTCAAGGTCTACACCTGTTGGATTCGGCATGTGACAAATACTATTTGATTTGATTTGATTTTGATTGCCATTATGTGACACCGATAGTCCTGGTAAAGTATGGTCCTTGCAATTGCCAGGGTTGTGGGTTCAAGGAATATGAAAATGTTTGCATGCACTACTGTCAGTCCATTTGGATAAAAGGCTTTGCTGAACATCACGTTAGATATAGGTGAAGAAAGTTGCATGTGGTATAGTGCATTTCAAAAGAGGTCTCACCCTGGAGAACATCCTCACTCAGTTCTGTGGGAGAGGGGTCGGGGCCACAGTGCAGGACCCCAAGAGATGAAATGTAGAGGGTGAGAATCAGCAGTGCTCTCATCTTCACTGGCGTACTCTCACAGGTGCAGCTCTGAAACACAACCAATTGGTTAAATATTAGGACTTGACGTCAGATCAATACAGAAAAACGTGCTCTCTTGACTGGCCCCCGTAGGCATGTCACAATGGGGCCGCCGGATGATCGTGGCTCTGCCGGCTGTGGACTTTGAATTGAGCTTTAGATAGATGACTTCTTCTCATGTAACCTTCCTGGAAGTCATTGATTCATCGACAGTTCTGGATCTTGTCTGATCTTCACAGACAAGAGTATTTGAATAGACACCTGACATGACGTAGGGATCCCGTTGTCTGCCACAAGGGGGTGCAAATATCTTAAGCATTCAAAGGATTGGTGAAAAGGTGCCAATGATTTCGAAGCCATAAAGGGCAACGGATGGGTACAATCAATAGCTCAATAGACTATTTATGCTTATTGTTCAAATGTTAGAGATGGGTTATACTTAAAAGATATATGTTCAACTTCACAAAATAAATAATCTGTCTCTCTCCACTGAAATGCAAATTAAGTAACTGAATAGTGGCTGGAAAACGACATGGTAAACTGAAAAGCAACCAGGGTTGGGGTCAATTCTGTTTCCATTCCAATCAATTCAGGAAGTACACTGAAATTCCAATTCTCTTCTTTTCAACAAGGAACATTTCGTTTACTTTCTGAATTGGCTGGAAATAAAATGGAATTGACTCCAACCCTGATAGCCACTCAATACTACATACAAGCTTTTTCCTCCTACTGACAATAATCTCTATTTCAGTATGAGCAAAATATCATCCATAGAAAAGACTGCAACAGCAAAACACATCACAAAACACACCATACCTTTCTCATACCAGAATATCAGTCATCAGTTATTGCTAATACGAACAGATATCCTGCATACCAGCATCCATAGTAGCCTACATACATGCCTAATTACTTACTCAATTACATACCAGAAACCAATCAGAAAGCAAAGCTACAACACGTGATGGGAACATGCTATAGGATGAATGGCACAAACGTACGTTTACCTTGAGAGATGAGAGAAAACAGAAGCAGCAGACTTGGTAGCGCCGTGCGGTGGAGCGTGATGTGTTCGCATTAACCCAAGGATTTGTTCTATTTATATGACTGTAGACAGCAGTCATCTTAGATCCAATTAGCTAATTTGCAATATCGACCATTAAGCCTGCCGTCATCCACACCTCACCTGCACAGCTGACTAGAGATGACCGTTTCAGTGCATACATAACAAAACAAAAAACAAAAACAATCTGCTTATCTTTTCCATAGGACTTCAGAGCCTTTTCTCCACAGGCTACGTGTCTCAGTGAAACTATTTCCACGAATCGCCCATATTCCCCCTGCAGAGAGAGAAGGCCGACCCATGGCGGACATTGGCCCCGAAGTTTGAGTGTTGGCTCTACTCTGAACCTAACCTGTTTGCCATGGCCATCACACATACACAACCTAGGGCCTCACTGTGGCTCCATGCCAGAAAGACCCAAACTCTAAACCGAACCCCATGGCACGAAGACCTCCTTTCCCTTGGGCCCTGTAATATCCACCATGTACACACAAAACTCCATGATGACAAAGTGAAAGCATGTTTTAGTCATTTACAAATGTATTGTAAATTAAATACAGAAGTATCTCACTGACATAAGTATTCACACCCATGAGTCAATACATGTTAGAATCACCTTTGGCAGCAATCACAGCTGTGAGTCTTTCTGGGTAAGTATCTAAGAGCTTTGCACACCTGGATTGTACAATATTTGCACTAAATTCTTCAAACTGTGTCAAGTTGGTTGTTGATCATTGCTAGATAGCCATTCCAAATAAAATAAAACACAATAGTATTTGTCACATGCCGAATACAACCTTACAGTGAAATGCTTACTTAAAAGCACTTAACCAAGAATGCAGTTTAAGAAACATAAGTGTTAAGAAAGTATTTACCAAAATAAACTGAAATAAAAAATAATTAAGGAGCAACAATAAAATAACAATAGCGAGGCTATATACAGGGGGGTACCGGTTCAGAGTCAATGTGCGGGGGCACAGGTTAGTCGAGGTAATTGATGTAATATGTACATGTAGGTAGAGTTAAAGTGATAATGCATAGATAATAAACATAAATTAGCAGCAGTGCAAAAATGGGGAAGGGGGGACAATGTAAATAGTCCGAGTAGCCATTTGATTAGTTGTTTAGGAGTCTTATGGCTTGGGGGTAGAAGCTGTTAAGAAGCCTTTTGGACCTAGACTTGGTGGTCCGGCACCTCTTGCCGTGCTGTAGCAGAGAGAACGGTGTATGACTAGGGTGGCTGGAGTCTTTGGCAATTACAATGTTTTTCTTTATCTGACACCGCCTGGTATAAAGGTCCTTAATGGCAGGAAGCCATCGGAGGCCAAGCAGTTGCCATACCAGGTGGTAATGCAACGAGTTAGGATGCTCTCGATGGTGCAGCTGTCAAACGTTTTGAGAATCTGAGGACACATGCCAAATCTTTTCAGTCTCCTGAGGGGGAATAGGCGTTGTCGAGCCCTCTTCACAACTGTCTTGGTGTGTTTGGACCGTGATAGTTTGTTGGTGATGTGGACACCAATGAAATTGAAGCTTTCAACCTGCTCCACTACAGCCCCGTCGATGAGAATGGGGGCATGCCCGGTCCTCCTTTTCCTGTAGTCCACAATCATCTCCTTAGTCTTGACCACGTTGAGGGAGAGTTTGTTATCCTGGCACCACACTGCCAGGACTCTGATGTCCTCCCTATAGGCTGTCTCATCATTGTCAGTGATCAGGCCTACCACTGTTGTTTCATTGGCAAACTTAATTGCTTCTCAATGCAGTCATGGGTGAACAGGGAGTACAGGAGGGGACTGAGCACGCACCCCTGAGAGTCCCCTGTGTTAAAGATCAGCGTGGCAGATGTGTTGTTACCTACCCTTACCACCTGGGGGGTGGCCCGTCAGGAAGTCCAGGATCCAGTTGCAGAGGGAGGTGTTTAGTCCCAGGGTCCTTAGCTTAGTTATGGGCTTTGAGGCCACATGGTGTTGAACACTAAGTTGTAGTCAATGAATAGCATTCTCATGTAGGTGTTCCTTTTGTCCAGGTGGGAAAGGGCAGTGTGGAGTGCAATAGAGATTGCGTCATCTGTGCCTACAGACGTGAGTGCTACGGGTCGGTAGTCATTTAGGCAGGTTACCTTGGTGTTCTTGGGTACATGGATTATGGTGGTCTGCTTGAAACATGTTGGTATTACAGACTCGGGCAGGAACAGTTTGTAAATGCCAGTGAAGACATTTGCCAGTTGGTCAGCACATGCTCTGAGTACACGTCCTGGTGGTCCATCTGGCCCTGCAGCCTTGTGAATGTTGACCTGTTTAAAGGTCTTACTCACATTGGCTATGGAGAGCATGATCACACAGTCGTCTGGAACAGCTGATACTCTCATGCATGCTTCAGTGTTGCTTGCCTCGAAGCGATTATAGAAGTTATTTAGCTCATTTGGTAGGCTCGTGTCACTGGGCAGCACACGGCTGTGCTTCCCTTTGTAGTCCGTAATAGTTTGTAAACCCTGCCACATCCGGCAAACGTCGGATCCGGTGTGGTAGGATTCAATCTTAGTGCTGTAATGACACTTTGACTGCTTGATGGTTCGTCGGAGGGCATAGCGGGATTTCTTATAAGTGTCCGGGTTCAAGTCCCACTCCACCCTTTAGCTCAGTGTGGATGTTGCCTGTAATCCATGGCTTCTGATTGGGGTATGTATGTTTTCAAGTCTTGCCATAGATTTTCAAGACGATTTAAGTCAGAACTGTAACTAGGCTACTCAGGAACATTCAATGTCATATTGGTAAGCAATTCCAGTGTATATTTGGCCTTGTGTTTTATGTTATTGTCTTGTGAATTTGTCTCACAGTGTCTGTTGGAAAGCAGACTGAACCAGGTTTTCCTCAAGAATTTTGCCTGTGCTTAGCCCTATTGCCTTACTTTTTATCCTAAAAAATACCCTAGACCTTGCTGATGACAAGCATACCCATAACATGATGCAGCCAGCAGCATGCTTAAAAGTATGAAGAGTGGCAATCAGTGATGTGTTGAATTTGCCCCCAAAATCATGCTTTGTATGTATTCCGGACATAAAGTTTTACTTTAGTGCCAAATAGCAAACAAGGTAGATATTTTGGAATATTATTATTGTATCTTTGTAGTGACTGGGTGTATTGATACACCATCCAAAGTGTAATTAATAACTTCACCATGCTCAAAGGGATATTCAATGTCTGCTTTTTTTTTAACAATCTACCAATAGGTGCTCTTCTTTGCGAGGCATTTGAAAACTTCCCTGGTCTTTGTGGTTTAAACTGTTTTTTAAAATTCACTGCTCAACTGAGGGACCTTACAGATAATTGTATGTGTGGGATACATAGATGAGGTAGTCATTCAAAATCATGTAAACATCATTGTAGATAGAGTCCATGCAACTTTTTTAGTGACTTCCTAAGCACATTTTTACTCCTGAACTTATTAGGGCTTGCCATAACAAAGGGGTTAAATACTTATTGACTCAAGACATTTAAGTTTTTCAATTTTAATACATTTCTGAAACATTTCGAAAAACATAATTCCACTTTGACATTATGGGATATTGTGTGTAGGCCAGTGTCACAAAATCAAATTTGAATACATTTTAAATTCAGGCTGTAAGACAACAAAATGTGGAAAAAGTCAAGGGGTGTGAATACTTACTGAAGGCACAGTATTTCTTGCCTGGTTAATATGAACCCTCTGTACTGCACAGAGCCCTGACACAGCAAATGAGGTCCCAACCTCTAAATGAGGCCCAGCAGGAGTCTGGTATATAGACTACCTGCCACTCAACTGCTTTCTATCAGCAAGCCCTGATCTCTACCTGGGCACTAATACCAACCTGCTGCTCCAATTATAGCCAACAGTAAAAAATAAAAATAAAAACGTTAAAAAAATAAATTTAAAAAACAGTTTTGCAGCCCTATGGAAAACACTGGATGACCCCTCAAATGATTTCAGACTGGTCTAGAAGCCGATACCCTCCGGACTGTGTCATAACCCAGGCCCTTAACACTGAGCCTGGGTTAGGCTTGGTTATGGGCTCTTATCCATAAATAAGAAGATTGAGTCCCAAATGGCACCATATTCCCTATATAATGCGCTATGGGACCTTGTCAAACAGGATATGGTGCCATTTGGAATGCACCGGAAGCTTTACAAGGTGATCTGTGGCTGCTCTTTAAAGCTTGGGGGATTTTCAGTTTTTCCCTGAAATCGATCTGTTTGTAGAATCAGATTGTGACTGAACGCGTGCCAGAGGATCAGCTTGAGTGCGAACACCAAGGGAGTTTGCCGCAAAACACATGCATGCACCCGCACACAAACACCCACACACACGCGCACATAAGCACGCGCACACACACGTACACTATTAATGCTTTGTTCAATGTGGACATAAGCGCCAAACGTAGGTGACTCTATATTACTTTGGGCGGTTTTAGACAAAACAGAAACGCCGTTTGTACTCGTATCCCATTGACACTCAGTAAAACATGTGGCTTTAAGATAAGATAAAAGATACTAATTGCCTTGTTGTCCTAATTAGCCTGAGAAGACCCTGTGTATTTGATCAGCGAACTGCATCTGCAGGGCAATGACATTTCAGGGGCCACAAACCAAAGAGGGTAAGGTCTGTGTTTGGGTTTCCATTAGGCTGAATAAAATGGTCTGGCATTCCTAGCAACATTCCCAGCTGTGAGAGTAGTAACTTCTCTCAAGGGTGATAATAGTTATTGGTGGTAGTGGAAATTTACAACTTTATAAAAGAGTGGATGGATATTGAACATTCCAACTGTTTTGTCTAATATCCTATAAATACTACTTGAAGTGAGAAAGAATGCACACAAAAAAATGCAGTGCACTGTCTAATGTCCCAGGTTGGTCCAGTGATGTTGGTTGAGCCCCCTCCGCAGCCCCTTTGAAATGGTCTTTAATGAGTACCAGATTTTTCACCCAGAGGACGCGATCGCCATCAAGCCAGTAATCTAATCTCATCTCCTGCTAGCAGCTCCACAAGGGTCCCAGAGTTCGCGCTGAAAGGCATCCTCACCTTTTCCCCTTTAAGGAGTGCGAGGAGTGTGGTGGGGGGGGGGGGGGGGGGGGATCGGACAGATGTAGAACACACGTGGTTTGCTGCTAGAACTGGGCTCCAGACGCGGGACTTCCTTTGGCTTTGACATTTTTGTGGGTTTGTGATTGTGGCAGGCGCAGCGTACTGGAAAGAAGACATCAACAACCTAACACTATAGCCACGGGTGCATTTTACAGAGCTACACAAAATATTACGAATACGTGAACTTTTACATTTCTCTCCAACGCACGCTACATATTTTATTCAACTATGTATGCAAATAACGGAACAATGACATTCTAACGGGATGTTCGGGATGAACAAATAGCCTAACGGAGCGGTTCGTGCGCAATCATTACATTTTGCAGTTGGGGGAGCTGAACTTTTTGTGTACACGTTTAGTTTTCTGTTCTCAAAGCAACTAATTCAACTCTGCCCGGTTGGACGGAACTTTGAGATGCGCTAAAAGTGACATAGAGACTCTCATCTCTTCTACACTCCTAACAGATTTATATAACGCCATGAAAGGTACAGTATGTGTTATGCACAGTTATGTTCATCTTAAAATTGAGTTTTGAGAAGTTTGAAGTCGTAGCTAAACTATGATTTCGATGAATTCACGGTTTTCTGTATATGTGTGCGTGCGTGCTTATTTGTGCGTTGGGCTGTGTGTTGCACATCTGGATGAGATTAAGAGCCTGTGGTGTGGAGTTCAACTGCGTTGGGAAATGACTTGGCCTTTCTCCGCCAGTCGCATCATTCTCTATAGTTGGACAATGAGATAGTGACTGTCTTTGTTTGATAATTTGGTCCTTGGTGATATGCCAGATGAGAGTGGTATGATAGCAGTGATATTTTTGGTCTAGGCTGCAGTAATATTACTCAAGTGAAATTTGAACCATATTTTATGCATGGAAGTGTATTGCGTATTTGATTTTTTTGTGTGTTTTACACGGATCTGTCATTTTCTCCTTATAAATCGATGTATTCCGTTATATAGTTATGTTGTAGTTATGTTAACTCCCCTGCGAAACACCGTTTTGTTATCTTACCTGTGCGAAATCAAACGTAACACCATAGATGGTAGTACTCAGATAGATGTGTCTCTCAAATTCAAAAGTGATCAGGGAACAATATCACTAACAATTGCTGTAAGTTTCCAGCGAAAGATGTACATAGTTCCTACTGTAAATCTATATTACAGTACAGTACTGTAAAGAGCAATGCATTATGGGGACAAAATTTGTGCAATATGCTGAAATTGCTCCGCCATTTCTTGGTTGCTAAAATTTGGTTAATTTCAATTGATGTGACAAAACAAATATAGTGTAGAGAATCGTTGTACCATCTAAACCGCTGTGGAATATATTTTTAATAACTAAAAATATTGTATTTTCAGCTGTTTGAAGCTGGTGTACTAAACCGAAAGTAACTTAAGAACGGGAAGCAAAGAAATAGTGCACATAGAACAGATCTACCACTTCTTAAACTTGCTTTTAATGCAAATTACATATCTATAACTCACATTTTTATTTGAATTCGGTCAGGTCACCCAAAAAAAGTTCCATATTGCAGCTTTAACCATAAAGTACTGTATTGCTGTGTTGTTGTATATTTTTTTGCAGCATTCTTTAAATTATGGTAAAGTTTTGGGATAAATGTTGTGGGAGGGGAATGAATCGCTAGCTCCACATATTTTGGCGTGACTTGTAAGTGGCTCTACGGTATTTGGTGCATCCGTTAGTGAGAATGCTGTAGCAATTGAACTGATATGTGGGTGAAGTTCCCTAATCATTTCATGTGTAAAGGGGACAGATGAGAGTGGCAGCAAGTCTTAAACCTTTACTGGTTTAGTTTTTTGCCAAGTCCTTTTGGTCTGCTTGGCGCTGTAGTCACAGCCACTTTGGAAGTCTTTGCAAGCGATATAAAACACCAAATATTCATAAATATTCTGTACTATATAAATGCCTAGCAGTCAACCTGTTTGCACCAGTCCCGTGTAATTACAGTAAAATACCAATATTACAATTACAGTAGCATTTACTCTCATACAGTATAGTTGTCACGGGTGTCGTTGGAAGTAGACCAAGGTGCAGCGTGGTGAGCGCACATTTTATTTGTATTTTAAAATGTCGCCAACAAAACAACAAACGAAAGAAACAACCGTGAAGCTTAACAGGGCTAAGTACCACAAACAAAGTTAACTACCCACACTGAAAGGAGGGAAAAGGGCTACCTAAGTATGATTCCCAATCAGAGACAACGATAGACAGCTGTCCCTGCCAACACATAGAAACACAAATCATAGAAATAAAGGACAGAAAATGCCCACCCAAATCACACCCTGACCAAACCAAAAAGAGACATAAAAAAGGCTCTCTAAGGTCAGGGCGTGACAATAGTAGGTACATTTTTAAGTATTGTACTGTATCGTTGCTCGGATATTACAGTTGCTCGGACATTACAGTAACTTCAAGTTACTGTGAATATTACAGTAACGTACTTTGCACTAGCCAGAGATGGGCAAAGATACATCAAAAGGTACCTTGTTACAAATACAAAATACCTTGAAGACCAATGTATCCTTAACTACAACAACATTCTCAGTAACTTTTTACTTGCTATTATTGTGATAGGTTATTTATTTCATCAACGTCATTTAGCAGACACTCTTATCCAGAGTGACTTACAGTCAGTGCATTGAACTAAGGAAGATCAACAAGAACATATCACAATCATGGCAAGTAAAAAGATGATGTTACCATTACCGAAAATGTTGTTGTCGTTAAGCGAGCACCTTGTAAGTTTTTTTTTTGTATTAGAAAATACAGGTATTCAATATAGGTATTGAAAATATGGAAATACCTATATCAAATACATGTAACAGAAATACTGCCTATCATTGGCCCTAGCTGCCTGGGCTGTAAATCTGCAACAGTTTACTAACCACTGTGCTTCCAGTAAAGCACTGTAAATTTGAGAAATACAGCATGCTGCTGTAGTTAGGTGGTCCAGTAATATGCTGTAAATTTGTGTTTCAGTAAAGGTCATGTAAATCTACAGTAATTTACTGGTTCCTGTGCTGCTAGTAATTTACTGTACATTTACAATAACCTACTAGCTACTGTGCTGCCAGTAATTTATTGTAAAACAAAATACAGGAAATGTCTTAGTGTAGAACATTTCATATGTCCATTTTGGACCTCTCTTGCATCCCAAATGGCGCCCTATTCTCTATGTAGTGTACTACCACCCTCCTCAACCTCCTTCTCCCCTCCCCCTCACACTGCCCCCAGTCAAAACTGCATCTCTCTCTCTCCAACATCTGCTAGCCATTGTCAGTGATGTCCTTATCTTTCTGCAGCCTCCCTGCGCTGGCTTCTAGTGTAAGTGGAGTGCAGTGTAGTGTGGCAAAGTGTAATTAGGGTTTAAAGTCAACAACCCAGAGAAACCGCAGCTTGTGGCTTTTACAGGCCTGAGTCCTCCTGTCTCCTTTCCACATAGAAAGAGGCTCTTGATGGGGAGTTATAGCCTCTATAACATACCACGATGATAAAGCTATGTGCTGAGTAAGGCCTATATATTCGCCCCCCAGAGAGAAAGACATTTGTGTAGTGTCCTGGGCTGCAGCAAATGCCTGTTGGTGTCCTGCATCCATTTGGTTACCTAGGGTCACGTCTCAAATGGCACCCTATTCCCTTTATAGTGCACTACATTTGACTACAGCCATGTAAGCCCTGGTTAAAAGTAGTGCAGGAGAAAGGGTGCCATTGTGGACACATCCCCGGTGCTGCATAATTCTTCAGACATGCCGGAAGTATCATATTATAAACAGTCTGTGTCAGGTTGACTTTTATCACATACACTGGATTCCCTGTGAAACATGGAGTGCTAACGTGTGTACATATAACAGTCCCTCCAGGATCTTGCCATTTTTTTGTTGTGATAGTTAAGGCTGAAAATGCTTGGTTATATCACAAGGTCTCTCAACCACAGAGAACCATGGTAACAGAACAGTTACGGGGAGAACATTCGGTCCTGACCTTTGCTGAGGTGGGGTGGGGTGGGATACTCATTCCTCTGGGGAGTTGATATATTCAGAGTGTCAAATGTTTTTTGACCAGGGCCCATATACTATAGTAGTATAGGACCCTATACAGTAAGTAGGGTGCCATTTGGGATGCAATAATGCAGTGTATATGAAGGTTTATAGAGAGATATATTTAGTTGATCATTCAATACACAATACAACCACATCATAACGCATTTAAAATCATTGAGGATGACACAAAAAAAGTCAAAACGTATTTCCATTATGGTAAATGTAGTGACACTTATCACCCCACGCAGTTGATTTCAGTGTGTGATGTGACTGTACCATCTTCTTGATCTATATGGTGTTTTTGTTCTGGAACCAATGGAGTATAGGCTACACGGTCCATTCGTTGCCGTGTGTGATTTCTCTCTCAGACCTCATGGTAACACACATGTCTCTGTTGTCATGCCCACAGACGATTTTGCAGACGAGGAGGAAGTACAGTCTTTTGGATACAAGAGGTTCGGTGAGTAGAGCACAACTCTCCTTACTGTCTTTACTCAATTCCCCACTGAGAGAAATATCAATCTCCCTTATCACCGTCGTGTGATACTTTGCATGCGTCTCACATGACAACTCATTCCCTAATGAAGTGCACTACCCATAGGGCTATGGTGAAAAGGAATGCATCATATAGAGAATAGGGACAGACACAAGGCAGTCTGTCTCCCAACTGCCTTTGGGTCAGGGGGGTCAGTGATGCGTTCCTGTCTGGACCGCGCAGGGTTAAAAACACAACAGCTCATTCTGGCTGACAGCGTGTCCGATCCAACCTCGCCACTGGTCCAAAAGCAGCAATCACAGACTGCTTGGGTCAGGATGTCACAACTTCATAAACACACATACACTCAAATCACTGATAGACACACACCGTGCACACTCACACTCTCAAACTCACGCGTACATACATACAGAGTAAAAGAGAGAAGAGGAAGACAGAAACACCCTTCAAGGGGGAGAGAGAGAGAGAGAGAGAGAGAAAAAAACATCACAGCAAAATCACAGTCTAACTGAACAGAGCAATCCTCAATCATGAGACATCGAGGTCGAAGGAACTGCACAACATTAAGAAATGCTATAGATGGAAGGAATGTAAGTGTAGAAATCTACCAAAAACAAATTCAATCCCTTTTAGATGACTTCCTGGACAAAATATTTCACTCTAATATGGAAGATGTAAACTTGCCGTTAGAAAGTGTAAACAGTGTATTTGACCTTTCAGCTTCCCTATCAAATAAAAAAAATTCAAGTAGACATCCTAAGAAAATGAAAAACAATGACAAAATGGTTTGATGAAGAATGAAAAATCTAAGAAAATGAGAAACCATTCTAACCAAAAACATAGAGACCCAGAAAACCTAAGTCTACACCTTCACTATGGTGAATCACTAAAACAATACAGAAATACAGTACGGAAAAAGAAGGAACAGCACGTCAGAAATCAGCTCAATGTAATTGAAGAGTCCATAGAATCTAACCACTTCTGGGAAGATTGGAACACACTAAACAAACATGAAGAGTTATCTATCCAAAACAAAGATGTGTGGATAAACCACTTCTCCAATCTTTTTGGCTCTGTAACAAAGAACAAAAAACATACATATACATGATCAATTGCAAATCTTAGAATCAGCTTTTAAAGACTACTAGAACCCACTGTATTCTCCAATTACATTGAATGAACTGGTTGACTTGATTACCATACAAGACAAACTGGCACAGAGAGCCAGGAAACACAGGGATAAATACACTGGGGAAAATAAGCGACACCTGGAGGGGGTGGAGACAATCACAGGAACAGGTGAAACAGATCAGGGCGTGACACAGTGTGCAATCACAGCAGCAAGATTTGTGACCTGTTGCCACAAGAAAAGGGCAACCAGTGAAGAACCAACACCATTGTAAATACAACACAAATTTATGTTTATTTATTTTCCCTTTTTTACTTGAACTATTTGCACATCGTTACAACACTGTACATAGTATGAGATTTGAAATGTCTTTATTCCTTTGGAACTTTTGTGTAATGTTTACCGTTAATGTTTTATTGTTTATTTATTGTTTACTTTTGTTTAGTGTCTATTTCACTTGCTTTGGCAATGTAAACATATGTTTACAATGCTAATAAAGCCCCTTGCATTGAATTTAATTGAGGGACAGAGAGAGAGAGAGAGAGAAAGAGAGAGAGAGAGAGAGAAAGAGAGAGAGAGAGAGAGAAAGAGAGAGAGAGTACTCTGCCATTGTTCTGTTGATCCAAAAAGTCTGGAGGATGATGCTTCAGTCCAGAATTAGTCATCCACACATAGTGTGACTCAGGTCCATCAGGGAGGATGGAGTGATGAAGCGATAGAGGGAGGAATGGTCCCCCATGTTTATCCCAGCACCAGTGGAGACAAACTCAGACTGTGCTAAAACACAATCTCTCTCATCAAGGTGTCACCTGAGAGGAAGCATCCTGTTTGTGTTTGTGTGAGCGCGGTGCATCGAGAGACGCCAGCCCTCCACTCATTGGATTTGTCCAAAATGGCACCCTATTCCCTATGTAGTGCACTACTCTTGGCCAGAGCCCTATGGAAGATTAAAGGGTGCCAATTTGGACACATCCGGACTAGACGAGAGCTCTCAGGGAACGAGGCCAAATAGCAAAGGCCAGTTTCGCTTTTACATTTATTTAAATGAACTCTGGACATGTGTAAGGCCTCGTAGGAGCAGAGAAGAGCCAGGCTGAGGAGAGTAGCTGCTGAACTCTGTGCAACCCAACCAGGGAGGGGATTCTGCTCTTGGCCCTGGGAGGACTATGCTAAAAGTAGTGCACTATATAGGGAATAGGGTTTCTATTTGGGACACAGGCAATGGCAGCTGTTGGCCTGGCCTACCATGCTCTTATAGGCCCGTCTCCTCACTCTGAAGCTGTTATTGTACAAAATAACTATTTGCATGATGATCATTAAGTGCAGTGCTTGTAACTTTTAAACTATAGTGTAAATTAACCATTTATATTTCTCTATGCCTAGCTTGAGTATTAAACCCCTGAAGCCATCAGGTTCGATGGAGAGGGGTGTCTTCTAAACTGCATAGGGGAGACTCTCAACCAACATTGTATGACTTTAACCCAGAGTTTGGCCTAAAGACATAGACTTTGGTGATTCCAACTATGAGGCATGACCAAACGTGTGTGCCCCTCGAACATTACCTTCCAAAATCATGGGCTTAAATATGGAGTTGGTCGCCCTTTTGCTACTATACCAGCCTCCACTCTTTTGGGAAGGGTTTACAGTAGATGTTGGAACATTGCTGCGGGGACTTGCTTCCTTTCAGCCACAAGAGTATTAGTGAGGTCGGGCACTGATGTTGGACGATTAGGCCTCGCTCGCAGTTGGCGTTCCAATTAATCCTAAAGATGTTCGATGGGGTTGAGGTCAGGGCTCTGTGCAGGCCAGTCAAGTTCTTCCACCCCAATCTCGACAAACCATTTCTATATGGACCTCGCTTTGTGCACGGGGGCATTGCCATGCAGAAACAGTCTTGTGTGTGGCTACTCGGCCATGGAAACCCATTTTATTAAGCTTCAGACGAACAGTTCTTGTGCTGACGTTGCTTCCAGAGGCAGTTTGGAACTTGATAGTGAGTGTTGCATTTTTACACGCTATGTGGTTCTGCACTCAGTGGTCCCGTTCTGTAAGCTTGTGTGGCCTACCACTTCCCGGCTGAGCCGTTGTTGCTCCTAGATGTTTTCACTTTACAAAGGTGACATCCCATGACAGTGCCACGTTGAAAGTCTCTGAACTCTTCAGTAAGGCCATTCTACTGCCAATGTTTGTCTATGGCTGTGTGCTCGAATTTATACACCTGTCAGCAACGGGCATAGCTGAAATAGCCAAATCCACTAATTTGAAGGGGTGTCCACTTACTTTTGTATATATTGTGTGGTATACCCTGGCCTCCCAAAAATACCTCTTCCACTGTGGCACTGGTGTTGTCCTGGTGTTAAACTAAGGACATTGTCCTCAAATGGTATAGTCTGGGACGGGGGTGATTTTACAATACGATGTCTCACTGAAAGTGAAAGGGATGATTGTGAAAGTTTTTCTGTCCCTTTTGTTTACCTTGTCTCTCTCAAGTTGTTTATCAGACTTCCTCCTCCTCGAGTATGTCCTTCCGTTAAACCTCTTTTGGGGAATTCCAGTCATTTTGGGACTACAGCTGGCAGCAGTAGTCCCAGTGTTCTCATGAAATGCAGGCTGATCCGTAAGGCAGGTATTCGCAGAGCATTGAGCCAACCACCCTTTTCTACCTTTTCTCAGCATATCCAAACTCTCTCTGGACAAGATGGCTGAATTTCAGAGTGAGAGCGAGCGGAGTGAACTCAAGCTTAGCTCGGGCATTCTTTACAGCACAAAGACCTTGGGATCGTCATATTAAAAGCTAGAAGGTGTAATATCAACACACATGTCCCACTAACATTTTGTGACCACATGTTGAAATGTGTATATGTGCTTTTGGTGGAGTCTTGACACAAGTACTGACATATGTGCGGAGTCACCCAGATAACCATTGAACTCTCTTTCTCTTTTTTTCTCTGAGTGTTCGAAGAAGCTGAGCGGATATGACCTTGGGTTTATGCAAAGATACATATTCAACAGATACTCTTTTTACTGTTTCTCCTTTTGCCGTCTGTCTTTTCCACTTCTCCCTCTCACACACACGCATGGGCTGAGTGAATTCATATGGTATTCCCATCAGTCTGTCCTCTGCCAAATTGAAGCCAGCTCAAGATTGCCTCCCTAGTCCTCAAGGTTTCGGACATATTTATTTTTCTGTGGGTGGTTGACATAGGAAGGCCATTAGCTTTTCGGGCCGAACCCCCACATCTCCGTTTAAATCTGTGGATAAAGGAGGATTTGTCATGGGCCACCTTGGCCTTCAATCACCAACCTGGGCATCAATACCTTCAGATCTTCTGCTGCCAGCTACTGATGTGGATGAGTCAGCTCAGTGTGACTTTTTATTGGTGGGCTTTCATGTGTGAGTTTCCAGGTACAGGAGATTAAAGGCTGGGAACAGCCAGAGAAGAACACGTAGATAAGTAATTGTTGTAAGCAGCTGTCCCGGTGGGTGGACTCCTGGGATCTGGGGCTTGAGGTCTGAGGTCTAGGTTTGAGGGTTTCTCTTGAAACAAGTCCCAAATGACACCCTATCCCCTAGTGCACCGTGAAGGAAATAGGGTGCCATTTGGGATGAAGACTTCTTCTTCTACCACACATCTGGGTTTCTGGAGTCCTCGCCAGGCGTCCTGCGGACGGCGTGAAATCCAGAGTGTGCTGATCAGTTTCCTGCACTTGTTATGGTTTCACTCCCCGTCGGCACGGCCTGGTACATTCCAGGAGAGCGGTGCGGCGGTGGTGCTGGAGTCAGTGCCCGGGCCCAGCTGTGTCAGCAGCAGCAGTACACCAGCCGTACTGGTGGTTTCACTCCAACGGGACGCACCACACGCAACCGTCCCCTACCCAGCCTCACCCCTTCTCTGACTCCCCCTCTTCCTATCCTCACCATCTCATCTCACTAGTGTCCCTGCCCCACGCGTGGTGAAGTGGGAAAATGAGTTAGTTAATATCGAAGGACATTGACGTGGAATGAGGCATAGCGTGCCACTGAATCTTTCCCACTGACCCCAATGGATTAAGCTGCGTCATCAATCTGCCGGTGCTATGCAGTGGTAGGCAGCACTATGAAGGGGTGGAATGCACTTTTATGTGGTTTTAGTCTCTTACTGAAGTTCAATCAATCAAATGTATTTCTAAAGCCCTTTTCACATCAGAAGTTGTGGCGTTGCAGTATAACTCCCCTGTCCCCATATTGCTCTCTCTGTTGAAAGCCTATGGTTGGTTTTGATGACCCTTTATTGTTGAAGGAATGCCATAAATGTTCTTGCCACGCCCTCTGCCTTCAAGGGGTTCATTTGTGCCATAGGGGACAGAGGGAGTCCCCCAGACTCTTAGGTTGTTACTCTTTCAACATGTTCACATCTCTCTTCGTCTCTGTTTTTCCCTCTCTTTTAATGTGCATGCTTTTGGCCCATAATACATTTTGATTGTCCTTTGGTTGTGTTCAGACAGTTTGGAGATGGCTTAATTACATTTACGCTCATTGCATAAGTAAAATATTCCATGGCCATGCCCACATTGACACTTCCTATGAGAAATATTTTTAATTCTCAGTGAATGTCAAATCAAATCCAATCAAATTGTATTTGTCACATGCGCCGAATACAACAGGTGTAGACCTGGCAGTGAAATTCTTACTTACAAGCCCTAACCAACCATGCAGTTTTAAGAAAATACCACAACAAAAAAGTAAGAGATAAGAATAACAAATAAAGAGCAGCAGTAAATATATAGGGGGTACCGGTACAGAGTCAATGTGTCAATGGGGGCGACCAGTGTTGAGGAAATGTAGGTAGAGTTATTAAAGTGGTTATGTATAGATAATAACAGAGAGTACGAGCAGCGTGGAGGGGGGGGGGGGGCAATACTCTTCTAGAATGAGGTAAAAACAATGATGAGGATAACTCTTTGACATAGCGAGAACCAACAGAGCGAAAGAGATGAACGAGAGCCAGGCCAATGTTTCGATTGGCTAGCTCGTGGTCAAACCCTACTAGTAATTACACACATCTTAAAATATGTTTTAAACCAACCGCTTCACATTGCATACATTTTGCATAGTCAGACTCTGAGTCTCTGAAACCAGAAAACTAAGACACAGGATTGACCTGAGAGGCCAAAACTACACACTTAACCTGACCTGACCGGGTGACCACGTGACTGCGTACGTACGGTCATCCACCTGTGCACCTCCTGCTAAGTCGTGGTGAAAGCAGGGAGAGATGGGAAGGGAAAGCACTTATGGAAGTCACCCAGGGACACGGCTACAAACCTGAGGCTCAACCTTGTAAAACCTTCCTGCAGGCCAGAGAGAAAAGAGAGGGAGAAGAGAATGAGAGAACAGAAGAAAGAAGGAGAGAAAAAAAGAGAAAGAGGAGAGAGAGTGCCAGTGGATGAAGAATGAGTAAGAAAGAGAGAAGGAAGGAGAGAGAAAGAGAAACGGAGGGAATGTTTAGTTAGCGGAGGGGGGTGGAAAACCATAAATCTCGAGCTGAAAGACTGAAGCATAAAATGTAAAACCAGTCGTTAGAGAGAACAGGACAAGTTCTTAATTCCACATCTCCGGCTAAGTGCAAAAATATTCAAGGTTGTCCTACGTATTCCTTTCTCTGTCCAGGGAACAGACTGGTCACACTGAGAGAATAAACCAATACGAGTAAGAAGCTGAGGCTGAGGCCCTCATGGAGCCACTGTCAGAATGTATACAAGGACGTATCTGCTCTGGTAAAGGAGAATCCTACACCCGTAGAGAGACAGAGGGATGGGAGAGAGAAAGAAGCATGGGGGGGATGACAGAGGGATGGGGAGAGAGATAACATTGATGGGGAGTATGAGCAAGAAGAACAAAAGGTGTTGAGAGGGAGTGGGGGGGCTCAACCCGGGAGAGAGGAAGGGAGTGAAAATGAAGAGTGAAGACAAGTTGAAGGAAAACAGGGCTGATGAAAGAC
Organism: Oncorhynchus kisutch; assembly: GCF_002021735.2. Lineage (NCBI taxonomy): Eukaryota > Metazoa > Chordata > Actinopteri > Salmoniformes > Salmonidae > Oncorhynchus > Oncorhynchus kisutch. Next base: position 60,449,849 of record NC_034184.2, on the reverse strand, counting down.
AGGAGCAGGAAGGGAAAAGGGAGCTCTTTGTGGGGAGATAAGAATGTCTAATATCTAGTGTGTGTGTGTGTGTGTGTGTGTGTGTGTGTGTGTGTGTGTGTGTGTGTGTGTGTGTGTGTGTGTGTGTGTGTGTGTGTGTGTGTGTGTGTGTGTGTGTGTGTGTGTGTGTGTGAGTGTGTATTTGTGTGCGTGTATGTGTGTATGTGTGTGAAGGAGTGAGTGTTCTTCCCTACTTGGGGAGATTCAGCCGAACATGGTGTTTATGTTGATATGAAGCAATGACCTGCAGATCATTTGTCCAGTCACATGTTGCAAACTCTTATACACCGTTCTTACATTTCTAATGCTAAGCTGTGATGTGTAGCTACATTGATATGGACAGAGATGTGTTGATGATTTCCCTTCAATGGCTAAATAGCATTAAAGCGACTTATGTTTATAATGTCTTTATCATCCTTTTTTATTATCTTTCATGACATACTTTGGCTTTCCTTCTCACGCATTCACGTTCTCCCTCAGACAGACACGCTCTCCAGACAGTCATAACTTGCTCCTATCGATTTGGAATCTCCCAGAACGATCGGAACCAGGCACGAGTGCCAAGTGAGAAATGGCCTAATATCATAAAGGACATTAATCTTTTCTTTCCAGAGAGACCTCCACCCATGGGCTCATCACCAAATCAGAGGCTGCATCTGAAAGGGTTCCCTATTCCCTATATAGTGCACTACTTTTGACCACAGCCCTATGTGCCCTGGTCAAAAGTCGTGCACTACACACGGAGTAGTGTGCCACTTGGGACAGAGCCTTCATACCAAAACAGCGATCAAAATATTTTAGGTAGAAGACAACAGTGAGTAGAAAAACAGATTTCTTGGGTCCAGAGACTATCAATTTTGGCAAAAACAAGGTTGAAAGGTTTTCATAGATTTGGCACCCTTTGTCTCCTGTACAACCAAAATGGCCACCAAAAGCATTAGAATAAGCTTATCTTTTGCTCCTTCAGCAGAATTAAGGAGTAGGTGGTGTTAATTGAGGCGTCAAAGTGAAGATTTGAAATTTAGGGAGAACAATGATGTTTTTGCCAGAGTAACACATTAAGCTGATGCTTAAACCTGATTTAAATTGAATTTGGTAATCCAGAGTGTCAGTGACTCTGGCTCACCTGTCTGTGAGGAAAAGCAGCTTCCCCCTACACACGCACACACACGCACACACAAATACACACACAGAGACACACAGACACACACATTCATGCACGCACTGACGAACACACACACACACACAGACACACACAGCGAGACACAGGCACATGCACACATGCACGAATGCACGCACACAGACACACACGCACAAATGCAAGAACACACACCATAATATCCCCATCGTGTCCTTGGACTGACCCATGTACATAGATTTTCTTCTTTTTGAATTAGGTTCAATATTACCTCCTTTTGAGAACCATTTTAGAAGTTTTCCACGCAGGGGATCTGTATATCCCAAAATGTATTTTAAAATAACAAGTACACTCAACAAAAATATAAAGGCAACATGTGAAGTGTTGGTCCCATGTTTCATGAGCTGAAATGAAAGATCCCCGGGACAATAAAAGGCCACTCACAACACAATGCCACAGATGTCTCAAGTGTTGAGGCAGCGTGCAATTGGCATGCTGACTGCAGGAATGTCCCCCAGAGCTGTTGCCAGAGAATTTAATGGTAATTTCTCTACCATAAGCTGCCTCCAACATCATTTTAGAGAATTTGGCAGTACGTCCAATCCGGCTCACAACCGCAGACCACATGGATGGCATTGTGTGGGCGAGCGGTTTGTTGATCTCAATGTTGTGAACAGAGTGCCCCATGGTGGTGGTGAGATTATGGTATGGGCAGGCATAAGCTATGGACAATGAACACAATTGCATTTTATCAATGGCAATTTGAATGCACATAGAAACCGTGACAAGATCCTGAGGCCCATTGTAGTGCCATTTATCCGCCACCATCACCTCATGTTTCAGCATGATAATGCACGGCCCCATGTCGCAAGGATCTGTACACAATTCCTGGAAGCTGAAAATGTCCAAGTTCTTCCATGGCCTGCATACTCACCAGACATGTCACCCATTGAGCATGTTTGGGATGCTCTGTATTGATGTGTACGACAGCGTGTTTTCGCCCATATCCAGCAACTTCGCACAACCATTGAAGAGGAGTGGGACAACATTCCACAGGCGATAATCAACAACCCGATCAACTCTATGCGAAGGAGATGTGTCGCATTGCATGAGACAAATAGTGGTCACACCAGATACTGACTGGTTTTCTGATCCACACCCCTAACCTTTTAAGGTATCTCTGACCAACAGATGCATATCTGTATTCCCAGTCAGGTGAAATCCATAGATTAGGTCCTAATGAATTCATTTCAGTTGGCTGATTTCCTTATATGAACTGTAACTCAGTAAAATCTTTGAAATTGTTGCATGTTTTTGTTCAGTATAGAAGCCTATTACACTTGGCAAGCAGGCAGTCCTTTGTACTTCTACCTGCCTACTATACTGGAAGCCTACATTTTTTAACCTTTATAGGCAAGTCAGTTAAGAACAAATTCTTATTTTCAATGACAGCCTAGGAACAGTGGGTTAACTGCCTGCTGGTTACTAGTCCAACGCTCTAACCACTAGGCTACCCTGCCGCCCCAAGACATACTCTGTCTTTAAAATTATGTAATGCTGTGTGTATGTGTGTGTGTGTGTGTGTGTGTGTGTGTGTGTGTGTGTGTGTGTGTGTGTGTGTGTGTGTGTGTGTGTGTGTGTGTGTGTGTGTGTGTGTGTGTGTGTGTGTGTGTGTGAGTGGGTGCGGGTGCGCGTGCGCGGCGTGTGTGTGTGCGTGATGATGAATTTGGGGATTCTAATTTCTACTGGTTTAGTAGAAATTACCAATGCAAATCCTAAATCTGTTTTGGGAAGTTTGAAACATTAATGAAAGAAAGAAATTGACTCAGCCAGATGCCAAGATCAACTTACTGCTTCCTGGTTTAGAAAAACAGCTGAAGTGGAGAAGATGATGTATATTCTGGTCCAAATCCCAGTCAAACCCATAATGACTATCACATTCTCAGACGTGGCCAAGACTGAGACGGAGAGAATTTTGCAGTTATATTTCCTTTTTCTAAACCCAGTATACCTGTTTTTGCTTGCTCTGCATATTCCGCCACTGCAAATGCAAAGGGGTGGGTTTATGACAATGACACTAGGAAACACAATTTTCAGAATGACAGTCAACGTTTTTTTACGTGAGTTGCCTAGTGAGTTGGCATTTTTCCAAAATCACTTCTTTTATAGTATTGTGTCCTCATCTTAGTCAGATCTCTAAACATCCGGTCAGGCCTTGCCAGCTCTGTCATTGGCTGAAAAATACCACTTATGCATGTAGAACAGAGGTGCATTCAACAAGGGAAATAGTTTGTTAGCATTAGCTGTTAGGCCGTCATTGTAAATAAGAATGTGTTCTTAACTGACTTGCCTAGTTAAATAAAGGTAAAATAATAATGTTGACAAAAGAAAAGCTAACATATTCCATTTGTTTTGTATTAGCCGCGACCGTTCGCTAACGTTAGCTAACCGTCTGAGAAGATAGTGTGTGGCGAATGTGCGTGTCCAAACTGCCGCTAAATACAATCAAGTGGCCATGTAAACTTTCTATATTTAGTAGGAATAGCCAAATCGTTTTCAGTTGGACTATTCTCTAAAAAGCCACAGTAAACATTACAAAAAGTGGCTGTTTGATGTTTCACCGTAACATTTTGGAATGTTCATTAAAGTCGTTCAACTGAAATTGTTACTCTGGTGCAACATGTTCGCTGCAAACAGAGGCCTTGTTGAACTCGCCTTGTTGAGCTCTCAACTTCACAGACTTGTGAGGTCACTTCTGTTACTTATTTCTCCAAAAATGTTATCCTAAAAGGTCAGTGCCCTGACCTGTATACATAAGGCTTGGACATTGTTTTTATCACTGAAAATATTTGTTCAGAGAGTTTAGAGTGAGGAGCGTTCTCTTCAGCTCATCCTTCAACTTGTCCTCACGAATACGAAACTACCAGACTACTCCATAGTAAGTGATCTAATTTGAACACAATTTTGTCTGTTGTTGATTAGCGTGTGTTCCAGTAAGTGGTATTTACTTGGCATGAATCGCAAGCCCAGATGTCTGACAGTCAGATGTCTGTACCGGTTCCCTCGTCTCTAATAGGCTAAACCAAGGTTTTCCGGCGGAGAGCGTGCCACTCTCTAGTCTGGCGTGTGTCCCTTCCAGTCCAACTAGCTGCAGCCGATGGCTCACTGTCATGGCGACTGACAGGCCACTCCCCCACATCCAGCCACAGATGTGGTAGGCCACCCAGAGAGAACTCCATCAAACTCCATCACCCACGATGCACCAACGCAGACAGGAGATGGCTTCTATTGTTACAGCCCTCAGAATGCAGCCCATGACTTTCACGGCTGCGCCTGTTTTCTTTTGCATGTTGATCTGTTGATGTTGGACGTTTCTAAGATTTTGGAAGGAAAACATACATTTTGGTTAAATATCATCGTCCATGTGGTTTTCTCTCATTCAAATGTGTCCATGTGGAATTGCGCTCTTGCTTTCAACTCACAGAAGTTATCCTAATCTCACTTTTATTTTTTATTTTTTTATCTTTCACTTGTAGTTTTTGTCCAACTGAAAGCTGGCCTTCAAATGGACCGTTTTTTTGTCTCTTTAGTAACAGTTTAATACCACTAACATTCCATTGAGTGAATCTTCCTTCCTTACATTAACTTTGAGACTGACACACAACTTCTCTCTGCTTTGTGTACTGACTGTAACGAAGATTTTAAAAATGGTTTTACTCTGTTTATTAAGTTTTACACACAAACACAGAGACTTACAAGACAAGACAAAGCAAAATAAATAATATACTCAACTAGAAAAAATACAAATAATACATTTTTAAAAATTGCTTTAAAGATACCATACTTTAGACAAGTTAAACACACCAGGCAGAAGGCTACAAAGAGTAAAGGGCAATCTATAGTTCAGGGACAGAGCAAACACCTCACCATTGTTGCTGTAAACAGTCAAGGGATAGGGGTGGAGAAATGCAACCACTCACAGACAGTCATGGCCACAGACCGACCATCCACTGGACCAAAAATAAAAAGTTTACAATGCTTTAAAATAAAAAAAAATGAATAATAATCATTTTATGTAGGCGTGAACAAAATGTTTAAAAAAACAACGAACAAAAAAACAAGCTCACACTTCAGTCTCTGCCCGGGCAAGATGAACAAGGCATCCGCAGGTCACAATCAATAAACACATCAACCTTAATGCACCCCAGACAAAACACAAAGAAAAGCTCATCCAACCCTTAAGTCACAGGGGTGTCAAATACAGACTTATTTTTGGTTTTAATAGGAGTGCCATCAGAGAATGGACTGTTTGAAGTAAGACCGGAATGGAGCCCAAGCCTCATTAAACAGTTTGGGGTTCCCCCATGAATTGAATTGAATTTTTTCTAGTTTCAGAGAACACAACACATCTCTCACCCAATATTTATAAGATGGGGGAGCTGCCATCTTCCAGTTCTGTAGTATTAGCCTTCTAGCTAAAAGAGTTGTATAAGCAACAGTGTCTGACTGGATTCTTGATAGGGGGGTACCTATGGGCAGTACTCCAAAAAGGGCTGTAAGGGGAGACGGATCTATAACAGTGTCATATATATCAGAGAAACATTTAAATATGAATTCCCAGAAACCTGACAGTTTATGACAGCCCCAAAACATATGCAACAGTGTGGCTGGTTCCACTTTACATCTGACACAGGTAGGATCAAAATCAGAGAATATTCTTCCAAGTTTGGCCCCCGACCAGTGGATACGGTGAACCACCTTGAATTGAATGAGGCTGTGTCTAGCGCTAAAAGATGACGAATGCACCCTGTGCAGCACAGATTCCCAGGAGTCTTCCCCAAGTTCCTCCCCCAAATCCTTTTCCCATCGAGTCTTTAAAGGCACCAAAGAAGGGTTCTGTAAGTCATGAATGATTGCATATACATCTGAAATTGCACCCCTAGGAAGCTTGTTCAGCTCCAAGATGCTCTCTATAGCTGTATTCGCAGGCCTATGGGGAAATGCAGGTGTGTTAGCTCTGACAAAGTTCCTAGTCTGGAGATAGTGGAAAAAGTGGGATTGGGGGAGGTTGAACTTTTCCTGCAACTGAGCAAAAGAGGCAAATGTATCGTCAAATAATATTTGGGCTAGTGAGGAGAGGCCTAGTGAGTGCCAGATGTCAAAAGTCCCATCATTCAAAGATGGAGGAAATAAAATGTTCTGATTGATTGGGCCTGATAGAGAAAAGCCTCGGAGGCTGAAGGCTAAACGGAACTGATTCCAAATTTTAAGGGACTGCTTTACAATTGGGTTGACACACCTTTTGCCAAGAGACACTGGGAGAGACGAGCACAGCACAGAGGAAAGTGCAGCAGGTTTACACGATTCAGGCTCCATCTGGACCCAGAGTGGTCTAGGGCCAGTAGGATCAGTCTGCAGCCAGTACAGAAGGGCTCAGAAATTTGCAGCCCAATAGTATGTCTGAAAATTTGGTAGAGCTAAACCCTCCAATGACTTAGGCTTCTGTAAATGTTTTCTACCAATCCGTGGTACCTTTCCATCCCAAATAAAATGCATGAATGTTTGATCCAGTGAAATAAAAAAAGATTTTGGACTAAAAATGGGTAAACATTGAAATAAATATAAACATTTGGGCAACACACTCATTTTAATGACATTAATCCTTCTGATAAGAGAAAGAGCTAGCGAATTCCAAAAAGTAAAAGATTGTTTCAAACTGTCTGCTTGAGCAACAAAGTTTTCCTGAAACAAATTTGAATATTTCCTTGTCACTTTAACTCCCAAGTAGGTGAATTGATCCCGGACAATCCTAAACTGAGAACTTGTAAAAGAGCACTTTGAGGCAGCCTTGTTTACAGGAAAAAGCTCACTCTTGCCTAGATTCAGCTTGTACCCTGAGATTGATCCAAACTTTTTAAGAACAGATAAGGCACGTGGCAATGAGGTATCAGGTTTAGAGATAAACAAAATGAGGTCGTCAGCATATAGCAAGACTTTCTGCTCTAAGCCCGTCCTGATTATACCTTGAATGGCATCATTAGAGCGTAGTGCAATAGCGAGAGGCTCGATTGCCAAAGCAAACAACAAGGGGGAGAGTGAACAACCCTGTCTGGATCCGCAGTGCAAGGGAAAATAGTCAGAGGACAAGTTGTTAGTCCGTACCGAAGCCATGGGGGAAAAATAAAGAATCTTTATCCACGCAATGAATTTGGGGCCAAAGCCAAATCTATAAAGGGCAGCTGTTAGGTAATCAAACTCAACGCGGTCAAACGCTATTTCCTCATCAAGTGAGACCACCACCTCCGGGTCCTCCGACGCTGGGGAGTACAGTATATTCATAAGGCGCCTAATATTGAAAAACAAATGCCTATTTCTCACAAAGCCAGTCTGGTCAGAGTTTATTACTTGGTGCAGCGAGCCTTCCATAGGGATGGCTAAAAGCTTGGCTAGGATTTTGTAATCACAGTTTAAAAGCGAGATTGGGCGATAGGATCCACATTCCAGGGGGTCTTTGTTTTTCTTTAATAGTAATGAAATTGAAGCCTGATAAAGACTAGGCGGTAGCTTTGAGGTATTAAGGCACTCTGCAAATAGTCGAGACAAGAATGGGCAAAGCAGACCAGAAAACGTAATGTAAAATTAGGTTGGAAAACCGTTCGGACCCAGTGATTTACCACTTTTCATTGCGGACACTGCTGTTGCAATCTCCTCAGGTGTAAATTCTTCTTCTAGACAGTCATGGGTGTCTGTATCAATTGAAGGCATATTCAAGCCATTTAAGAAGGAATCAATCAGCAAAGGGTCTTGAGGGGATTCAGAGGTGTATAGCGCAGAGTAAAATTCTTTGAATTGATCATTGATCTCTTTATGTATAACTGTGGTGGCACCAGACAGGGTCCTTATCTGTGGGATTAAACGTGAGGCCTCAGATTTACGGATCTGATGTGCAAGGAGTTTACTGGCCTTGTCGGCTTGTTCATACACTTTGTATCGAGCTCGCAAGAGTAACTGTTCAGCTTACCTGGTAGAAAGCTCATCAAATTCAGATTGGAGTAGTTGGCGCTCTTTATGCAGATCAGAGGAAGGATCCGTAGCATACTTCTCATCCAATGTGGCTATGGACTCGCTCAGGTCCCGAAGTCGCTGGGAGCGAACTCTGTTTTGGTTGGCTGTATAAGAAATCATTTGGCCACGTGGGTATGCTTTGAGAGACTCCCATATGGTAGAGCAGGACATACCTGGTATTGAATTCGTTTCTAGGAATAAGGTGATTTCAGAAGAACTCCTTATCTGAGAGTAAAATGTGGTTGAGGCGCCATTGATAACACATAGGAGGTCGCTGGGGAAACTCTAGTTCAAGCACTAATGGTGAATGGTCAGAAATAACAATACTCTCTTAAGTACACTGCCGAAGGTTAGGTAGAAGTTTTTTGTCCAAAAATAAGTAATCAATCCGGGAGTATGTTTGATGAACATGAGAATAAAAGGAATACTGTCTATCTGTAGGATGTAGGAAACGCCAGGCCTCAAACATAGCATATTTCTGAAGAAAGGATTGAATAAGTAGGGCACATTTAGATGGGCCTGTAGTTGTTCGTGAGGACTTGTCAAGAACTGGGGTCATTTTACAGTTGAAATCCCACCCCTAAAATCAACAAATGAGAATCTAAATTGGGTATAGCAGACAAAAAGGAAGAAATGAAACTTGTGTCATCCCAATTGGGAGCATAAACACTAGCCAAAACAAGAGGGGTAGAAAACAGTTTACCGGTTACTATGACGTATCGTCCCTTAGGATCAGCAATAACCTCAGAAGCTACAAAGGGAGTAGATTTATCAACCAAAATGGCAGCACCTCTTGATTTACTATGAAAGTTAGAGTGGAAGACTTGACCAACCCAGTCCTTACGCATCCTAAAATGCTCACCAGTCCTCAAGTGAGTCACGAAGAGACATTTTACTAAGAATGACATGAACCACTTGAGAAGCTATAGATCCAACAAAAACAAGTCCACGCTGGTTTTTAGTTTCACTAGGCAATCCTATGCAAACCATCTTAACATAAGGCTCTGTAAAAGCTATTATTCCTCTGAATGGCAGAGTTACTTATTACAACCTAACCTAAAACCCCCCCAAATCAGAGAGGTGCTTCTTCCAGATTGACCAGAAACAATGAAAACCAAACCACGACCAACACCATAGTGAGGTGAGTGAGGGAGTACAGTAACGTAACAGAACATGGGGTCCCATTGGAATGCATGCCTCTGCCTGTGTCTCAAATAGTACCTTATTCCCTATATGATACACTACTTTTGGCCAGGCTCAGCCCCTGGTCGAAAGTTGTGCACTATAAAGGGAATAGGGTGCCATTTGGGAGACTTCCAGAAGCAGGAAGCAAGTCTTCTCTAATTGGCTCAGCTGTGAGGACATGCCTACAGTGACTGAATACTCTATATCTGAGTACTATAGTATTTACTGTAGTGTTTTTGCGGACTGTAGTATACTGTAGTATTTTCTATAGTGTTTTATTATCTATTTTCCATAACCTGTAGGTAGGACTGAGGACTGAGGACTGAACAGGCAGTTCAGCACTTGTGCTCTTTTCTATAACATGAAAGGAATACAATGTATGGTCTGTACTTGGCATGTAGGTTTCTCACTTAGGAGTGGCACAAATTGGAATATGGGGGATGGGAATGGGCAGGGTATATGTACACTAAATACTGTAGTATATACTGTACTATAGTAATTACTGTAGTGTTTTTGCTGACTGATTGTCGGGGTAGGTTCCTTGCTCCTTGTCAATCATTGGCTTATTGGTGAAATCAGCAGTCAGACAATATCTTTAAGCAAATCAATCAAACCTTTATTAATGCAATTGCAGACAGAAGTTGACAATGGAAACACAGCATGTATGTCTCAGAGTAAATTCTGCAACCCCACCTGAGGGCCCAGCTGATTTTATACATGTGGTCACTCCCTAGTGGTATGATCACCTACGTCAATGTATGTATGCAGCAATATGCTGAGGTTACCTTATAAGGCAACCTAGTACAGTAGCTTCTCTGAATTCATTAGCATTGTCCACTGTCACACAAGATCAAAATGTCAAAACCAGACAGTGGTTTCTTCTCTTTATCTAGTTTCGGGCTGACTCAGACCTAGCCTGAAAGCACACTCTTGTAACAGCTAGGGCTTGACCACAAAGGCCAATAGAGATTGCTTGTGCAATGTATAGTGGCAGAGTTTTTAGACACATAGTAACCGTATCTATTATAAGGCCTGGAGCAAAACATATACATCTTATAGTCCCCTTAATCAATAATTGGGAGGGTCTTTGGGACCCTAACCCCTTCGGTATTTACTGTAGTATTTTTGCAGACATTACTCTAGTATTTACTGTAGTGCTTTTGCGATCTAGTGTATACCGTAGTATTTACTATAATATTCTACAGTATACAAAAGAAAATTATATACTACACATAATCAAGGGATATTACAATGTGTAGTATACTATTCTAAAGTATACTACAGTTTTCTACAGAATTGTATAGTAAGTACTGTAGTATATTATAGTAGTATTTCTTCATGTGGGAAAGAGGTATGTTAGGTCAGCTCTCCATATGGTCCTGTTTCTGAGCGTTACTGAGCGATGTGACCAAGACAGTGATGAGTTTGGCTGATGTGTGTTCGCCTAGGCAGTAAAAGAGTTGGCCCATTGTGACTCTCTCAACCTGCTTCCTGTGAACTAGCCCAAGAATCTGTTCAACACTTTTATGGCCTCATGGTTCCTCATGGTTTTATCTGGACTCCACATCTGCAACACTGAAGCAGACCTGCTGTGTTTTTGGTCTTACAGAACAAATACATCAACTGTACAGTACACAGTGCCTGTAAATGATGACATTACATTGTCGGAGCTGTTTTGGTCGGAGTGTAACAAGCTTTTAGCCCCAACAGTGTACTCGCTCACTGTGTGCGTGCGCACACGTGCGTGTGTGTGACTGGGGTGATTTGAGTAGAACCTCATGGCTCCTTCTGAAGTTAAATCACTTCTGGCAGAGGAGCTGGGTTAGGAGTTTATTCTCCACCCATCTCTCTGTACCACTGCGTTTAACACTCACGCACACAAACTCAGTTATACACACCATGCAATCAATGGGTCACGCACATACCTGTCTTAAAATCAAACCCTCACACACTTTATCACCTTATAACATAACCAAACACGTAATGGGTCTTGGGTTTGACTGGGGCACTGTAAGATACTGTTATCAGTTGTCACGGGTATGTGTCCTAAATGGTCCTGGTCAAAGGTACAGTAGTACACTAAATAGGGAATAGGGTGCAGCCATGGTGGAACACAGTTGAGCTTGCTCCATGATAGATACCCAGCTAGCACATTTGGTTCCTTGGAAGTTGTGGGAACGTATTTTTTTGGTTTCACATTGGTTGTGAGAACGAAGCCATACGTTTCCTGACCAGTAAAACAGAATGTTTTTTTTAAACGTTTAAATGTGAAAATATTTTTAGGTTGCAGGTAGGGCTGTGGCGATCACGAAATTTCGTCAGCCGGTGATTGTCAACAAATAACTATCGGTCTCACTGTAATTGACCATTAATTAACATAAACACATTTAGTATCTTCTGGCTTCCACACATAGCCAACAAGCCACTGATGCTGACCTTTGGAACAGCTACATTTGAAAAAGTCTAATAAATCCAATATAGCCTACACCTTCACAATACATCCATTATTTATTATGATATGAAGAAAATGTAGTCTATTTCAGAAGAAAAGAATAGCATACTCTGAGTTGTCCTTATGTTAGGTCCTAATCTGGCTATGCCGAATGGTTGTGGGCTACACTAGTTAATTTAGCAGACAAGATTTGCTTAGAATTCCGTGGCATTATTTTATAGTATGAAGAATACAATTGAAAAATATGAATAAAATAGAAAGGATATTTTCTCCAAACGATTTGAGGGAGTACGTACATGCTATTCTGTGTTGAGCAGTTAACAAAGAAATATGTATTCCTTTATGCTTAATTTAGAGTTTCATTTTACTAAGCAAGTCAGTTAAGAACAAATTCTTATTTACAATGACAGCCTAGGAACAGGGGGTTAACTGCCTTGTTCAGGGGCAGAACTACAGATTTTTACCTTGTCAGCTCGGGGATTCAATCTAGCAACCTTTCGGTTCCTGGCCCAACGCTCTAACCACTAGGCTACCTGCCGAGTTATTAATGTAATTTTAGTTGTTCTATAAACATTGGGCTATATGTTTTGATTTTTGAATACATTGTAAACCTGCATGATGCGACTCTAAAGATGATTTGAAATTATGACTTGAAAAAGTAGCTTAAAGGCATTAGCTTGCTTAGTTTTTGGGGGGCAGGCTGTACACACTTCATCAGTCACACATTCACAATTTGACAAGCCCAAAAAATTCAAGGCGGCATCCCCTTTGTGTGGCCGTAATGCACCCTAAAATAAATCCATGCCTTTTGCGGCCAGTGGCCGGTGTGCCCTTCTCGCTGAGTGCTGCATGCGCCATCACGTGATTGGGTCTTTCTCACAGGCTACAAGTGAAGACAGACACATCAGGGACGCAACTGCGCACATCCTTATCAAATTCCGAGGTGCTAATTGAAGATATTGGAAGAACTGTTCACATTTACATTTCATCAGCTAACAATATGAGTAGGGCTAACAAACAGCAAAAGAGTGGCCTCCCGGGTGGCGTAGTGGCCTAAGACACTGCATCGCAGTACTAGCTGTGCCACCAGAGACTCTGGGTTTGAGCCTAGGCTCAATTGGCCTTGTGTCGTCTGGGTTAGGGAGGGTTTGGCCGGCAGGGATATCCTTGTCTCATTGCACACTAGTGACTCCTGTAGTGGGCTGGGCGCAGTGCACGCTGACCAGGTTGCTAGGTGTATGGTGTTTCCTCCGGCACATTGGTGCTTCTGGGTTGGATGAGTGCTGTGTTAAGAAGCAGTGCGGCTTGGTTGGGTTGTGTTTCAGAGGACGCATGGCTCTCGATCTTCGCCTCTCCTGAGTCTGTGTGGGAGTTGTTGCAATGAGACAAGACTGTAACTACTAACAATTGGGGGTAAAAATAAATAAATGAACAGCAAAAGCACTAGCCTATGTCAATCTACTATCCACCATAGTACAAAAGTAGACCTATGCTGTGCGAGAAATAAATATTCCAAACATAGTCTGGGACAGTTGTGGGATGCGATAGATCCCAAATGAATATAATCATAAAAACGTTTTTACGCAATTTTGCTGACGCAACAGATCAGACCATTTAACTTCAAATGTTGATGAACTATTAGGCTATTTCTTCACATTATAAGCGCAGCAATGCACACATGGCAGTAGGTTATAAGTGCCAATGTTCCATTAGCGGAAAACACCATTATCAAAAGTGACCGCAAATGCAATTATGCATGTAATGCTTTTATTATAAAGGTGCATTTTTATAGTGGAAATGATCTTCCCCAAACTAGAAACTCACTCGCTGCTTATGTTTGCCAGTTAGGCTCTACACCTCTTGTGAAGCAGATTAATGTGCTTCATTTTAAGAAGTTATTTGGCCACTTTTGTTGTGATATAAACCTTATTGAAACTTATAGGCCTATGGGCTAGGCTACATGAGGTGTGCGGGGAGAGAGTAGTATACATCTCCTCTTTATGAGGAATGAACTCAGTCTGGACATGCGAGTGTTGTCATGTTGCACAGGGGGGAGTTCAAGTACTTAAGTAAAAATACTTTAAAGTACTACTTAAGTCGTTTTTTGGGATATCTGTACTTTACTATTTATATATATTTTTACTTTTACTTCACTACGTTCCTAAGGAAAACAATGTACTTTTTACTCCATACATTTTCCCTGACATGGAAAAGTAATCCATTACATTTTGAATGCTTAGCAGGACAGGAAAACACACTTATCAAGAGAACATCCCCGGTCATCCCTATTCTGGTGAACTCACTAAACATAAATGCTTCGTTTGTAAATATGTCTTGAGTGTTGGAGTGTGCCCCTGGCTCTCCGTAAATAAATAAAAACTTTAAAATTGTGCCGTCTGGTTGAATTAATATAAGGAATTTGAAATTATTTAAACTTTAACTTTTGATACTTAGGTACATTTTAGCAATTACATTTACTTTTGAAACGTATGTATGTTTTAAACCAAATGTTTTTAGACTTTTACTCAAGTATTATTTTACTGGATGACTTTCACTTTTACTTGAGTCCTTTTCTATTAAGGTATTTTTACCTTTACTCAAATATAACAATTGGGTACTTTTCCCACCACTGTCAATAAAGCAGGCTTCACATCCACCGGCATTTTGTTTATGGTGCATTAGAAATGAAACGCAAACTTTTGGACACGGAGCGCATAGCTCAGGCTAACAAGGGCTCTGGATACTACCCCGGTTACTGTCGGAGTGGCAGGAAGTTAGGAGAGGAGGAGGGAGAGAAAGAGAAAGGGATTAATAGAGAGAGACAGAGAGAGAGAGCGAAAGAAAGAAATCTCTGGATGATGCTATTCCCAGTGTAGCCATTACAGATGGTCTAGCAATGGCAACAAAAGGAACCAGTCAGAAAATGTCATGCCTCAAATACCAGCTCATGGTTTATTTTTCCAGCTGTTTGCATCAGAGGATAAATGACCTCTTGTTTGTTTTCTTTCCTTTCCCCCAAATAGTTAAATTTAACTTGTTTGTTTCTGTTTGACATTCTCCCTTGGCTCTATCGTCACTGGGGGTCTTTGTGGCATCTGGGTTAATTTTGATTGCCACCTGAATGATCCAGTAGGAGATGAGACCCAGGGGGACGGAGACCAATGAGATGAGTCGATTTTTAAAGGGGCGGCTACATAGGCCCAGATCCAAACATTACAAAAACACTAAGCAGAGCGTAGAGAAATTGCATGGAAGGTTCTGGAACTCAGCGGGATGGTTATGAAAGAAAGGGGAAAGAGAGACACATCTCTGCCAAAATACTGCATTACTGTTGAAAATGCTGACCTTTCGTAAATAACTGATTCTAACTTTCTCTGATGGAGCTTTTTCTCTAGATCTTTTGAGTTGAGTGTGCACATATTATATTTAAAAATATACTGTACCAGTCAAACGTTTGGACACACCTACTCATTCAAGGTTTATTTTTTAATATATATTTTTTACTGTTTTCTACATTGTAGAATAGTAGTGAAGACATCAAAATCATGAAATAACACAAGGAATCATGTACTAACCATAAAAGTGTTAAAAAAATCTAAATATATTTTATATTGGAGATTCTTCAATGTAGACACCCTTTGCCTTGATGACAGCTTTGCCCACTCTTGGCATTCTCTCAACCAGCTTCATGAGGTAGTCACCTGAAATGCATTTCAATTAACAGGTGTGCCTTGTTAAAAGTTCATTTGTGGAATTTCTTTCCTTAATGCGTTTGAGCCAATCAGTTGTGTTGTGACAAGGTAGGGTTGGTATACAGAAGATAGCCCTACTTGGTAAAAGGTATGGGTGGTATACAGAAGATTGCCCTATTTGTTAAAAGACCGAGTCCATATTATGACAAGACCAGCTCAAATAAGCAAAGAGAAATGACAGTCCATCATTACTTTAAGACATGAAGGTCAGTCAATGTGGAACATTTCAAGAACTTTGAAAGTTTCTTCAAGTGCAGTTGCAAAAACCATCAAGCGCTGTGATGAAACTGGCTCTGATGAGGACTGCCACAAGAAAGGAAGACCCAGAGTTACCTCTGCTGTGGAGGATAAGTTCATTAGAGTTAACTGCACCTCAGATTGCAGCCCAAATAAATGCTTCACAGAGTTCAAGTAACAGACACATCTCAACATCAACTGTTAATCGGAGACTGCGTGAATCAGGCCTTCATGGTCGAATTGCTGCAAAGAAACCATTATTAAAGGACATCAATAAGAAGAAAAGACTTGCTTGGGCCAAGAAACACAAGCAATCAACATTAGACCGGTGGAAATGTATCCTTTGGTCTGATGAGTCCAAATTTGAGTTCCAACCGCTGTGTCTTTGTGAGACGCAGAGTAGGAGAACGGATGATCTCTGCATGTGTGGTTCCCACTGTGAAGCATGGAGCAGGAGGTGTGATGGTGTGGGGGTGCTTTGCCGTTGACACTGTCAGTGATTTATTTATTATTTAGAATTCAAGGCACACTTATTATTAGTATTAATTAGAGTTCAAGGCACACAGCATTCTGCAGCGGTATGCCATCCCATCTGGTTTGTGCTTAGTGGGACTATCATTTGTTTTTCAACAGGACAATGACCCAACACACATCCAGGCTGTGTAAGGGCTATTTGACCAGAAAGGAGAGTGATGGAGTACTGCATCAGATGACCTGGCCTCCACAATCACCCAATCTCAACCCTATTTTATTTTATTTTTTTATTTCACCTTTATTTAACCAGGTAGGCTAGTTGAGAACAAGTTCTCATTTGCAACTGCGACCTGGCCAAGATTAAGCATAGCAGTGTGAGCAGACAACAAAGAGTTACACATGGAGTAAACAATTAACAAGTCAATAACACAGTAGAAAACATTGAGATGGTTTGTGATGAGTTGGACCACAGAGTGAAGGAAAAGCAACCAACAGTGCTCAGCATATGCGAGAACTCCTTCAAGACTTTTGGAAAAGCATTCCAGGTGAAGCTGGTTGAGAGAATGCCAAGAGTGTGCCAAGCTGTCATCAAGGCAAAGGTGTCTACTTTGAAGAATCTCAAATATAAAATATATTTTGATGTTTAACACTTTTTTGGTTACTACATGATTCCATATGTGTTATTTCATAGTTTTGATGTCTTCACTATTATTCTACAATGTAGAAAATAGTACAAATAAAGAAAAACCCTTGAATGAGTAGGTGTGTCCAAACTTTTGACTGGTACTGTATATTTTTTAGACCTCCACATTTTTTTGTAGGCTAAGCCAAGGGCTTCTTGACTTCTTTTCTGTTGAAATGCATGTTCTGTGCTTCAGTCGATGTTGTATCTGGCTATGTATTGCTATGGTCATCAACACCCCTTCCAGTTACTGTTATTTATTTTCCTTTTTTGGAAAGTATTATATTAAACTCCTGTCACTGATGGTGGTCAGCAACCTTTGGACCACACGCAAATAGGCTACACACACACACACACACACACACACACACACACACACACACACACACACACACACACACACACACACACACACACACACACACACACACACACACACACACACACTCACACACACACACACACACACACACACACTGACAGACTGCTTGAAGGGGGGGGGGGGGGGGGGGGGGGGGGGTTAGCTGCAGCTTAAAACCCTTGTTTTGCTTTGTAACCAAAACCCAAGTCATTTCTTGGGCCTCAAATCACCACGCTAAAAGGGGCCTTTCCACCCCCTCACTCCACACCATTGTTGATGTAGTTTTCTGGAAAGATGGCCTGTTTGTGGAACTGCTGCAAAAAAGCTGAGTCTGTACAGACACAGGGAGGGCCTCTGATCGGGGTTGGGGTGGGGAGCTAGTTGGCTAAGCAGGAACACAGCATATACTGCTGCCTTCCTCCCTCCCTATTTGCCTCCCTGCCTCCCTCCCTATCTGCCTCCCTGCCTGCCTCCTTCCCTGCATTCCTTCTTTCCTGCCTCCCTCCCTCCCTATTGCCTCCCTGCCTGCCTCCCTCCCTGCCTTCCTTCTTCCCCGCCTCCCACCCTATCTGCCTCCCTGCCTGCCTCCCTCCCTGCCTTCCTTCCTCCCTGCCTCCCTCCCTATCTGCCTCCCTGCCTCCCTCCCTATCTGCCTCCCTGCCTGCCTCCCTCCCTGCCTTCCTTCCTTCCTTCCTCCCTGCCTCCCTCCCTATCTGCCTCCCTGCCTCCCTCCCTATCTGCCTCCCTGCCTGCCTCCCTCCCTCCCTGCCTTCCTTCCTTCCTCCCTGCCTCCCTCCCTCCCTATCTGCCTCCCTCCCTATCTGCCTCCCTCCCTATCTGCCTCCCTGCCTCCCTCCCTATCTGCCTCCCTCCCTCCCTGCCTTCCTTCCTTCCTCCCTGCCTCCCTCCCTATCTGCCTCCGTGCCTGCCTGTCCGCCTCTTTGCCTGCATGCCTTAAAGTTGAACCGCAACTAATTTGAGAACAATTCTGGAGGTGTTTATTTATTTACCTCTACTGGATCCTTATCCATGGTGAAGAGTGAGGAATTTGGCCACCTTCATATCCACTGTAGAGGCACCATGTATCTTTATCTCAAGCGCTATTTTTCTTTTTGCAGCCCAGATACACTCCTTTTATCTGTCTGACATTACTCAATAGATCAGAGGGGGTGTCTGGGAGATTTAGAGAGGTTGTTACACCATGTAAAATACATGTACCCGGCTCCCTTTATGAGTACAGAACCAGGGAAATACCATGGGGAAATATAAGCATGCATTATGGGAATTTGAAAGAATTTGAATGATTGTGAGCTGTGTGTTTTACATGGTAGTGTTCTACTATTGAGGATTCTCTTAGGTGACCAGTAAAGGCCAGTTATAGACCAGTAGAGACCAGTAGGTATTAGACACCAGTAGAGACCAGTAGGCAGTAGAGACCAGTAGAGAACAGTATCTTCAGAGGGTTATTCCTAGAACCCTCTATGAATGATTCCACCAGCCTTATTAGCCTTTAAAATGTAATTATTTATGACAATACATTACATATATCAAAATATATTTCTTTGAGGGCCTAGTTATTTAAGTGATAATGCCAGAGAAAATGGTGTTTGGAGGATATGTTGCAATAGGTGTTGTTAGGCCCCAGACAAAGTCGGCATCGAGGAAATTATCACTTTTATACAGCTGGTTACGAACATATTCAAATAATGATTTACATATTTTCATAAAAAACGTTTTTTTGATGAATGTATTCATACTATTTCATCCTTCCACTAGATATAGTCCCGACACAAATCTAGGGTTGCTACCCAAGCTGGCTGGTCATTCGTTCTATCGTTTCGGGTTGCCAGAGACGCGAACCAGTCATTCAGTCTTTTTGTTCTGTATCTATGGACTCTACTCGGTCATTCATTCTAAATGTTCCATTGCCATACTGGCTTATCCCTTGCTTGCTAGCTAGCCAACTATGGCTAACTTGTGTCATGTCAAAACAGTGCAGCCAGAATAACAACAGTAGCAGTATTTGCATTTGTTTAAGCTGTTTTCTAGTGAAATTTATTTGAACACATCCATAACAATGAACTAATGAGATGCAATTTTGCCTCATAAAAATTTGCTCTCTTGTCAGGATGCTGTTGTTCAGAGGAGAAACGCCGCCTGCCTGTCTGTCTGGTCCCGACTCCCGACCCGTTGATAACAGCTGGAGATCGAATTTGAATATTGAAACAATGTTGCAAATGTCAGAGAGAAAGACAGCATGGTTTATACAAATCTCTGCTGTTGAAAATGAAATGCTAGTCTAAAAGAAATGTGAGGTAATGTCTAGATGCTTTTTATAGTGGAGATCAAGTTCATAAATTGCCTGGCTGGGCTGATGAGACAGTGGATTGCACTGTCAGATGGAACATCAAAGATTTAGCCGGTGATAACTTGTGGAATAGACACTGGCTGGAATGCAGTTTTAACCAATCAGCATTCAGGATTAGACCCACCCATTGTATAAACCTAAACACAATGCTGTTAGGAAACTCCTGGTTTACAGGCCACATCAGATCTGCAAGTCACATTATGTTGACTTGCAAAGTGGTGTTTAATTCCTATTGGAATCAAACCAGAGTTAAGAGATCGAACAAGTGGATATTTTTTTAATCACCCAGAACCTACATTCAGAATCACTGCCAAGGCAGGGAAGATTGAATATTCAGACAACCTCAATTATCTAAACTGGAACAATATCTCAGTAACGGGTGCCATAAGTCCAACTACTAACAGATTGGGTTAGTTTAGAAAAATTTATATTCTATTTATCTCTGTGTAGCATAAAATGTATCAATCAATCAAAAACACAGATATTAAAACAAACAATTCTGAAAATCACCCTGCAATAGAGCATGCTGGGAAATATGATATATGGTTATATGCTGAACCCTTCTTGCTTTGCAAAGAATCTTTCTTGCCTGGAAAAGAAAAGTGGTTCTTAGGATGTTAAAGGTTCTAGGTAGAACCCTTTGCCTTACAAAAACACTTTATCCTCCTGAGTGGTGCAGTGGTCTAAGGCACTGCATCTCTAGTGCTAGAGGTGTCACTACATACCCTGGTTTGATTCCAGGCATTATCACAACCGGCTGTGATTGGGAGTCCCATAGGGTGGCGCACAATTGGCCCAACGTTGTCTGGGTAGGCTGTCATTGTAATTAAGAATTTGTTCTTAACTGACTTGCCTGGTTAAATAAAAAATCCTCTAAAAGTGGTTCCTCTGATCAAAACTGTTCTTGGTAGAACCCTATCCCTCTGCAAATAACCTTTTTTTCTAAGAGTGTAGAGACCAGTAGGTGACCAGCAGAGACCAGTTGAGACCAGTAGATATGTGATAGAATTACTTTGTGGGTTGGTAGGAGGATCACTGGTTCCATCTATGGGGACGTGGCAGATCCCTGTCTCAGACTTTCCTAAGATCTCTGTCACAGTGTCAAACACTTCCTGCCTGGCTCGTCACACTTTACTGTAGTGTGACAGGAGTTACTGCCTGTTCTCTACTGTCATTACTACATCTGCTCTGCTTTCTCTATGTCTGTCCATGTTTCTCTCGTCCTCTTCTTCTCTCTCTGTTTCTCTGTATCCTCCCCCTCTCTCTCTGTTCCTCTCTGTCCCCCCTCTCCACATTTCTCTCCCTCATCCTCTGTATCTCAATCTCAGCATCCCCCTTTCCTCTTTGCCACCCTCCCTCCATCCCTCTTCACTCATAACCGCTCGCATCACCCCCGCCTGTCTCGTGTGGTGGAGGCGTATGGTTTCCATCACATGTAATACAAGAGATGGAGTCTAAATCAGGCCACACATGCAGCAGAGATGGTGTCAGTTTCCTGGGGCCCCCAAGAACGATTGCATGAACTTAGAGCCCTCTGGCCCGCTTGGTTCCTCCACTCGCTATGTATTACGTCATTCACAGGTACAAACTAAGTGAACACAGGGGACATGTTTTTGGATTCGATTCAATCCAAGCTGTTAAATAGTCAGTTATTAGGCAGGCTGTACTGCCAGGACCAGAGCTGGACTGAATGGTTGTTTGAGCACATTTAGCTTATTTAGCTTGGAGGCCCAGTTTGGAGCCTGTGCGTAAAGTTGAACCAAGCCCTAAGCCACGGTGGCTGACCTCCCCCTCCCCATAGAGCAGAATCCTGGTAATGGGAAGCAGAGCTGGGTCTCTGCTGTACCAACCACAGTGATACCTCCTAGTCAGTCACACACAAATACTTTGGCTTTATGCATTGTCATTTAATGACAGGATTTAACATTGGTGTAAGTAGGGCTGTTACAGTGACCGTATTACCGCCACACCGGCAGTCAAATTCCATGTGACCGTTTAGTCACGGTAATTAGGCTTCTCCAAGCTCTGATGCTGCTGATGGTCATTAGTAGCCTGCCAAACTTACTGCCTGGTACTCAGCACTCTATTGTCCCTCTAATCACTCTGACATCATTGCAAATGTCATCGAAATTCTAATCAAACACTTCATGAGAGCCCGTGAGCAATTGCGTGAGAACACAAGAGTTTTAATGTGAATTATCTAGTGTAAATGGCCTCTATTAAAAAGAGGAGGATCCCATATTTAAAAAGAGGAGGATCTACTATATTTATTTCTCAACTTTCCTAATTTCGAACACATTGCTTATCTTTACAACAGGAGTATAGCCTACCTGGCTGGCATGAAAACGAACCATGGGAAAATCATCCTCCATTATCTATTTAAGTGCATAGATGACATGTATTTTTTTCCCCTCCCAAGTTTTGAAACAGGTGCATGATATTGGTCCATTCTAAATCAAAACAAATGTCACACATATATTATTTAGTATGTGTAAAGACAAGATTAAATCAAGAATAGTCTGATGGGTGACAATATTCACCTTTCACTTGACTATGCTTGGAATATTAATTTCTCGCACAGAATAGAATAGGTCACCTTTTGTACTATGGGGGATAGTAGATTGACATAGGCTGATGCTTTTGCTGTTTGTTAGGGCTACTCATCCTGTTGGCTGACTATCTTGTTGGATGACGAAATGTAAATGTGGACAGTTCTTCCAACATCTTCAATATGAGCCTTGGAATTTGAAAGGACGCTTGCAGTTGCGTCCCCGATGTGTATGTCTTCATTAGTAGCCTTTGAGAAGGACCCGATCACGTGACAAGCTTTGGCTAATAATAATTTAGAATCTGAGAGAGCCATGTGAGTGAGAGGTGCTTCAGAGCACACAGCCAGGAGAAGAGAATTATGACGATTATATTCAGTCCAAGGACACAACAGAAACTGGACACAAAAGGCATGGATTTTTTTGGGGGTTTTACGGCCACACAAAGGAGATGAAGCTGGGAAATTTGAGGCTGTCACTGGTGTAGAGAGGAGTAGGCAGGAGGCAGTCACAGGTTTAGAACTATTGTATTTAATTAAGCACCATAGATCAACGCGGGACGAAACCCAAAAGATATTGTGCTCAAAATATATCTTCATAAACAAAAAGGCACAGGATGAACCCAAAGTGCAAAATATAAAGTACTCAGGAAATAGTAGGCAAGATTCCTGTCATGAAAACAAGTAACATTTTCAGTGACCGACAAAGACAAATGTCAGAGGGAGTATATATACGATGATAGAGTGGGGATTGGAACCAGGTGTGTGTAATGATGACGAGACAAGTCCGGGGTTGATGAGTGAAGGGCATTTGCCAGCAGTAGGTTCAGCAGCAGCTAGAAGGCCGGCGACGCTGAACACCTGAGCTGGACAGGATGGGGAGCCAAAGCGAAGGCTGGTGTGACAGAGTCATTATTAAGTGCTTGTCAAATTGTGAATGAGAGACTGATGAAGTGTGTGCAGCCATGAGACTTTTTTCAAATCATCATTAGATTCGCATCATACAGCCTTAGAATGTATTAACAATCAAAACATATATCCCAACATTTGTATCACAAATAAGTTGCATAAATAACTCTAAATTAAGTATACAGGAGGACCTGTTTCTTTGTTAACTGCTCAACACCGAATAGTCGCATTTGCGCACTCCCTCGAATTGCTTGGAGAAAATATGTTCAATTGTATTCTTCATACTATAAAATAATATAAAATAATGCCACGGAATTCTATCCAAATTGTGTCTGCTAAATGAAATAGTGTAGCCCAGATCAGGGCCTAGCATAAGGACAACTCAGAGTATGCTATTCTGTTCATCTGAAATAGACTACATTTTCTTCATATCGTGTTTCTTCAGACCTGTCTAAAATAAATTATGTATTTATTGTGAAGGTGTAGGCTATATTACGGCGCACAATACGGCGCCCAGCGTAGTCCGGGTTTGGCCGGGGTAGGCCATCATTGTAAATAAGAATTAGTTTTTTAACTGGCGTGCCTAGTTAAATAAAAGTTAAGTAAAAAAAATATGTTTTAATTAAATGGATTTATTAGACTTTTTAAAATTAAGATTTTCCAAAGGTCTGCATCAGTGGCTTGTGTGGAAACCAGGAGATGCTGAATGTGTTTATGTTAATTAAGTGACAATTACCGTGAGACAGGCAGTTATTTGCTTGACAATTACCGGCTGAGAAAATGTTATGACCGCCACAGCCCTAGGTGTATTTCTCAACTTTCCTAATGTGTTTATTCATGCATATTCATTCACACAGAGACATAGGCATAAGCACACACACACGCACACACACACACACGCACACACGTACACGCACATGCACACACGCACACACACACACGCACACACACACACACGCACACACACGCACACACGTACACGCACACGGCACATGCACACACGCACACACACACAAACACACACACACACACACACACACACACACACACACACACACACACACACACACACACACACACACACACACACACACACACACACACACACACACACACACACACACACACACTTTGTCTCGTACTTTGTACTACTTTATGCCATTGAAGAAGTCAGCGCTGCGTATGAGTCAGTCATTGAGCCTTCCTCCCCCTCCAAATTGTAAAAAGAGCTCTTGGCTTGGTTTACAGTATATCAAACGATCTTATTAAACTTCTCATTTCTATTTGGAGTAAAGAGCCACAGATGGGCTGCAGGAAAAGTCCAGAATTGAGCATGATTTACAAAACAAATGTACCATTCCAACCGTATTGTCCTGCTTTTTCGAAAGACACCGTTTTGGTCTTTCGGCACAACAAGGTTCTCCATGACTGTCCATTGTCTTTATGTGCTCTCACCAGGAGTCTATCTAACTAGTCTATTTCTCAACCATCTCAACCATCCGTGATGCCAGAAGTTCACTTTCACATAGCAATGCGATGATTGCCCTCCTGGAGCTGATTTTGTGCTGATTTCTGGAAAGGGTTTGAGTGTGTGTTAGGCAGGGCACAGTTTCAGATCCCTCAGAGCCTAACCTCCGCTCACTGACCTCCTCTCACTGACCTCTGCTCCTCATCGGTTAATATTGCTTTCTCCTCATATTTACTGTAAATTAACCCTGTCTTCTAATGAGCAAGGCTGTACGTTTCTGCTCGACCGTTTGCCCCAGGGACGTCCCGTTTGACATTCTGGCCAAGAGTTTAAAGGGCAATCCGGGATTGGTACATCCGTTTTCGGACTGTGAAATGAATGACACAAGCCATTGGCCACTTGAGCAGTTTTATGTTTTTCTAATCCCAGAGTGACCCTTTAATGGTCGATTTGTGGAAGAGAACAAGTTGATGAGGCTTGGTGAGGATACGGTTCCAGTAAACTGACCAAACGTTTAGTCAAAGGCAAAGCTCTGGGACATAACAGCATACTCCGATGTGAACAAGGTAGACATTGTCAGGATGTCAGAACTCAATAACATTAGAAGAACAACAGCATACACTGTTCATCCCAAACAGCACTTAGTTTGGAAAAGAGATTGGTGTTCTTTACTTGTTGTGGAAAACGTTCTTATTGTTTGGAGCAGCATTGTGTTTTGCTGTGAGCAATAAAAGTGTTTTTGTCAGTCTGTGGTCTCAGTATGGTCTCAGTATCCTGGATGTTGGTTGTTTTGTGGTCGTGGTCGGCAAGGCTAACCTAGGTTTGACCGTGCAGCTGTGGGAAGTGATGACGACCCCACTGTCCAATTGAATGAGTAGCAGCCAGTCTGAAGGAACCATGAAACTCCACAGATAGACAACACATTGTTGTTAAACTGTGAAGAAGGAAGCGCCGCATTCATTCTTGTCTCCATTTCTCTGGAATCTGCTCTAATTTCTCTCAGATCCTTCCTCAAAAAATTTGTATAAGTCACTGTAGCCTACAGTCACTTCGTGGGCTTATCTTTCGTTGACAGATTTCGGCCGGAGTAAAACCTCTCGCTTTGCCTCTTCATCTCTGGTAAATTCAAAACTCAATGTTTAAATGGCATCAGCTATCAGTGGTTCTCTACTCTATGTTGCCGTCTGTTTTGTGGATTTGGTTTGGTGATCTGATATGAGAACAGAAAGTTTATGTTTCACATTTTGTTTGAATTGTCCATTGTACATCTGTCAGATGATTACTAGGCTTCTAACATTCAACACGGGAATCTGTGGGCCTTAAATCCCAGGTGCCTACAGCATGAACATAACGATGCTTTCCCAGTGAGTGACAATGTTTATTGACCTAACTTTGATGTGACGCTGTCAGGAGTCCAGCATCTATACGGTGTCCCAAAAAGCATCCTATTTCCTATATAGCGCACTAATTTTGACCAGGGCAAATGGCACTTTATTCCCTATATAGTGCACTACTTTTGACCAAAGGGAATAAGGTGCCATTTAGGACATAGCCTGTGTCTGTTGTCAGACTGAAGGGCCCATCCAGGAAGTCACCCACTGGGCGACAAACAACCAAGCCATGACCTTTGGATCACGACCTTGGACTGAGACTGTCACTGGGATCTCACTGGGGTGCAGAAAAACACAAGAGCCCAACAGAACACAGCTGCTTCATCTGATACCTCCAGCCCCCTTCTCTCTAAACCTGACCATCGATTGGAAAGAGTAGGGATGGAATGAGCTGGAGGGGGTTGCAGGTTGCTTTGTTGTTGTGGCGGCCATGTTTGTGTTTTGACAGCTGTCCTCCATGTTGAATAATTGGACAGCTAATCCTGGGAGCTCGGTTGATCCTGTCAACATTGTCTAATGACGAAAAAGTTGGAACGCCTTGTCTGTGTATTGTAGAAATTCATTTTCTAGTGTTTTGATTTACTTTCAGAGCAATAGATGTATAAGAACTCTGTCAACATATTTAGATAGCACTGCTGTTTCTGGCGCAAGGCTTTTTGATGACTTTGAAGTGGTGTTCTCATGTGCTTGTTTAGCAGTGGAAGCCGGCATTGGGTTTGTACTCCAAACACACGTCAGTCGTTATAAATGTTCGGAAGCTCTGATATCCATTTTGTTTAGCCCTGGCGGCTACATACTCAACGAGCATTGCTATGATCTACAACGATCTATGCATAGAGGCAAACCACAGATTGAAGCGGATCTTTGTCACTGACCAAGACATTTGTCAGCTGCTATTGGACCTGTCTGACGTGATTCTGTGTAACTGACTGCAGACACAGAACTTGCACAGTGATTGTAAGAGATATTCTTGGTAGGCGCTAGTCCTTGTTAAGAGACTTTAAGGGGGCCACTGAGGGGCCAGTTATAGATGGGGGCATCCTAAGCCATGTGAGGGTGCCATTCATGACTCACTGAGAGCTGGACAAGGTACCTCAGCTCCAAAAGGAAACATGTGATGTCAGGATAGCAAGGTGACCAGGTGCTATCATTCATATCTCTCTCTCTCTCTCTCGCTCTCATTTCTGTCTCATTCTCTTTATTTCCCTCTCTGTCTTTTTCTTCTCTCTTCTTTCTTGCTGCTTCCCAACTGCTATCGCTCTTTGTCCATCTCTACTCTCCTTCTCTGACTTTCTCTTGATTACCTTCTTTAGCTGTAATTACAGTGCGTTCAGAAAGTATTCATACCCTTTTCGTTTTTCCACATTTGTTACGATACAGCCGTATTCTAAAATGGATGAAATGTTTATTTTTCCTCCTCAATCTACACACAATATCCCATAATGACAAAGTGAAAACGGGTTTTTAGACATTTTAGCATATTTATTAAAAATCAAAACAGATATCTTATTTTTTTACAAGTATTCAGACACTTTGCTGTGAGACTCGAAATTGAGCTCAGGTACTTCCTGTTTCCATTGATCATCCTTGAGATGTTTCTACAACTTGATTGGAGTCCAGCAGTGGTAAATTCAATTGATTGGACATGATTTGGAACAACACACACCTGTCTATATAAGGTCCTACGGTTGACAGTGCATGTCAGAGAAAAAAAACCAAGCCATGAGGTTGAAGGAATTGTCCGTAGAGCACTGAGACAGGATTGTGTAGAGGCACAGCTCTGGTGAAGTACTCCAAAAAATATCTGCAGGTCCCCAAGAACACAGTAGCCTCCATCATTCTTAAATGGAAGAAGTCTGGAAGCACCAAGACTAGAGCTGGCCGCCCAGCCAAACGAGCAATTGGGGGAGAAAAGTCGGGGAGGTGACCAAGAACCCAATGGACACTCTGAAGGAGCTCCGGAGTTCCTCTGTGGAGATGGGAGAATCTTCCAGAAGGACAACCTAAAATTTCTAAAAACCCTATTTTTGCTTTGTCATTGTGTGTAGATTGATGAGGAAACATACAATTAGATCAATTTTAGAATAAGGCTGTAAGGTAACTAAATGTGAAAAAAGACAAGGGGCCTGAACACTTTCCGAATGCGCTGTAGTGACTGTTGTTAAAGAGTAACAGTAATGAAAAGAACAGCTCTCCAGTTGTGTTGTCTTAACATGTTGTGTCATCGAGCAGTGTGCCGACTGCTGAAGTGCTCCATGGGGTTGTTAGGGGCGATGGGGAGTGCATAATTAGCCTTGGTGAGCTAAAGTGAAGTTAGTGGACTGCTGCTTGCTCGGACTGCCAGGGAGTTGAGTCAACATGAATGACTCAAGGTTGGCTAGGAGCTAGTGAAAGCTTGGAGTGTGGAACTGTGTTTGCGTATGCTTTGTCCGTGCCTCAACACTCATTCAGGTAAAGAAAATTTTCACTCTGACTTGGCTGTGTGGCTGTGTGGACACAATGCATCTTCAAGTCCCACTGCGGCCCTATAGCAGCCGAGCAACCTGACAAACTTTTTATAATCAATTAAAAAAGGATTTCTTATTTACAATGACGACCTGATCACTCCAGTTTTTTTCTAATTGGCTAAAGCTATCCCTTGCTAGCTATACCTCTTTTCAACTGTATGGGTGGTGACTCAAGTGCTCGGGCACCAAATGGTTCCAGTGCACTAAAAAAAATTAAGATTCTTAAATGGTTCTTCCTCAGCTCTTAAGGTTCCTTGGAGAACTCTTGCCCGATAAAGATTAACCTTTTAGTTAAGAGTGGGGTTCTTCGCGTGGCATATATGGTTCTTCAAAGTTCTAAAACGTATGGAAGGCTGCAGATGTGTCCCTTTCATAGCACAGAGCATATTGGACAGTGTTAACTAGTGTAACATTTCTAGTTACACTAGGCTTAAATCTAGGCTTAAATTAACACTGTAAAGAGTCAAATGAACACTAAGTGGTGTAAAATAACCTCAGTGTTGGTGTTAATAACCATAGCTGAAACAAAACCACCCCCAGCGTTATCATATTTCACAGCATGCATTGATTTTTAGAATTGTTTGTTTCAATATCTATGTTTTTGATTGATTAACTAATCTTATGCTACTCAAATATAAATAACGTACATTTTTCTAAACGGATCAAATCTGTTACTTGGACTTATTGCACCCATTACTGAAATAGTTGTTCCAGTTTAGATGCTTTAGGTCCCTCAAACTCAACTCTGGGCCTTGAAGCCAGTTCCACTGCATTATGAATATTATTTTTACTGTCCCCCTTTAATCAGGGACTGATTTAGACCTGGGACAGCAGCTGTGTGCAATTAATGATCAGGTAGAACAGAAAACCAGCAGGCTCTGGATCTTGTAGGGTAAGAGTTGAATACCTCTGCTTTAGGTAGTATCATACAGTATCTTAGTCCTCCCAACCCTAGCAGTCATTCTGAATATAGGTTGCAGGTGAAAACAAATTCAGAATGTTGGTTATCCCTACTCTGTCTGGTTTCTAATAACAATAACACATTACTTTACAGGCATGCTGTGGCCTGTAAACCATGAATTTCAGGTGACCTTGTTAGGGTTTAACTAGACCCTCAAAATAAGGCCTTATGAAATATAAATTGTCTTTAAACATTGAGTCATTCAATTAGGATCTCACTCAGCAAATGTGACATGGATAAAAATGAATGAAAGAAACAATCATGTCTCTGTTACTAGAAAACATAGTCATGGGTGGTACTCTAAAAATTCACTTGAAAGGCACCCTGGGAAATATGTAAATTATTAGGATATAATTCATTATCATAATCACATTAAACAAAACAGGAAGCTCAATAGGCATATATTTAGCATAGGCCAAGAAGTGTTAACACAAAGATTGCATTGGCACAGGCTGCCTTTGTGTTACCATGGAAATTTCCATGTCTTGGAAGTGGCTTTCCTTGCGCTGAACATGCAAAGGAGTTTTATTTCAGGTACATGGAAAGCAGACCTTTCATTTTCCCCCACTTCCTGAATTCAAATGAAATACAGCTGTGTTCCCGTCAGCACTGCGGATCTCGGCACTCATCTGTCAGGAAAGATATCCTTGGAAAGAAATATTCCAAGAGAATGTAGGAGAATGCTTGCGTGGCTCTGTGACTTTCCCCACTTGAAGGTCCATGGTTTGAATCAGAGGAGGTTGGTATCATATCTCTTCATCTTATGTGTTTGTTTGGTGTCCCTCACCCCCTCACCAACCGGGCCCTCGGGGGACCAGTGGGCCCTTTAATGTGGCCTCCAGGCTGTTTGTCCAGATGTGTTGATCTGGAGATTCAGACCCAGAACCTGGATAGACCCCAGATTCCCAGCCCACATAGGGCCAGCTAGGCCCCACTCTGACCTCGCTCGCTGCTGTCTCCACTGACTCGGCAGCCATCTGAGCCACAATAGACACCTGATCACATGTGTTCCAAATGGCATCCTGTTACCTATATAGTCCACTACTTATGACAATGGCACCCTATCCCCTAGGCCCCTCAAACTCAACTCTGGACTTCAAAACCAGTTTCACTACGTTTTTTCATTGTTCCCGTCTAATCAGGGACTGATTTAAGTGGGTGCAATTAATTATCAGGTAGAACAGAAAACCAGCAGACCTCGTAGGGTAAGAGTTGAATAACCCTGCCACAGGCAATGCACAGAGACCCAGGACCTTCATACAATGTAGTAAATGTTTTGGTATGATAACCATAACATCCTTTCACTTCATATGGTTACATTGTGAATATTGATGTAGGAAGGAAAGGATATATGCTAACTATTTTCCCAAATGTTTATTAATCTGCATTTCTCTCCCTTGTGTAGGGATCCAGGAGGGGACCCAGTGCACTAAGTGTAAGAATGAGTGGGCGTTAAAGACCTCCATAGCACTACTCTACGTGCTGTGCACTCTACTCACCATCGCTGTGGCTGTCCTCGGGTATAAAGGTAAGCGGAGACACACATCGATCTGTCAGTCAAAGTGCATGCATGCTTGCGTCCCAAATGGCACCCTATTCCCTATGTAGTGCACGACTTTTGACCAGGACCCATAGGGAATAAGGTGTCAACATTAAAGAGGTAGGGAGAGACATATTTTCATGCTGGTGTGTCTGTCAAAAGGGCATGCTACTTTTGAGACATAGAATAGAAAGTGTATGTCATTGTCCAACCGTGGTGGCTAGCATCGGTCAAACAAACCTGCATGTTGCTACTTGACATATTTCACTGAAGTCGTTTGGTTTGTTGAGAAAGTGATTGTCCAAACTGTGCGTGGGGTCCTTGTTCATATCCTGCCAGGAAATAAGATTACATTGGAGAGTGTGTGTGTGGGGGGGACCAGGCTGTGTGTGTGTTGTGTGTTTGTGTGCCTAACATCCCCCCCAGTGACCCCTTTCGGTCTGCCCAAACATGACATAGATGCTGTTGGACAATGTTTCATTGTTATTCATTAAGGTAAGTGGAAGAGTCATGGAAACTCTGAGAGATCCCACTCTGCCAGATCATCACAATCTCTGAAACTAAAACAATCCCTTTTCTCTCGAAAGTAACATTTACACACAGTCTGCCACCCGCAGCCTGCCCCCTTTTTTCTGCTTTTCCACGAAACCTCAGTGCCGTTGTCTGTCCTCCCCCTTGCACCCTTCCTGCACCCCTGCACACGTCCCCCCATTCACCCTGTCTCTGTTTATTTAACCAACACCCCCAATCACACCTCCGGGAACCAACCCGCGGCTTTGCTGAGCTCCACTTCCTGCGTTCTGATTTTTCCAGCTTTGGGAAAACTGTCCCGCAACGGTCCGAAGGCCAAACTTAAGACTGTTCCTGTGATAATTGCGCTAAACCATTCCCATATGTGTACACGTGTTTTTTCCCCCCCTATTTACAACATCTCAAAATGACACTGGTTTACCTCTCTCGTGGTTATTGGGAGATTCTCAACTGCATTAAAAGTAATGTCCTTTACACTCACAATTGGGTTCAGTCAGTCAGCAGTCAATCCTCATCCTTGCTCCCCGCTGCACATTTTAATGCATCCCTAATTTAGACCAGATGAGCGGTGAACTCGGTGCCACTCTAGCAGAACCCACTGAAATTGGGTTTTTACTGGCGGAGCTGTAGTACTGGGCTGTCCAGGGAACCACAGCTCCACAGCCTAAACATGCAGTCAGGTCCAGATGGTTATGTGGAGTGAGATCCCAATGCTCTATTCACCTCACATCTGTATTCTGTACTGTAGAATACAGCATATCTCTGACCCTGTACTCTCTACTCTCACCCATAACAATGTCCTCGCTTTGTCTCTTTATCTCTTTATGGTGTGTATGTGGTCTCCACTGAGATATAGAACCTCCATGATATAGGCTTTCCTTGCAGGCAAGACTAGGGCTGCATCCCAAATGTCAGCCTATTCCCTATATAGTCCACTACTTTTGACCAGGGGGCTCTGGTCAAAATTAGTGCACTATATAGGGAATAGGGTGGCATTTGAGACACGACCCAGTTTGGATGAGGTAGGGATCAGATAAGTATGAATATGAGGAAGGAGAGGACACAGAGAGGGGGATTAGAGGGTGTAGGGGGAGTCTCCCCACTCGTTGTCCTCACTCAGCACTCTTGCCGCATTCATTTATTTTTCCCTTTCTTTCTTTTCCTCTGTTTCTCTCTGTGCTCAGGCTGTGTGCATGGGATCTGCCACTACATTCTGGGCTATAATCAGAGCTTTAGCCAAAATAAGCGGAGTTGTCAGGTTGTGTGTATGTGTGTATGCACGCATGTGTGTGTGTGTATGCTTTTGTGCGTGCATACTCAGTGCCTGCTCAGTGTGTGGGTGGGTGTGTGTGTGTTGTGTGTGAGGAAGGGATGACACCCAGAAACCACAGCTGCAGCACAGCTGGCCTACTACACATGCCATAGTAGGGCATAGCTCTTGGGCAGATATTATACAGTGTGTGTGTGTGTATGTGAGTGTTGGTGTGTGTGTATGTGTGTGTTTGTGTGTGTGTTATGCAGAGAAACAATGTATAGTAAATGTATGGTTTAATGTGAGTGTGTCTTTCGAGCTCTGTGTGGTACAGCAGTGTATGGTGTCTGGAAATGTGTCTCATTTAGTTTGCAATGGAACATTTCATTCAGACTGGCCATACCTATCCAATCTGAGGTAAAACTACTCTTTCAATCGACAGGGAGTTTTCATAGATCATATGGCTTTCTCAAAACTGTCATAGTTGTTTTTGTATTTCAAAAGTATTTTGGGTGGTTAGTCATCTATGAAGGTGAAAATGTAAAACATACAGTACCAGTCTAAAGTTTGGACACACCTACTCATTCAAGGGATTTTCTTTATTTGACTATTTTCTACATTGTAGAATAATAGTGAAGACATCAACACTATGAAATAACACATATGGAATCATGTAGTAACCAAAAAAGTGTTAAACAAATCAAAATATATTTAAGATTTGAGATTCTTCAAAGTAGCTAGCCTTTGCCTTGATGACAGGTTTGCACACTCTTGGCATTCTCTCAACCAGCTTCACCTGAAATACTTTTGCGATAGTCTTGAAGGAGTTCCCACATATGCTGAGTACTTGTTGGCTGCCTTTTCTTCACTCTGTGGTCTAACTAATCCCAAACCATCTCAATTGGGTTGAGGTCGGGTGATCGTGGAGGCCATCTGGTCATCTGATGCAGTACTCCATGACTCTCCTTGGTCAAATAGCCCTTACACAGCCTTAAGGTGTGTTGGGTCATTGTCCTGATGAAAAAATAATGATAGTCCCACTCAGCACAAACAAGATGGGATGGTGTATCGCTGCAAAATACTGTGGTGGCCATTAAAACCTCTTAAGGATCCACTCCTATTTTTTAATTTTAGCGTAAAATTACATACCCAAATCTAACTGCCTGTAGCTCAGGCCCTGAAGCAAGGATATGCGTATTCTTGGTACCATTTGAAAGGGAACACTTTGAAGTTTGTGGAAATGTGAAAGAATGTAGGAAAATATAACACAATAGATCTGGTAAAAAATAATACAAAGAAAAAAACAACCGTTCTTTTGAAAATGTGTTTTACCATCATCTTTGAAATGCAAGAGAAAGGCCATAATGTATTATTCCAGCCCAGGTGCAATTTTGGCCACTAGATGGCAGCAGTGTATGTGCAAAGTTTTAGACTGATCCAATGAACCATTGTATTTCTGTAAAAAAAATTGTATCAAGACGGCTCAAATGTGCCTACTTTGTTTATTAATAACTTTTTCATGCTAATCGAATTAGCCTACATTAGCTTAACAGTCCCGTGGACGGGACACCGATCCCAAAGAAGTTGTTTAAGTGTGCCTTGAATTCTAAATAAATTACAGACTGTGTCACCAGCAAAGGACCCCCACATCATCATACCTCCTCCGTACTTCACGTTGGGAACTACACATGAGGAGATCATCCGTTCCCCTACTCAGCATCTCACAAAGACACAGCGGTTGGAACCAAAAATCTCAAATTTGGACTCATCAGACCAAAAGACAAATGTCCACCAGTCTATTGTCAATTGCTTGTGTTTCTTGGCCCAAGCAAGTCTCTTCATATTATTGGTGCCCATTAGTAGTCGTTTCTTTGCAGCAATTCGACTATGAAGGCCTGATTCACGCAGTCTTCTCTGAACAGTTGACATGAAAAGGTGTCTGTTACTTGAACTCTGTGAAGTATTTATTTGGGCTGCAATTTCTGAGGCTGGTAACTCTGATGAACTTATCCATGGCAGCAAAGGAAACTCAGGGTCTTTCTTTCCTGTGGCGGTCCTCTCGCCAGTTTCATCATAGAGCTTGATGGTTTTTGTGACTGCACTTTCAAAGCTTTTGAAATTTTCCAAATTGACTTACCTTCATGTCTTAAAGGAATGTTGGACTGTCGTTTCTCTTTGCTTATTTGAGCTGTTCTTGCCATAATATGGACTTGGTCTTTTAACAAATAGGGCTATCGTCTGTATACCACCCATACCTTGTCACAACACAACTGCTTGTCTCAAACGCATTAAGAAGGAAAGAAATTCCACAAAATTCCTCTGACACTGCCTGGTATAGAGGTCCTGGATGGCAAGAAGCTTGGCCCCAGTGATGTACTGGGCCGTACGCACAACCTTCTGTAGTGCCTTGCGGTCGGAGGCCGAGCAGTTGCCATACCAGGCGGTGATGCAACCAGTGCAGCTGTAGATCTTTTTGAGGATCTGAGGACCGATTCCAAATCTTTTAAGTCTCCTGATAGAGAATAGGCATTGTTGTGCCCTCTTCACGACTGTCTTGGTGTGTTTGGAACATGATAGTTTGTTGGTGATGTGGACACCAAGGAACTTGAAGCTCTCGACCTGCTCCACTACAGCCTTGTTGATGAGAAGGGGGGCGTGCTCGGCCCTCCTTTTCCTGTAGTCCACCATCATCTCTTTTGTCTTGATCACGTTGAGGGAGAGGTTCTTATCCTGGCACCGCACTGCCAGGACTCTGACCTCATCCCTATAGTCTGTCTCTTTGTCGGTGATCAGGCTGTTGTGTCGTCGGCAAACTTAATGATGGTGTTGGAGTCATACTGTTGGAGTCGTACTTGGCCATGCAGTCATGGGTGAACAGGGAGTACAGGAGGGGACTGAGCACCCCCTCCTGAGGGGCCCCCATGTTGAGGATCATCGTGGCAGATGTGTTGTTACCTACCCTTACCATCTGGGGCCGGCCCATCAGGAAGTTCAGGATCCAGTTGAAAAGGGAGGTGTTTAGTCCCAGGGTCCTTAGCTCAGGGGTGAACTTTGAGGGCACCATGGTGTTGAACGCTGAACTGTTGTGAATGAATAGCATTCTCACATAGGTGTTCCTTTTGTCCAGGTGGGAAAGGGCAGTTTTGAGTGCAATAGAGATTGCATCATTTGTGGATCTGTTGGGGCGGAATGTAAATTGAAGTGGGTCTAGGGTTTCTGGGATAATGGTGTTGATGTGAGCCATGACCAGCC
This sequence comes from Oncorhynchus kisutch, assembly GCF_002021735.2. NCBI lineage: Eukaryota > Metazoa > Chordata > Actinopteri > Salmoniformes > Salmonidae > Oncorhynchus > Oncorhynchus kisutch. The sequence continues at coordinate 60,413,740 of NC_034184.2, read as the reverse complement.
TTTCAAAGCACTTCATGGCTACAGACGTGAGTGCTACGGGTCAGTAGTAATATATGCAGGTTAAATTGGTGTTCTTGGGCACAGGGACTATGGTGGTCTGCTTGAAACATGTTGGTATTACAGACTCGTTCAGGGACAGGTTGAAAATGTCAGTGAAGATACTTGCCAGTGTGTCAGCACATGCTCAGAGTACACATCCTGATCATTTGTTTGGCCCTGTGGCCTTGTGAATGTTGACCTGTTTAAAGGTCTTACTCACATCGGCTATGGAGAACGTGATCACACAGTCTTCTGGAAGAGCTGATGCTCTCATGCATGCTTCAGTGTTGCTTGCCTCGAAGCGAGCATAGAAGTTATTTAGCTCGTCTGGTAGGCTAGTGTCACTGGGCAGCTCACGGCTGCGCTTCCCTTTGTAGTCCGTAATAGTTGGCCAGCCCTGCCACATCCGATGAGCGTGGAGCCGGTGTAGTACTATTCAATCTTAGTCCTGTATTGACGCTTTGACTGTTTGATGGTTCGTCGGAGGGCATAGCGGGATTTCTTATAAGCGTTCAGGTTAGAGTCCCACTCCTTGAAAGCGGCAGCTCTACCCTTTAGCTCAGTGCTGATGTCGCCTGTAATCCATGACTTCTGGTTGGAGTATGTACGTGTGGTCACTGTGGAAACGACGCCATCGATGCACTTTTTGATGAAGCCAGTGACTGATGTGGTGTATTCCTCAATGCCATTGTAAGAATCCCGGAACAGATTCCAGTCTATGCTAGCAAAACAGTCCTGTAGCTTAACATCTGTGTCATCTGACCACTTCCTCATTAAGCGAGTAACTGGTGCTTCGTGCTTTCGTTTTTGCTCGTCAGCAGGAATCAGGACGATTGAGTTATAGTCAGATTTGCCAAATGGAGGGCGAGGAAGAGCTTTGTAAGTGTCTCTGTGTGTAGTGTAAAGGTGGTCTAGAGTTTTTTTCCCTCTGGTTGCACATTGCTGGTAGAAATGAGGTAAAACAGATTTAAGTTTCCCTGCATTAAAGTCTCATGCCACTAGGAGCGCCGCCTCTGGATGAGCATTATCTTGTTTGCTTATGGCTTTATACAGCTCGTTGAGTGCCGTCTTAGTGCCAGCGTTGGTTTGTGGTGGTAAATAGACAGCTACGAAAAATATAGATGAAAACTCTCTTGGTCTATAGCTTATCATGTGATACTCTACCTCAGGCGAGCAAAACCTTGAGAGAAATAGACACAGACCGCCACCCCTTGTCTTACTGGAGGCAGCTGTTCTATCTTGCCGATGGACCGAAACACCCAGACAGTTGTATGTTATCCATGTCGTATGTTGTAAGTTATCCATGTCCAGTCACGACTCGGTGAAACATAAGATATTACAGTTTTTAATGTCCCGATGTTAGTCTTATCAGAGCTCATCCATTTTATTATCCAAGGGGGATTACTCACTCACCGTCGGATCCTTACAAGGCACCCAGACCTACGTCCACAATATCTCTGTATCTTCTTCATGCGAATGATGGGGATTTGGGACTTGTTGGGTGCCTGAAGTAAATCCTTTGCGTCAAAGAAAAAGAAAAATGCTTTGTCCAGTACGAGGCGAGTAATCGCTGTCCTGATATCCAGAAGCTTTTTTCGGTCATAAGAGACGGTGGCAGAAACATTATGTACAAAATAAGTTACAAATAACGTAAAAAAAACACACACAATAGCACAATTGGTAAGGAGCCCGTAAAACAGCAGCCATCTCCTCCGGGCGTCATCTTTTACAACTTTTTTGGTTACTACATGATTCCATATGTGTTATTTCATAGTTTTGATGTCTTCACTATAATTCTACAATTTAGAAAATAGTAAAAATAAAGAAAAACCCTTGAATGAGTAGGTGTGTCCAAACCTTTGACCGGTAGTGTACATCCGTCCACCAGGCTGAGAAGGCTACATCCCGAGTGGCATTTGATATTCCATATACAGGCGACTTGATTTCCCCAAAATATTAGGATGTCTACTCTGTATGAAGCCATTTTCCATCATAATTTTATGACTTCTCTATGTTTCAATTCTGGAGACATTTCTAGGAATGGTTGGGAATGTTGTTTTGATCTCTTGTTTCCTGCAATGGAAAGAGTGGGATCCTGGGAGGATTATACGTTCAGAGAGTTTAGGTAGTAAACACTTTCTGAAACATGCGAAAGCAATTACTTCTGAGTTTCACAAACACTACTACATGTCTATGACACTACCCATACCAGGCCCATATCCAGAAAGCGACTCAGAGTAGGAGTGCTGATCTAGGATGATCTTTGCCTTAAATCTTAATGAATAAGAAGGGGGAGGGACCTGATCCTAGATCAGCACTCCTACTCTGAGACGCTTTGTGAATATGGGTCCCAGTCAACACTATCAGGTAGGGGTGCTTCTAACACCCCAGCACTCTTGATGAGACACTCACCTGAAAGAAATTCCATCTAAATGGGAAAATGTAATTATAGGCTACTTTTGGGCTGAATTCCATGTTATGCATGCATGTGAATATGGCATGAATCAATTGATTCAGTCTACTCCCATTTTAGCTTAGCACAATTACAGACGAACACATGCAAGTCATTAAAAGCATGCCTGAACTTCTGGGTTTCTATTTCCGCAAGGCATTTGTTGACAATGAGAAAAGTACACTCATCCTTGGCGGGTTTGAAGAATGACACATTGTTGTTTCTCTGTCTCTCATCTCTCATTTCCAAGCTGTTGCCTTCCGTCCTCTCTGTCGTTGTTAGTTAGATGTTCTATCATCACTTTACTTCTTCCTGAATTGGGATGTTCCGTGAAATGAGTGCCTTTTGCTTCCCTTTGATATTTTAAGTAGAAATTGTGCACTAATATAGAATTTTAAAAGCTGGTTATATTCAATTAAGTGCCCTTTAATATAGACCATGTGGAAAATCCAATAAATTTGCATTTTGACATCTAATAGTCAAATCATAGTGTAAAAGCAGGTGAGCTGGTTCTACTCTTTTTGACCATTTTGTGGTGTTTTGTGTTGGACAACTGAGCAGGTTGAGCGTAACACGTCAACCCTGTTACCCATAGATCGACAGGCTAGAAATGTTTGAACAACAAGCTTCCATTTCCCCTGATTTATGGCCGATTTAAGATGAAATCGACAACCCTGTTATGGTCAACCATGTTACTTTATTTGGCACATAATAGGCACTTACTGTAGTCATTTTAAAAATGTAACCTCTTAAGATTGGAAAATGTGCCGTGCAGGAAATGTAACATTTATAGGGCTCTATTTTTGGCTGGTGTTAAGCCAGCACAATTGTCAAACACACACTTGTTTGCAATTTCGAACTATTTAGAAACATTTGTTATTTTCCTGTAACAATTGCTTGTTTTCCATTTTAGTTTTAATTAAAGAACAAGCCCTTGTAGCCTACCCTTACATTATTATAATGAACGCTGGTTCAACAGCAATGTGTCCGGATTCTTTCTAATCCTGACACGCATTTGCCAAGCAACCTATCCATCAAATGTTTTCTAAATGGTATACTCGTGAGGCTTTTGCTGACATGCTTTTGCACTATTCACAATTCACATATGCCTACCTGCAGTGCATACTCCATAACTTTTGTATCCATCCCCATTTCCAAAGAGCGCATTTGAGGTTTAAAAAGTCTCCCGATGTTTGTAATTTACACTTGCACTATTCACAATTCACATATGCCTACCTGCAGTGCATACTCCATAACTTTTGTATCCATCCCCATTTCCAAAGAGCGCATTTGAGGTTTAAAAAGTCTCCCGATGTTTGTAATTTACACTTGATTTAATTTACACACTGATTTCTTAAGTGGAGGATAGAAATAACAGCTAGGGTATAGTTTTCACTGGTTGTAACTATGGATGCACCTATATGACATTTTTGGCCGATATTCAATATTTTCCTTGCCAAAAAACCGGATACCGATAACCGATATGAAATTTTGCGGCCTTTTATGTATTCTAGAACAGTTAAATCGTTGAAACACACACACACACACACACACACACACACACACACACACACACGCACACGCACACGCACACGCACACGCACACGCACACACACACACAGTAAAACATAATCAAAACCTATTTCTTTCACTTACTTGCTGTGCTCTTTTAATAACTTGTTCAGTCTTTTCATTCTAAACCAGGATTTCATCATACATATCAAGCAGTGAAGTTTCAGCTCTGTCACGCCTGCTCCCGTTCCCCCTCTCTGGCGCTCGAGGGTGCCAGGCTGCTCATCATTACGCACACCTATTACCATTGTTACACGCATCAGCGCTTCATTGGACTCACCTGGACTCACTTTATTGATTGCCTCCTCTTTATCTGTCTATTCCTCAGTTTGATCCTTGTACCTAGGTCCTTGTACCTAGCATCGAGCAGGGTGGCAACACAGTAAAGAGGCTCAGAGAGAATGCCACTGAATCGCTTGTTCACAGCCTCTAGTAGAGTACGTTTGGAAGTTTTAACCATACGGTCTGTGTCAGCAATTTTGTTGATCAGGCGTTTCAATACCTTGACAGAGGGTATCACGTCTGCTGCAGACACAGTTGATGAGCTTATTTCTCGAGTCAGTTGTTTCGAATGGAGCTAGGAGTGTGTTCATGTTTGCAAGTTTCAAACATGTTCTCAAATGGCAGAATCAGTATGAGAACCATCACATTCTTGAGCATGCAATACGGCTTTCCTCAGTATGAAATCTTCGTCGACCCACTGTGCTGTCAGACTCAGCATGCTCATGGGGCTGACATCACTGGTCCAAATGTCAGTCGCGAAGCTAATAGCATTGACGCCCATAGCAAGTAGCTCATGGAAGTGCATTTCAACAATACTTTGTAACTCCGGTAGGGCAACATCTGAAAAATAGCATCTACTTGTTAGTGCTTATCGGTTCTTGAGGTGCTCGACCAGTCGGACGAAAGCCAGCATCATCCATGAGAGAGATTAATTGGATTAATTGTCCAGAGCAATGAATTCCATTATCTTGGCGTTAATGGATTTCGCCTTTGAGTTGTCTCGCTGAAATGTTCTTACTCTCATGTGACTGCTCGACTTGAACTTGTTTAGTTGTGTGCGCCTAGTTTTTTTCTGATTTTGTTTTAAGTAGTTGCTGAACGTCTGGGGGTGATGCACTTTGAAGTGAGTAATTAGGTTTGTGGTATTGAAAGATTTCACTCTCTCCCTTCCTCGGGAAATAATAGCAGCACAAACGTTGCAGATGGCCTTTTTGTTATCTTCCTTTGAAACTTCAAAATAGATCCACACAGCAGACATTGTGGGCCAGGTTAGGAATGCTGTGTTGCACGTGTAGCGCTGTATTCTTCGTGGCATCATTACGTCATCTACCTACGTTACATAGGTATGCACGTCAGCTTTGACATCGGTTTTGCACATTGGCATTAAACTAGATGCCGATGTTGTCATTTTAGCTAATATCGGCCGATTCTGATATGCATACCGATATATTGTGCTCTCTTAGTTGTAACCCCTGTGGTCTCCAGTTAGCTGGTTAGAGATGGCTCCCTAGCCTGTGGAAGTGGTGGTGGTGGTGGGGTGATTCCATGGAATCCCAGACACATTCCAGAGGAAATGAAGGGTCCTGTCGCCTGTGGGGGAGTAAAGACCCTCCCTGACACAGCGTCTGTCTCCTTAGGGTACCCTTTGATCCCCCTGTTTACTGAGGACCCCCCTCAGGTTGCTTCCTGTCCCCCAGGGTCCCTCCAGTGTCTCTGTCCTATCCCCCCTCCTCTCCAGACCCTACTCCCTCTGACCACCCACCCACTCTGCGCTCATCTGCCAGTGTCTTCAGTGTCTCATGCTCAGTCTTCATGGACACACCCAGTCATTGAGACATTATTGTGTATTACATGACCATTTCCTAATCCTAAAGCTTGTGATTGCTTGAGGCGACCATTATTACATAACCCACCAGACATATAGGCATCTTATACATTGTGTCTGAGTGAGGTTTCATAATCATTCTTTCTGATCCCTTTTATACATGGTGTCTGTGATTGCAGGCTATTCTGCCCATCCTTCTCAGACTCGTAATATTGTATGGAGCCCACCACTGTGCTGAAGAGCTAACCCTGAACTGTGTTGTGTTGTTTGTGTTGCAGTGGTGCAAAAGGTTGACAATGTGTCCGAAGGTATCGAGAGCTATGGGGGGAAGATCATTGCTGTGGAAACAGACTTGAAAAAGCTAGGTGAGTTTCCCCACTACCTATAGCAAGTAGACCATGCATAATCCTTTGTAACTTAAGCATGTGCATTGTGTTGAACAATAACAGTTAAGAGTTACTGTTTTTACTAAGTCTTTGATTGAACTCTCTTTAATCTTTGATTGAAGAGTAACCACACCAACCATTATGTAATCATTTCTTTCACACCATGTCCCCAGATGACCAGACTGGGGAGAAGTCGGAGAACACTACCACAGAGATCCAGGCCTTTAAGAACAACATCCGGGCTCTGCAGCGGCAGCTGTCTGAGGTGGCAGAGAGGAGCAGCAGTAACCGGGCGGCCCTGGGTCGTCTGCAGGATTCTGGCCTGGACATGCAGGGCAGCCAGGGCTCCATACAGGGTCTGCTGGATGCCAACACGGCCACGCTGAGGTCGGTCAATGGCACCCTGCGGGCCTACGGTGGCACCATGGAGGGTCTTCAGGAGGACACGGCTCGGCTGCAAACTGAGCTCCAGGAGCAGGTTCGGCAGCAGAGCCAGGCCCTGATGAGCATCGGGAATCTTAACCTCACCCAGGCCCAACAGAGGGGCCTGATCTCGGCTTTGCAGAGATCTGTGGACGACACCAGCCAGGCCATCCAGAAGATCCGAAACGACTTCCAGAGCCTGGAGCAGACGGCCAGGCAGACGAAGTCGGACGCTGATTGGCTGAAGGAGAAGGTGCAGAACCTCCAGGTGTTGGCCTCCAACGCCTCTGCCCTGGCCAAGTCCAACAACGACAGCCTGGAGGACGTGGGATCTCAGCTGGCCTCGCTGTCTGGACAGCTCCAGAACACCTCCAGCCTGGCAGAGAACCACGACCAGACTCTTAGGGAGATCATGGACCAGCAGCGCGACCACGACAACCTCACCTCCTCTAAGTTCGACCAGCTGGAGATACGCCTGGACGAGTCAGAGGGGAGCATCGACCGTGTGACAGGCAACATCAGCTTTACTACCCAACTCCTGGGCGCCATCAACCTGAACCTCAACGAGCTGCGCACCTGCGCTGAGACAGTGGGGCGCCACTCCGACTACCTGTCCGACTTGAATGCCACTGTGTCGGACGTGAGGTCGGACGCCACCACACTGAGGTCGCAGCAGGATGACCTGGTAGCCCGCCTGGACAAGGAGGTCACCAGCCTCTCCATCATCATGGAGGAGATGAAGCTGGTAGACAGCAAACACTCACAGCTCATCACCAACTTCACCATCCTACAGGGTAAATCAAATGAAATCACATTTACATGTGTCTTATACAACTGGTGTAGACTTTACCGTGCAATGCTTGCTTTGTAGCCCTTTAAAAATTAAATAAATTCAGCAAAAAAAGAAACGTCCTCTCACTGTCAACTGCGTTTATTTGTATGAACATAACCAGATTTAACAACTGAGACATAAACTGAACAAGTTTCACAGACATATGATTAACAGAAATTGAGTAATGTGTCCCTGAACAAAGAGGTCAAAATCAAAAGTAACAGTCAGTATCTGGTGTGGCCACCAGCTGCATTAAGTACTGCAGTGCATCTCCTCCTCATGGACTGCACCAGATTTGCCAGTTCTTCCTGTGAGATGTTACCCCACTCTTCCACCAAGGCACCTGCAAGTTCCTGGACATTTCTGGAGGGAATGGCCCTAGCCCTCACCCTCCAATCCAACTGGTCCCAGACGTGCTAAATGGGATTGAGATCCGGGCTCTTCGCTGGCCATGGCAGAACACTGACATTCCTGTCTTGCAGGAAATCACGCACAGAACGAGCAGTATGGCTGGTGGCATTGTCATGCTGGAGGGTCATGTCAAGATGAGCCTGCAGGAAGGGTACCACGAGGGAGGAGGATGTCTTCCCTGTAACCCACAGCATTGAGATTGCCTGCAATGACAACAAGCTCAGTCAGATGATGCTGTGACACACCATCCCAGACCATGACGGACCCTCCACCTCCAAATTGATCCCGCTCCAGTGTCCAGGCCTCGGTGTAATGCTCATTCCTTTTACGATAAACACGAATCCGACTATCACCCCTGGTGAGACAAAACAGCGACTCATCAGTGAAGAGCACTTTTTGCCAGTCCTGTCTGGTCCAGCGACAGTGGGTTTGTGCCCATAGGCAATGTTGTTGCCGGTGATGTCTGGTGAGGTCCTGCCTTACAACAGGCCTACAAGCCCTCAGTCCAGCCTCTCTCAGCCTATTGCGAACAGTCTGAGCACTGATGGATTGTGCGTTCCTGGTATAACTCTGGGAAATGTTGTAGTTGCCATCCTGTACCTGTCCCGCAGGTGTGATGTTCAGATATACCGATCCTTTGCAGGTGTTGTTACATGTGGTCTGCCACTGCGAGGATGATCAGCTGCCCGCCCTGTCACCCTGTAGCGCTTTCTTAGGCGTCTCACAGTACGGACATTGCAATTTATTGCCATGGTCACATCTGCAGTCCTCATGCCTCCTTGCAGCATGCCTAAGGCACGTTGACGCAGATGAGCAGGGACCCTGGGCATCTTTCTTTTGGTGTTTTTCAGAGTCAGTAGAAAGGCCTCTTTAGTGTCCTAAGTTTTCATAACTGTGACCTTACTTGCCTACCGTCTGTAAGCTGTTTACCGTCTTAATGACCGTTCCACAGGTGCATGTTCATTAATTGTTTATGGTTCATTGAACAAGCATGGGAAACAGTATTTAAACCCTTTACAATGAAGATCTGTGAAGTTATTTGGATGTTTACTTAATTATCTTTGAAAGACAGGGTCCTGAAAAAGGGACGTTTCTTTTTTTGCTGAGTTTAGTAACACAAGAGGAGTAAAATAAATGACACAGATTGGAGCTATATACGGGGAGTTCCAGTACTAGATCAATGTGCAGAGGTATGAGGATTTGAGGTAGATACAGTATGTACATGAAAGCAGGGTAAAGTGACACTCACACTCCTCTACTACACTTTGAACAGTTGATCAGACGCAGGTTTATATTTAAAAAAATTGTTTCTTGTTTCAGGTCCACCTGGTCCAAGAGGCCCGCGGGGAGACAAAGGACCCCAGGGAGGAGCCGGTCAGCCCGGTCAGAAAGGGGAGAAAGGGGATACGGGTGGGCCTGGGGTGCAGGGGCTCCGTGGAGAGAAGGGATTTCCAGGACCACCAGGAATACAAGGGTTCAAAGGTCAGCCAGGCTCACGGGGGAACCCAGGTTCAAAGGGCTCCCGAGGGTCAGGGGGCAGGGCAGGACCCCCGGGGGCGAATGGTGAGCCAGGCACTGCTGGGCTCCCTGGGAGAGATGGACAGGCCGGTCCTCAGGGGCCACAAGGTCCGTCGGGAGACCGAGGACAGGTGGGGCCGGCTGGGGCACAGGGACCCAGGGGACCAGTGGGGCCCATGGGGGCCCCAGGGCCACCTGGACTGCCAGGACTCACTGCCCGATCTGCAGCAGCAGCAGCGGTGCCTTTGGTCCCTTTCTCGATGCAGAGTGAGGCCCCCGCTCCTACTGTGTCGGCCCCAGGTGATACACATTCGTTTTTATACACCATCGATATGTCTGTATCACTCTGTCAACACCATCTATGATAGACAGGACATTAGTTCATTGCGATAGTATAACAATAACCGTTCACTGCAGGTTGTCCTCAAGAGTGGGCTGGCTTCAGAGACAAATGCTATCACTTCTCCAAAGAGCTGCACAACTTTGACGATGCAAAGAAAAGCTGTGATGCCCAGACTGCGTCAATGGTGATCATTAACGATAACGATGAACAGGTAAGAAGAGTCATCCTCATAGGCCTTTCAAAATCAAAAGCACAACTGTTCAAACAGTCATAAAATGAGTGACATTACTGACATCATGTTTCCTTGTTTTCTCTCAGAAATGGCTGCAAAAGCAGACCTCTGGAAAGGGCTACTTCTGGATGGGTCTGACAGACAGGGAGGAGGAGAATGCATGGCGCTGGCTGGATGGAACCGAACCTGCCTTCTCGTATGTATAGTACCTCAGTGTCAAGGCCGATGCTAGTCTTTCACAGCCGAGATAATCCCATTATATCAATGCAAGACTAAAGGGGAAGACGCAGTTACATGCGTGTCTCAAGTTAGGTTTCAGTGTGTGAGTGCCCTCTGCTGTGTGACTGTAGGCAGTGGAAGCCAGGACAGCCAGACAACTGGAGCCACGGGCACGAGAGAGGAGAGGACTGCGCTGGCCTCATCCACGAGGGACTGTGGAATGATTTCTTCTGTGAAGATCTCATCAGCTACATCTGCGAGAAAGTCATGGAGTATCCGTGAGTATCCATCTACAATATCCCTCTGTCTCTTTGTGTGTCTGTTTGTTTTGTCCGTCAAGTTTTCTAAGATGTGTATTTTTTGTTCGTTTTCTGGTCATAGTTGTTTTGTTTTTAAAAATGCATTTGGTAATCTACAAGCAATGTCGTTTTCTGCAGCAAAAACTCCAGGATTATAGCACCCTCTGTGGAAGGAGAAGAAACAGAGGAGGCATGGTTGAGTCAGAGGCGGTATGATGAGCATCATTAGGCCCCGCCCACAAGTGACACTAGCCATCTGACACCCTATGCATGGACATGCTATGTGGAGATATACGAGGGACAAGCTTCACAAGCCTGAATCGAGACTGTGGCTGCATTCACTGAGATTTCCCCCACTGGTAGCCAGATTCAGCTCTCCTCCAAAGTGAATCCAGACCACTACTTCCAGAATTTGCATTCCAGCAACATGACAATCAAGTGTTGAGGGGAAGATCAATCTTTTTTTTTTAAATTTTTAATAATCACCAAAGTAATTGAATCATATAGATTTGTCTCATTTAATTGTTTTTAAATGCTGTTTTTTGTGTGACGTTAAGTTCATTTATAACTGATTATCTGAATGTATATTTTCATATTGCGGTTTTTCAATGTAGAACATTATTTTACGGCGCCAATGGGACTCACCACAGTGTCTTTCACAGTTGATCGTCTAGTTCCTTCATAATTATGTGAGGTGCAAAATGATGCGCAAAATAAACCAAAGAAATGTCGCCGATATGTCCTTTCTCAAACATCAAGAACTGTCTAGCTATATATAAGTATGTTATTATACACATTCATCTAAATAAATGAAGTATTTACACATAATAACAGTCAGAAAGTCTGCTTGGTTATGAAGTCAAGACTGCACAAGTTTACATGTTAGTATTTCTATATGTATGGGACTGTATATTTACGTATGGGGCCTGTATGGTGTATGAGTTTGTACTTTCCACAATATAACAAGTCACTATGGTCATGTTCCAGGCTGGTTTCAATGCAGACATTGAATTGCATCAACTAATGGTTGCATGCCACATCATCCTGTCCCTCTGGGATATCGCAGGGATATCAGCGGGCAAAAATGCGTGATTTTGCTGCGGCAGTTCTGACATTTTGCATGCCAATATGCAATGAGTTTGTCCTCCAATGTGTCACAAAAATGCGGGGACGAGGGAAAAAGGTTGTTGAGATGTGGCTTGATTGAACCATATTGTGCGGTAAATGTACGGTGATTGGTTGAAATTGAGCCTATGTGCTGCGATGATGGGTCGGTTTTAGTTTTATGTGATAATATTGCAATGATTTTACTGTTTTATGCGGAAATAGTGCAGTGATTTGTCAAATTTGCAAGTATGCGGGGGATTGTTGACGTTTTAAAAAGATGTGCAATCGCAGAATCCTGGAGGGAGCGAAGGACTAATAATCGACAGTGCAGCCGGGCATCAGATTACTATACCATATGATGTGGGCAGCTGTTTTGATAAACACCTTTCCAGGCGTTGTGTGGCATCGGCAATGTAGTCAGCCTGTAACGCTGCCTCTTGCTCATACCTAACAATATCTAATTTAAAGTACATTTTTCTGCACAAATGGAATTCATGTTCCCTGGTTTTGATAGTCACAGTTACCTTGTGTATACTTTTTAGCCAGTAATTCTGAAAGTAATGCTCACGAGCCAAAAATATTGCGTACCATGTCACACGTGCAGATATGAACGCCACATCATTGCTCTCACTTGCTGTACTATGTGTGCATCTTGCTAGCTGTCACTCAAATGGCGAGGGACTGAAGCTCATTGGCTCATAGAATTCGAATTGCTAGGGGGCTGGCCCTAAAAAATGTAGGGAGAACGGCTTCTAGAAAAACAGTTGCATTCAAACTAGATATTTTGTGGCTAATTGAGGCAAGACAGTAATTCTTATCATAGATTATACATGTAGGAACTACACATTGACTCATCCAGCCCAAAGCGGGAGGTGGGTGGGCCTGGGAGGGCATAGGCCCAGCCACTGGGGAGCCAGGCTCAGCCAATCAGAATGAGTTTTTCCCCACAAAAGGCCTTTGTTACAGACATACAGTGCCTTGCGAAAGTATTCGGCCCCCTTGAACTTTGCGACCTTTTGCCACATTTCAGGCTTCAAACATAAAGATATAAAACTGTATTTTTTTGTGAAGAATCAACAACAAGTGGGACACAATCATGAAGTGGAACGACATTTATTGGATATTTCAAACTTTTTTAACAAATCAAAAACTGAAAAATTGGGCCTGCAAAATTATTCAGCCCCCTTAAATTAATACTTTGTAGCGGCACCTTTTGCTGCGATTACAGCTGTAAGTCGCTTGGGGTATGTCTCTATCAGTTTTGCACATCGGGAGACCGAAATATTTTCCCATTCCTCCTTGCAAAACAGCTCGAGCTCAGTGAGGTTGGATGGAGAGCATTTGTGAACAGCAGTTTTCAGTTCTTTCCACAGATTCTCGATTGGATTCAGGTCTGGACTTTGACTTGGCCATTCTAACACCTGGATATGTTTATTTTTTAACCATTCCATTGTAGATTTTGCTTTATGTTTTGGATCATTGTCTTGTTGGAAGACAAATCTCCGTCCCAGTCTCAGGTCTTTTGCAGACTCCATCAGGTTTTCTTCCAGAATGGTCCTGTATTTGGCTCCATCCATCTTCCCATCAATTTTAACCATCTTCCCTGTCCCTGCTGAAGAAAAGCAGGCCCAAACCATGATGCTGCCACCACCATGTTTGACAGTGGGGATGGTGTGTTCAGGGTGATGAGCTGTGGTGCTTTTACGCCAAACATAACGTTTTGCATTGTTGCCAAAAAGTTCAATTTTGGTTTCATCTGACCAGAGCACCTTCTTCCACATGTTTGGTGTGTCTCCCAGGTGGCTTGTGGCAAACTTTAAACAACACTTTTTATGGATATCTTTAAGAAATGGCTTTCTTCTTGCCACTCTTCCATAAAGGCCAGATTTGTGCAATATACGACTGATTGTTGTCCTATGGACAGAGTCTCCCACCTCAGCTGTAGTCTCTGCAGTTCATTCAGAGTGATCATGGGCCTCTTGGCTGCATCTCTGATCAGTCTTCTCCTTGTATGAGCTGAAGGTTTAGAGGGACGGCCAGGTCTTGGTAGATTTGCAGTGGTCTGATACTCCTTCCATTTCAATATTATCGCTTGCACAGTGCTCCTTGGGATGTTTAAAGCTTGGGAAGTGAATGCACCTGGGCTCCCGAGTGGCGCTGCGGTTTAAGGCACTGCATCTCAGTGCTAGAGGCGTCACTACAGACCCTGGTTCGATTCCAGGCTGTATCACAACCAGCCGTAATAGGGCGGCACACAATTGGCCAAGTGGCGTCCGGGGTAGGCCGTCATTGTAAATAAGAAATGTTCTTAACTGACTTGCCTAGTTAAATAACAATAACTTGGGAAATCTTTTGTATCCAAATCCGGCTTTAAACTTCTTCACAAAAGTATCTCGGACCTGCCTGGTGTGTTCCTTGTTCTTCATGATGCTCTCTGCGCTTTTAACGGACCTCTGAGACTATCACAGTGCAGGTGCATTTATACGGAGACTTGATTATACACAGGTGGATTGTATTTATCATCATTTGTCATTTAGGTCAACATTGGATCATTCAGAGATCCTCACTGAACTTCTGGAGAGAGTTTGCTGCACTGAAAGTAAAGGGGCTGAATAATTTTGCACGCCCAATTTTTCAGTTTTTGATTTGTTAAAAAAGTTTGAAATATCCAATAAATGTCGTTCCACTTCATGATTGTGTCCCACTTGTTGTTGATTCTTCACAAAAAAATACAGTTTTATATCTTTATGTTTGAAGCCTGAAATGTGGCAAAAGGTCGCAAAGTTCAAGGGGGCCGAATACTTTCGCAAGGCACTGTAAATATACCTCTGCAACCCCTCCCGTCGTCCCGTCCCCGACGTTCCCGCAGGTGAAGAAGCCACACGTGGAGGTCCTGGGATGGTCTGTGGTTGTGAGGCCGATTGGACGTACTGCCAAATTCTCTAAAATGACATTGGAGGCAGTCTATAGTGGAGAAATTAACATTATATTATCTGGCAGCAGCTCTGGTGGACATTCCTGTATGCCAATTACGCGCTCTCTCAAAACTTGAGACATCTGTGGCATTGTCTTGTGTGACTAAACTGCACATTTTAGAGTGGTCTTTTATTGTTCCCAGCACAAGGTGCACCTGTGTAATGATAATGCTGTTCAATCAGCTTTTTGATATGCCACATCTGCCAGGTGGATGGATTATCTTGGAGAAATGCTCACTAACAGGGATGTAAACATATTTGTGTACACAATTTGAGAGAAATAAGCTTTTTGTGTGTATGAAAAATGTCTGGGATCTTTTATTTCAGCTCATGAAACATGGGACCAACACTTTACATGTTGCGTTTATATTTTTGTTCAGTATACTTAGGGCTCTATTCAAACCGCATCGCGGATATTCAGCTTTTCAGCATGATTGAAATTTAAAGGCAACTGCATTTAGCGGAGACCGCATTCACGGTTAAACACTGCATACGTCGGCTCAATTGGGACATTACCTTTAAATTTCTACATGTCGCGGAATCTGTAAAGCTATATCATATGATGTGGCGGTTGAACACCTATCCAGATGCTGCGAGTTCTGGCAGTGTAATATAGTCAGGCGAAAACACAGCACGTCTCTCGTGCTGGATATCTTGCCAGAGGTCTCATTTGCCTTTATGGTGCTAGGAAGTTGATTCCATCCTTGGATCCACGTTTTTGTACTTACAGTACTTATAAGATACTGTACTGCATCTTCACATGTACTGTACATTTGTGGCTGGAAAAAAGAATAATTGTCCAGTGATTTTTGACATTGTGTTTTATTGTTTCTTTCTTGTCTAACTCTGATTCATAGCATTATGTCAATTCATTCAGTACACTGTAGCACGGGGCTCAATATCACAGTGCATATAATTAGAGAAACACTTCCAAGTCGTACATCTTCTCCCCAAAACATTTCACATTCTGTTTTTCCGTTCCTATCTCCATCCCTATTCCAGTTTCTCCTTCAGCTGCACAGAAGTTTGAAACGATCTGACACAGTAGCACCTTTTAGTAGAGGGAATCTAACACTAACTACCAGTACAATACCAACCAGGACAATGGGATCCTGAACATAGATTTTTAAGCATAAAGAACAAAACAGTGACTAACTGAAGACTGTGAGAGCTCAGAAATCATTTCTCTCTTATCTTCTGTCTTCTAAGTTGGCTTGAACTTTTAAAAAAACAAAGAGCTTTTCTGTAAAGTTGTAACCTTTGTTTAAGATGCACACTTGTAAATACATTTGACTGAGCTCTTGGTAAACATTAAAGCAACATGGAGAGAACATTAGGAAAACAAGTTAACAAGTTTGAGCAGTCTCAGCTACACCGAACGTACTAATAACATTCAATACAAGTGTATTACTGCCTTACAAACCATATAATATTGCCAACCAGGTGATATGTGAATAAATTAAGTCATTCTTCAAATGATCCGATCTGTGCATAAAATAGCCTACTAATGTTGCTGTTTCACATTGTTTACAAATAAATAAAACACACATAAACCAAGGAAGCAGCATATTGCGCAAATGTCTGTTTATTGTCGAGGTATAATACGTCTATGCATAATTGTTTCTATTTTTTTTAAGCTTCTGTCTAGTCATTGTTGCCACACGCTATTTACGTATAAAATCACTGTGGTGGAAAACGCTTATAAATTTCTACAAAAATAAATAGCCGATTGAAAAAAAGAAAAACTGCTCAGGGGACTCAACTATCATCTCTCCTCCTCCATCCTTCCATATCACCATTTCCTGGTTCCCTTGAACTTCTACTATCTTGCACTGAAGGTGGGTGCAGTATGTGTCTGCTGTGTGGTTGACTCAATGCACAGCAGGCGCCTTCCAGTATTTTGTTTTTTTAGCAGGTGTAGAAGGTAATCAGTGCAGTATTATGCTATCAGGTTGCAGGGTTTCAGTGCAGTATGCTGTGGCCACACTGGCTGATGGATTCAGTGCGTTCTCTTTCTGGGGATCTAGATATCTAAACCTGGACAGTGAAGACACAGTGGCAGCAGTACGTTCCAGTTTTGCGATGATAATGATTCCGGGCTAGAGATTATATTTATTCATTCGTTCCACAATGATGACTATTCCAGTTCTGTAATGATTCCTCTCGTTGATTGATGAGTTTGGTGATGACTGATTCAGTGACGATTCTGATGACTGTTATTCCTGTTGGGTTATGATTTCTCTTGCAGCACTGTATTTAGTCCAGTTTGGTTATTGTGGTGACTGTGATGTATCATTCCTTTTCTGTGATTATAACATGGCTATTCCGGCGATGTTAGTATTCGTCCATTTTGTTGAATGTGGAGTGCGGTGGAGCGCGGTACCAAAGGTGAATGGATGTGGCGGCAGGGGAGCTGTGCTGACTCGCTGTCCCAAAACGAACGCCAGCTGCTGGACTGTGAGGCGGTTCTACTCATCCTTCTCTACTATGATCTCCCCAAGAAGCACCTTTCTCCTCTGACGGAGCATGTGGAAGTAGAGCTGTGGGAACACTAGGAGAGAGAGAGAGACGAGAGGAGAGGAGAGAAGAGAGCGAGAGCTATTTACCCACCAACCTAAACACTTATCCAGTCCAGATCAATATTTTAACAAAGAGCCTTCAGGGAAGTTCTCAGGGCTGGGATAGAGGTGAGTATTGGGTCTAGATCTAGTATACAACTAGCCATAAAAGACAGAAATGCACTTGAACCTCATTTTTGTTAGATCAAACACTAGGCCCTACTAATTATTCAAAACATCCCGAAACAATTCCAAATGAACAACAGCGGTCACAAACTACTGAACAATTCTTGCTGGTCAAAACAAGAGACAGCGAAGACCCATGAGTAACTGACGTCCACCTATCGGCTGAACACACAAACATGTTGTACGTAGGCTGCTTACATGGGATATAGGAGAGCATGACGATAACGAGGAAGTAGTAGTAGTCAAAGGAGACGTTATACTTGTTGGGGAGCCTCATGGACAACATCCCGGTTTTGCGAACATATGGCAAAGCAGTGTAAATGGTCAGGAGTTCTCCGGCCACTCCGAGAGGGTACATGATGATAAACATGTTGTATCTGACAGGGAGAGGAGAGTCATTATTAACGCACATAGAGGCATGCACACACAGGTATGTACACACATACACACTATTCAGCTCAGGGGCCGTGCAGCAAAGAACAACTAAAAAACACAAATTCACACTGTTGGATTACTGCACTGCAAAATGAAGAATTAGGCCACTAATTGGATGATTACCAAAGTGACAGCTGACATGTTTTTATTATCTAAACACAGTGGTTCCCAACCTTTTTCGGGTCACTGTACCACCAATTGAATTTTGCTCTGCTCGGTGTACCCCTGAAGTACACTCTCGTGTACATTTGACCAGTAAGCCTATGCTCTCATGAGTTTCACAAGTCTTCTCCCCAGGGGTTCTAGTATCCCTGGTTGGGAACCACTTGTCTTAACACACCGACACCAGAACAACATTAGACATGGTGCTGTCTCACTCGCTGTAGGCTATTCATCACCTTACACTATAAAACATTTATTGTAATGTTTACAATAAATGACTGGCAGCAAAGTAGCCAGTAGGTTACTGTAAATTTACAGTGCTATTACTGGTATCACAGAAGCCAGTAAATTACTATAGACTTACCTGACATTTACTGTAACCACATTTAAAGCATATTACCTGACTACAGCAACATGCTGTATTTCTAGAATTTACAGTACATTAATGGAAGCACAGTGGTTAGTCAACTGTTGCAAATTTACAGTGCAGGTATCTTGTGCCAATGACGGGCAGTATTTCTGTTACATGTATTTTATATAGGTATTTCAATACTTTATATACCCATTTTGTCATTTCTATTTCACTGGCCTGAACTACAATTCATGCAGCCTATTTTGTTAAAGTTTCATTAGAATACATGGATTTTGTATTTTCTAATACAAATATATATACTTGCAAGTAGCCCATTTAACTACAAAATTGTCAGTAATGGTAACATACATTTTTTTACTTACTATGACTGTGGTATATTCTTGTTTAATATGTTAATGAGCCGGAGATTATTTTCACCACCCACAACATTTTCCCACAATTCACAGTTTGCTGCTGTAAATATACAGAAAAGCATGTAATACAGGACTTTACTGTAAAATTGTGTTGTAATTTGACAATAGTGTAACATAATGCTATTTAGCCCCCATAATGTATTGCTCATTACAGTACTGTACTATAGAATTATAGTAGCTAATTGTTAAAGTTTTTCTTTAAATTTTCAGCAATTTGTTACAGTGTATCTTTATGCAATGTCAACTATGGAGGTGTCCCAAATGGCTCCCTATTCCCTATATAGTGCATTACTCAGGGCCCATATACGGCTCTAGGAATAGTGTGTAATTTGGAATGTCCCCAAAGGATCAGCTCCATTAATGATTTTCAAAGTGTTTTAACATTATTGTATTTCTGCACATCATGAACACTTATTTTAAAAAACACTGTGGCGCTGTTTCCCGGACACAGATTAAGCCTTGTCCCGGACTTAAAAGCACTTTCAATGGAGATGTTTAAAGTCCCAGTGCAGTTGAAAAAGTGATTTCCACACCATGAGGTTGGAATAATACTGTGAAATTGTGAATACATTTTGGTCTAAGAGCTGTTTGAAAAGACTGCCTAAAATTTCTGTTTGTTTTGGAGGGATGGAATTGTCACCAAGCGGCAAATTAGTTAGGCCAATAAGAAAGAGAGTTCCAACCCTCTCTGCCAATAACAGCTAGTGTTCTGTTTTCCCCTCCTCACTAGGCCACTCCCAGACAGTCCTAACAAAATTGTTGCTTGTGAAATTACTCTTTGCCAAGAAGCTATTCTTGACCATTTTAATTGAAAACAAATCACAGTAAGGTACTTAATTGTTACCCAGAAATGATTTGATATTGAGATAAAAACGGCTGCATTGGTTAATAATAATCAATCCAGAAATATTTATTTTTATAACACCACTCTATTCAATTCCAAAAGGCAAACAAACCAGTCGGTTATCAATGGAGAGGGATCTATATATGTGGAGACGGCTGTGCGTAAGAACCCTGAATTTACTCAAGGGAGTGTCTTCGGAGGATGTGAGAGAAATGTTGGGCGAGCATTCCATGCCCAAAACAGATGGTCTTAAAAACAGGAGCAGCTGAATATGAGCCCCCCCCCCCCTGTATGGGCCTGGCTGCTCCCCTCCCTGTGTAAATGAACCCCTTAGAACACTCGGAGGGGAATGGGGAAGGGGAGGAGGACAAGAGAGGGGGAGAACGGGGGCTATACTAACTGATCAAGACAAGGGAAGCAAACCTGCAAACCCAAGAGACCTGTCGCACATGTAAATGAAAAATATCGACTGAACCATACTGCGGTCACAGGAACAAGACCTGACTTGCTGAAGTCACTCAAAAAGCAGGTGTCTCAGTGTCACCCCAATTCATAGCCACTACACAGCCAATAAACGGTGTCTGTCTCGAATCGGATTTTTAGACATTCATATTTTGAACGGAAAGAAGCGTGCTCTTAGCAATAGGATCCCAGAACTATGGGTCGGTCGGATTGCTCCCCACGTGTGTAGTCGGCATTCTTCACCAGTGCTCACATTTCATATGAGGGCCCTCAGATATGCGAGGCTGACAGTTACACATCACTACTGCTCCTGATAGGCCCACGTTATGTCACCAGTCTGCTGACAGCGGCAGTAAATAGAGGTTTTTATGAGTGTCGTGTATAATGACAGACATGAGAAATTGGCATTTTTACTACAGCACTGCTTAGCTGTTGGACTGGGGTCTAACATAGACACCTGACCCCCTGTCACCATCAGCTGGTACCATGTGTTAAAGTACACACATTAAAATAGTACCAGATTGTTTTTTTTTGGCTTCCATTGCGGAATCGTCTTTAGTGCTATATATACATATAAAAATACATATATATTTTTTTTGGGGGGGGGGGGGATTCAATAAATACTCATAAGGTTTTAAATGGAACCTGTAAGGTGCTATAAATAACCCTAAGGTTCTATAAAGAAACATGAAACAAGCTTCTATATAGCAACAAAAAAAAAGGGTTCCACTATGGTAACAACCCTTTTTGGGGCTATATACAGTAGAATCCTTTTTTTAATGGCTCTTTATAGGAGAATGTTCATACAAAATGACCTTTCAATCTTAAAATTCCATGTGTTATTATTTTGTTAACTGACAAGTTGAATCAAGAAAGCTACCTTTGGAACAGCCGGTGGGGGGGGTCCATGAGAAAATAATTGACAACCACTGACTGATTTAGTCAAACATTCTTAATTGTCACAAGGCCATACATGAGTCGTTCACAAAACTCTGTCACTAGCCATAGTGATAAATAATATTTAATTACATAACACAACACATTACATTAGATCAACTGGTATGAAACTCTCACTCATGGTAGCACAAAAAGAGCTGTGAAATGCCTCCGCTACATTTGAATTATCACTAAAAGAGCAAAGAACATTTTTTGTGTGTAGTTGTTTCTGTATGTCAGACTGTAAAGCGCAGATCCGGGTTCAAATACTACACGTAACAAAAATATAAACGCAACATGTAAAGTGTTGGTCCCATGTTTCATGAGCTGAAATAAAAGATCTCAGAAATTTTCCAACCGCACAAAAATATTATTTCTCTCAACTCCTGTGCAGAAATTCATTTACATCCCTGTAAGTGAGCATTTCTCCTTTGCCAAGATAATCCATCCACCTGACAGGTGTGGCATATCAAAAAGCCGAATAAACAGCATGGTCATTACACAGGTGCACCTTGTGCTGGGGACAATAAAAGGCTACTCTAAAATGTGCAGTTTTGACACATAACACAATGCCACAGATGTCTCATGTTTTGAGGGAGAGTGCAATTGTCATGCTGACTCCAGGAATGATCACCAGAGCGGTTGCTATAAAACATTGTTTTAGAGAATTTGGCAGTACGTCTAACCAGCTTCACAACCGCAGACCATGTGTATGGCGTCGTGTGGGCGAGCGGTTTTTGTTCAGTATATTTGAAATCGTTCAAATTATGGGAGCATTTTCGCTAGACTGCTTCAAGAGTCAGATGTGCGGGCTTTTCAGTTTTGGGACAATTCCATTGGTCCATTATAGTCGAGCAAGCTTAATCAAGTGGTAAGGGATCACTATCGCTTTCCAACCAAGGTGAATGAATTGAGGGGCAAACTGAAGTATAGAGAAGATTCAGCAACTCTCGGAGGACAATGGAATTAAATAAAAAAGCTTTTTTAGTGTTAAAAGTAGAACCAAAGCGTTTCGGCTTTTGGCCTTCTTCAGGGTTTTTACACAAGTTGATGAAGCTTACATGAAGCTTAAATCACATTTGAACCCAGGTCTGGTGAAGTGTATGTATGTGAGACTCAAAACTAGTGGTGCTACTGGCCACATAAGCTGTGAGCCGACATCAAAGAGGCGTGAATTAATGTTGAAAGTATGAGACAAAAGATTACAACATCCTTATGTCATTCACACCTGGAAAGACAATAACACTTTGACTTACAGTTGGAGGAGTTGAATATGAGGAGTTATACATTGGTTGGGCCTAATCCTTGATGCTGATTGGTTAAAACCGTATTCCAGACGGTGTCTATTCCACAAATTACCACCGGCTAAAGCTATGATGTTGAAATGTGTATTTACTGTTCCATCTCATTGAGCAATCCACTGTCTCATCAGCCCAGAAAGGCAATTTAGAAACTTGATCTCCCACTGTAAAAAAGCATCTAGACATTATCTCCCCTTCCTTTCGGCTCACATTTGGTTTTCCACAACAGAGATTTGAATAAACCTTGCTGTCTGCAGTGTTGCCAACTTAGCGACTTTGCCGCTATATTTAGCTAGTATTCAGCGACTAGCGACAAATCTAGCGACTTTTTCTGGTGTTATTGGAGACTTTGACCTGAAAGCACGTATCGTTCTTACTCTTCTCAACGAGCAGCGGGTGCTGCCGTGGGCCCCACCCCTGTCCCAAAGCACTCACAGGCGGTCCAGTCCTCACGCAGCAGTCCCTCCCAGCTGCAGTCAGAGCAGGAGATGTTCTACCCTCCGCGTCCAGACTGCAAATGAATCGCGGGATGCCGCCGCTGGCTGTTAACGCCCTGGCTTACATTACTTTTTTTTTGAACCTGAATTAGGGCCAGACTAGTTACCATAATTTTCTCACATTGTCATTGATAGCTTTTCTATGGTCTCTTTTTGGTCCATTAAGATTGTATACCAAAAAATGTAAAAAATGTTATGGTTAAAAATGTTCATGTTTTACTGTGACTTAAGTGGACCATAAGGTTAAAAACCAAACCAAATTAAGAACTAAACTAAAAAAAATACTAAAAAATACAAAAAAAACGAAGTAACTCTGCCAGAGTGTCTCTTTTGGGTCACTTTTGCCAGTCCCAAGCCCAGATAAAGGAGGAGAGTTGGAATTGTGACATTAAAAAAACAAGAATCAACAGAAGAAAGTTCCTTTGTGGATCTTAACATATTTAGGGTGTTTTTTACTCACTTTTTGTTTCTCCCACGACATTATTCCTCT
Source organism: Oncorhynchus kisutch (assembly GCF_002021735.2). Lineage (NCBI taxonomy): Eukaryota > Metazoa > Chordata > Actinopteri > Salmoniformes > Salmonidae > Oncorhynchus > Oncorhynchus kisutch. Next base: position 60,390,447 of record NC_034184.2, on the reverse strand, counting down.
CTCCTACAGCGTCCATCACAATTACATGCACGTGTCCAATTATGAAAATTAGGTAATGACGTCATTTATCAACTTTTAGGACAATCAATAGCTACTTTCCTTACTGAGGAGTTGGCAACACTGGCTGTCTGTCTCTCCGACATTTGCAACATCATTTCAATATTGAAATTCGATCTTCACTGTCCCATTGAGGATTAACAGGTCAGGACGAGATATATTTTCTCAGCCAGTCGAAATCATGAATCATAATTTTTATGGATATATATAAAGAAATGTCAATAGACAAACAGGTCACATGAAATGAAACGCAGCTAGTTTGCCATCGTTCCAGCTTCAGTTTGAAGTGATTGTGTTAGCGGAGTAGTTGCCTAACTCCTCTGAACAGTGACGAGAGCAAGTATTCTATGCCATTCAAAATCGCACATCATTGCCCTTTGTCATGGATGTAACCAAATAAAATGTCAAGGGAAAACAGGTTAAACAAACAAATGCAGCTACTTTGCTGTTATTCTGGCTGCACTGTTGATGCGACTTTGTTAGCCGAATTTGGCTCGCTAACAAGCAAGGGATATAAAAATGATGTCAGCCAACATGACAATGGGACATTTAGAAAGAACGACTGGGTTGCATCCATAGAAATAGAAATAAAAGACTGCACGACTGGCAACCTAGCCGCCGGCCAGCTTGGGTAGCAACTCTAGATTTGAGTTGGGACTTTATCTCGTGGAAGGATTAAATAGTATAAATAAATTAATCCGAATAAAGTTGAATGAAAATATGGCAGTCATTATTAGAATATGTTGATAACCCATTGTATAAAAGTGATCATGCCCACAAAGCCGTTGTTTGGAGGATATATTGGCACAGTTTGCCGGCACTCGACTTCATCTTGGGCCTAACAACACCCGTGCCAATATATCCTCCATACCCCAGCTTCTTGGGCATTATCACTTAAATACATTACACCCTGCCCCTTCATGAAATTGAGGATAATGTCACTCTTCTCTTGACCAGGACCCCAAAGTATCAAGCGTCTCAGAGTAGGAGTGCTGATATAGGATCAGCTCTCCGCTGTCCATGTGCCTTGCAAAAGTATTTATCCCCCTTGGCGTTTTTGCTATTTTGTTACATTACAACCTGTAATTTAAATTGATTTTTAGGTGGATTTCATGTAATGGACATACATGAAATAGTGCAAATTGGTGAAGTGAAATGAAAAGAATACCTTGTTTAAAAAAAAATCTAAGAAATCAAATAAATAAATAAAGTCCACCTGTGTGCAATCTAAGTGTCAGATGATCTGTCACATGATCTCAGTATATATACACACACCTGTTCTGAAAGGCCCCATAGTCTGCAACACCACTAAGCAAGGGGTACCACCAAGCAAGTGGCACCATGAAGACCAAGGAGCTCTCCAAACAGGTCAGGGACAAAGTTATGAAGAATTACAGATCAGGGTTGGGTTATAAAAAAATATTAAAAACTTTGAACATCCCACGGAGCACCATTAAATCCATTATAATAAAATGGAAAGAATATGTCACCACAAAAACCTGCCAAGAGAGGGCCGCCCACCAAAACTCATGGACCAGGCAAGGAGGGCATTAATCAGAGAGGCAACAAAGAGACCAAAGAACCTTGAAGGAGCTGCAAAGCTCCACAGCGGAGATTGGAGTATCTGTCCATAGGAGTACTTTAAGCCATACACTCCATAGAGCTGGGCTTTACGGAAGACTGGCCAGGAAAAAGCCATTGCTTAAAGAAAAAAATCTTACGCATTGTGAAAACTGATCCTTAATTAGCATAGATTGACAGTTGATACATATGGCCCCGAAATAAATCCGAATCCCTGCACTGATAGTGTCACCACTTTTTCTCCAATCTCTGATCCCTATGCTTATCAATGCCTGATCACCTCCCATGTAATCCATCGATTACCCATAACCGTCTCCTAGCGCATAAATCAAAGTGATAATTCCAGAGTACTAAGCGTTAGCGATTAGGTCAACCAACGTCCATAGAGAATGGCTAACAAGGTGCTAATCAATAAACAACACACTCATGCTGATCACATGCTGTATGGTTATGAGCCAGGAGATACCTTCCCCAGGCTACTACTGTTTTCCCTGTGACATCACAATACTGATGTGAAACCAGTCTGTCTGTAGTGGGAAGCATGCCACGGCAAACACCAATCAAACCAGACCAACTGCGACAGCACCGGAAACCCTAGTGCTGGTCCAGGGCGTTTGCATGCGACTTGCTGATGCTGAGAACGCTCGTCATCAGCAATTTGCACGTAAACGCCCTGGACCAGAGCTACCCAAAACACAGCCCTCCCATCCCCATCTCCACCTGGCCCATTTGATGAAGTATGGCAGGTGGTTGAGCAGATTGAATGTATAGAAGGAATATCTGGTAATCTCTGTAAACGTCCAAACGGCCAAGAAGAGGATTACACTTTCTTCGTTCTGGATCTTCCAACAAAGAATGGGACAAAACAAGGAGGGAGAAGATAGTTAACACTTAAGGAGGTCCATGTTGACCGCCGGAGGGGGGGTCCCCTAGGTGCAGATCTAGGATCAGCTTCCCGTCCCCCAATCCTAAACTTAACCATTATTGGGGAAAATGCTAAACTGATCCAAAATCAGTGTCTCTGGGAAACTTCACCTCACCCCAACTCCAAGGCCCCTTACTGTAGATGGTAAGACACCTCTTTGGTGATAAATGAGATAGTCACCTGTTTGATGCTGTTGGTGATGAACCACACCATGAAGATTCGTGAACATACTTGAACCCCAGTCACAATTACAGAGGTCCTCACGATTCCTATACGACGAGAACCATGGAAATCAACATTAACGTCAGAAGTAGGAGATCTGGTTATATTCACATTGTATGGTTGTTATTCAAGACCATACATACCGATTGCACAATGCACCACCTGAAAGACAACAAATAAGAATCAGTGACTCGTGGCCTTGGGTGGTCTAGCGGTCTAAGCCACTGCCTCTGAAGTACATGTATGATATACCACTGCCAGCAAGGATTCAAATCTGGCCCACTGCACTTTTAGAACTCCATGTCTCTTTATCACATAACCAAACAAAATACTTTTAAAAAACTAATTAGGTGAATTCTTTCTTCTCACTTCTTAGCATTAACCATAGATCTCAGTATCAAAGCTCAGCTTCAGAGTATTTCAAGCTCACATTAGAAGGATCTTGCCAATGATTTCAACGTTTAACTGCTTTATCATCTGTTTTCATGGAATACTTTGAGACGAGTGTGTGTTTGAGTGAGTGTGGCTACTAGTGAACTATGATGAAATTTCAGAAACTCACCTCAACTAGCGCAATGGTCTGGAAAAACTTGAGTGTCCTTGCTATACTTTTGTACAGACCCTTGTGTGTGCCTTTCTGGATGTAGAAGCGCATCATTGCCATAGCCAAAACCAGCCACCTGGAAAAGAGACAATATTTACAACATCTGAAAAACTGTATTTAGCATTAAAGTAGTAAGTGTACATGAGAAGGACAAAGATTACTTAATAGATACACTATATATCTAACGGATATGAAATGGCTAGCTAGTTAGCGGTGGTGCACGCTAATAGCATTTCAATCGGTGACGTCACTCTCTTTGAGACCTTGAAGTAGTGGTTCCCCTTGCTCTGCAAGGGCCACGGCTTTTGTGTAGCGATGGGTAACGATGCTTCGTGGGTGACTGTTGTCTGTGTGCAGAGGGTCCCTGGTCTGAGCCCGGGTATGGGCGAGGGGACGGACTAAAGTTATACTTTTACGTATATACAAAAGTATGTATATAAAATTGAGCACACAGCCATGCAATCTCCATAGACAAACATTGGTAGTAGAATGTCCTTACTAAAGAGCTCAGTGACATTCAATGTGGCACCATCATAGGATGTCACCTTTTCAACAAGTCAGTTTGTCACATTTCTTCCCTGCTAAAGCTGCCCCGGTCAACTGTAAGTGCTGTTATTGTGAAGTGGAAACGTCTAGGAGAAACAACGGCTCAGCCGTGAAGTAGTAGGCCACACAAGCTCACAGAACGGGACCAGTGAGAGCTGAAGTGCCTAAAAAAATGTTCTGTCCTCAGTTGCAACACTCACTACCGCGGTCCAAACTGCCTCTGGAAGAAACGTCAGCACAAGAACTGTTCGTCGGGAGCTTCATAAAATGGGTTTCTATGGCCGAGCAGCCTCACACAAGCCTAAGATCACCATGTGCAATGCCAAGCGTCGGTTGGAGTGGTGTTAAAGTTCGCCACCATTGGATTCTGAAGCTGTGGAAATGCACTCTCTGGAGTGATGAATCACATTTTACCATCTGGCAGTCAGACAGATGAATCTGGGTTTGGCGGATGCCAGGAGAACGCTACCTGCCCTAATGCATAGTGCCAACTGTAAAGTTTGGTGGAGGAGGAATAATGGTCTGGGGCTGTTTTCATGGTAGATCCAGTGAAGGGAAATCTTAATGCTACAGCATACAATGACATTCTAGACAATTCTGTGCTTCCAACTTTGCGTCAACAGTTTCGCCCAACATCCGTGCTCGACCTCACTAATGCTCTTGTGGCAGAATGGAAACAAGTCCCGGCAGCAATGTTCCAACATCTAGTGGAAAGCCTTCCCAGAAGAGTGGAGGCTGTTACAGCATATTAATGCCCATGACTTTGGAATGAGATGTTCACTGATGTAGTGTACCACTTTATAGTTAGAGCTCAAAAGTTATTGGTTCAATCACTTTGTTTCCATAGTTAAGGTTAGGGTTTTTAGCTTTTTCGGTCTCAAATTTTATGACCTAACCTACTTGTGTGTGATTGTTGAGCTATGTAGTTTTCCAGTACTATTGTCAGGAAGTAGCATTGACACCAGCTAAACGTGTATGCCTCATCACCAATGATTCGTCCCAAATGGCACCGTATTCCTCACATAGACCACTACTTCTGACCAGGGCTCTAGTCAGAAGTAGTGCACTATGTAGTGAATAAGGTGCGATTTGGGACGCAAACACAGCGTCAGTTGGGGAAACAGCGAGGGCCAACTCCCTTCTACACGACATCTAAGGCCTTGTACACACTGCAGGCCTTAACACTCAAATCAGTATTGTTTTTCAAATTCTGACTGTCCAAACATCAAGTTACAAGTGATCAAATCAGATTTGTGTGTGTTCAGACAACAGTCATCCTGGCTATGCTAGCTGTCATAGTAACAATAGGTGTGTGCACAGTGGTGTAGGCTGATTGGTGGTGGTGCTCATACTTTTTATCCCTCAGAAGTTATGTAGCAAGCTAAGGTGACAACAATGCCTGCCATGGACGTGTCCCAGTTGCTTTGAATGTTCAAAAATCATAGTGTATGAACACTTGAAAGTTGGATCATATCCTTTGAGGCTTTAAAAAACGAGTCCTTTTTGGCTAGCCACAGCAGTCACTTAGCTAGCTAAGTAGCTGTTTCGCGTTCGAGCACATTTAGCTAGTTAGCTACCACATGTTCTTGTCAAACATTTCAAACCACTTGAGGGCAAATCAATCAGATTTGACCGTTTAGACGAGTCGCATGGTCAGGAATCACAAAGGTGGTTTGAAATGTGGCTTGAAATATCTGATTGCATGTGTTTTTTGGCTATTCAGACTGCAGGAAAAATAACAGATTTTAATTGGATATTATATATATATTTGTTTTTTGTCACTTCAAATTGCCAATGTGAACAAGACTTTATCTCTAGCCTGGTACTTCACAATAATCTATTTATACTGTACAGCAGTCATTACAGCACAGCTATAAGCCAGACAGAATGTAAACACAGAATGCTTGGAAAAACACTTTTTTTGGTTACTACATGATTCCATATGTGTTATTTCATAGTTTTGATGTCTTCACTATTATTCTACAATGTAGAAATGAGTACAAATAAAGAAAAAGCCTGGAATGAGATGGTGTGTCCAAACTTTTGGCTGGTACTGTATATGTGAATAATGAATGAACATTTTTCAAGGAAATCACTGTACACTGTATCATCTGGTGCAGACACCATTTATATCTACAATAAAGTATGTTTAATATGTAGAGCACTATACTAAATACAATGCGATCTTTATTGGTCTATTACAATCAGGATACAACACAAATATGTACGTTTTTGCTGTCACAGTAATAAGACCAATAAGACCAACCTTATGACCTTTCTGTATAATTATATTTGAATCAAAATACATATTTTAGTATTTACAGTGGGGCAAAAAAGTATTTAGTCAGCCACCAATTGTGCAAGTTCTCCCACTTAAAAAGATGAGAGAGGCCTGTAATTTTCATCATAGGTACACTTCAACTATGACAGACACAATGAGAAAAAAAATCCAGAAAATCACATTGTAGGATTTTTTATGACTTTATTTGCAAATTATGGTGGAAAATAAGCATTTGGTCACCTCCAAACAAGCAAGATTTCTGGCTCTCACAGACCTGTAACTTCTTCTTTAAGAGGCTCCTCTGTCCTCCACTCGTTACCTGTATTAATGGCACCTGTTTGAACTTGTTATCAGTATAAAAGACACCTGTCCACAACCTCAAACAGTCACACTCCAAACTCCACTATGGCCAAGACCAAAGAGCTGTCAAAGGACAAAATTGTAGACCTGCACCAGGCTGGGAAGACTGAATCTGCAATAGGTAAGCAGCTTGGTTTGAAGAAATCAACTGTGGGAGCAATTATTAGGAAATGGAAGACATACAAGACCACTGATAATCTCCCTCGATCTGTGGCTCCACGCAAGATCTCACCCCGTGGGGTCAAAATGATCACAAGAACGGTGAGCAAAAATCACAGAACCACACGGGGGGACCTAGTGAATGACCTGCAGAGAGCTGGGACCAAAGTAACAAAGCCTACCATCAGCAAGGGCATTGAAGATGAAACTTGGCTGGGTCTTTCAGCCTGACAATGATTCCAAACATACCGCCCGGGCAACGAATGAGTGGCTTCGTAAGAAGCATTTCAAGGTCCTGGAGTGGCCTAGCCAGTCTCCAGATCTCAACCCCATAGAAAATCTTTGGAGGGAGTTGAGTCCCTGAGTCCGTGTTGCCCAGCAACAGCCCCAAAACATCACTGCTCTAGAGGAGATCTGCATGGAGGAATGGGCCAAAATACCAGCAACAGTGTGTGAAAACCTTGTGAAGACTTACAGAAAACGTTTGACCTCTGTCATTGCCAACAAAGGGTATATAACAAAGTATTGAGATAAACTTTTGTTATTGACCAAATACTTATTTTCCACCATAATTTGCAAATAAATTCATTAAAAATCCTACAATGTGTACCTATGATGAAAATTACAGGCCTCTCTCATCTTTTTAAGTAGGAGAACTTGCACAATTGGTGGCTGACTAAATACTTTTTTGCCCCACTGTATACTGAGCAAAAATATAAACGCAACATGTAAAGTGTTGGTCCCATGTTTCATGAGCTGAAATGAAAGATTGCAAAAATGTTCCACACAAACAAAAAGCTTGTTTCTCTCAAATTTTGTGCACAAATATGTTTATATTCCTGTTTGTGAAATTGTTTGTTTTGCCAAGATAATCCATCCACCTAACAGGTGTGGCATGTAAAATTAGCTGATCACTACACAGGTGCACCTTGTGCTGCGAACAATAAAAGGCCTGTCTAAAATGTGCATTTTTGTCACACAACACAATGCCACAGATGTCTTAAGTTGAGGGAGCATGCAATTGGCATGCTGACTGCAGGAATATCCACCAGAGCTGTTGCCAGAGAATGTAATGTTAATTTCTCTACCATAAGCAGCCTGCAATGTCGTTTTAGACAATTTGGCAGAACGTCCAACTGGCCTCACAACCGCAGACCACATGTAACCAGGCCAGCCCAGGACCTCCACATCCGGCTTCTTCACCTGCGGGATCGTCTGAGATGAAACTGTGGGTTTGCACAACCGATTAATTTCTGCACAAACTGTCAGAAACTGTCTCAGGGAAGCTCACCAGGGTCCTGACCTGTCTGCAGTTTGGCGTCGTAACTGACTTGAGTGGACAAATGCTCACCTTTGAAATAGCCACTGGCATGCTGGAAAAGTGTGCTCTTCACGGATTAGTCCCAGTGTCAACTGTACTGGGCAGTATGGCGTTGTGTGGTCAATTGTGGCAGTGGGGTTATGGTATGGGCAGGCATAAGCTACGGACAACGAACACAATTGCATTTTATCGATGGCAATTTGAGTGCTGTGAGATACCGTGACGATGAGATCCTGAGGCCCATTGTACTGCCATTAATCCGCTGCCATCACCTAATGTTTGAGCATGATAATGCACGGCCCCATGTTGTAAGGATCTGTACTGAAAATGTCCCAGTTCTTCCATGGCATGCATACTCGCCAGTTATGTCACCCATTGAGCATGTTTGGGATGCTTTGGATCGACATGTATGACAGCGTGTTCCAGTTCCTGCCAATATCCAGCCTCTTCGCACAGCCATTGAAGAGGAGTGGGACAACATTCCACAGGCCACAATCAACAGCCTGATCAACTCTATGCGAAGGAGATGTGAAGCGCTGCATGAGACAAATGGTGGTCACACTAGATACTGACTGGTTTTCTGATCCACACCCCTACCTTTTTTTGAAGGTATCTGTGACCAACAGATGCATATCTGTATTTTCATTCATGTGAAATTCATAGATTAGGTCCCAATGAATGTATTTCAATTGACTGATTTTCTTATACAGTATGTAATTCAGTAAAATCTTTGAAATTGTTGCATGTTGCATATTTTTGTTCAATGTAATTGCGGGTCCATTTTGAGGACCATTTAAAGCTAATTATCCATAGCTTTAGTCATGGGTAAAGATCAGGGTAAACAGAGGTGTGAGAGTTCTTGTACAGAACTTACACAGAAGACCAGGGGCTGTATGTATCATTTGTCTCAGAGTAGGAGTTCTGATCTAGGATCAGGTCCTGCCTGTACATGTAATCTTTATTATTGGGATCTAAAGGGCAAAACTAATCCTAAATCAACACTCCTACTCTGAGACGCTTGATAAATACAGTGCCTTGTTGAGCTCTACAGAGGAAACAGTGCTCCCTTTACATTCACTAGTCTACTAGGTCAGCTGTGCGATGGATCTCTGTGAAGGTATGTTTCTGAAGGTGTCTAAGGGTCTCGGCATACAGTTGTTCTTTTCCTCTAAAATAGGTAACTTCACAACAACAAAAATGTTATAGGATCACAAACACACAGTATTAGCAATGATGGAGGCCAAATTACATCATTTCCTCAACAATATCCATTATTCCACTAAAGGTCTTTGCAGACTGCATGTTGGATCCAGTCTTTTACGATTATCCGTCACACTGTGCAAGGTTACCAAATTAAAATCTTGATATCAACCAGGCCAGATTGCACAATTCGCTTAATTTCTGTCGTCACATTCTGCGACATTCTACGATTCCAGGTTACACGGAATCCAAACCGGCTGCACGCGTGCGCTATCGTGCAAAAATGTATTTTGTCCCCCTAAACCAAACGCGATCACGACACACAGGTTAAAATATCAAAACAAACTCTGAACCAATGACATTAATTTGGGGACAGGTCGAAATGCATTAAACATGTATGGCAATTTAGCTAGTTAGCTTGCACTTGCTAGCTATTTTGGCCTATTTAGCTAGCTTGCTGTTGCTAGCTAATTTGTCCTGGGATATAAACATTGAGTTGTTATTTTACCTGAAATGCACAAGGACCTCTACTCCGACAATTAATCCACACATAAAACGGCCAACCGAATCATTTCTAGTCATGTCTCCTCCTTCCAGGCTTTTTCATCTTTGAACTTATATGGTGTATCATCTAAACTTTTATTGTAGTACCACGACAACTGGCAACAAAGTTCGCCTTTCAATCACCCACGTGGGTATAACCAATGAGGAGATGGCACATGGGTACCTGCTTCTATAAACCAATGAGGAGATGGGAGAGGCAGGACTTGCAGCGCGATCTGCGTCAGAAATAGGAATGACTTCTATTTTAGCCCTTGGTAACGCAGACACTCGTTGGCGTGAGCAGTGTGGGTGCAATAATTGAATAACATGGATTTCTAAATGTATTTTGCGACACTCGCGCACGCGACGTCTCCGGTCTGGTCAGCATGTTAGGGTTTGGCTGGGGTAGGTCGTCATTGTAAATAATAATTTGTTCTTAACTGACTTGCCTAGTTAAATAAAAGGTAACAAAAAAATATATAATAAAGAATTGGCTTGCGCATGTGCCAGCACCAGCAGCACAAGCCTCACTCTCTGCACAAGAAGAGTTCAGAAAAATATATGCATTTTAGAAATAGTTTTCACATACAAACTTTATATGTCCGAACTCGGAAGCAAATAAGCTTCCCCAAAATAACATGGCCGCTGTGGTAGAACGTTTATTTTGTTTGCATTTATAAAAAATCCCATCAGTAGCCTGATTTCAGATGTGTCATGTAGGCTAAACAAGTTTATTTGGGAAATCGTTATTCTTTCAAAGCATCTGAATGTTTAAATCATACTATTATATTAATCTGACGATTCACAATAATCGTATTGTGTGCATACTCAATGCCGGCCGTGTTCCTATTGGTCAGTCACCGAGATCGGCTTGTAACACTGTCACACTAACGTCACACGATAAAGACAAACAAATTCTGACACTGACTGAACTTTGTCGCAGCCTAAGCACGTAGTCGTTCTTAAATCGGCAGACCTAGACCGTCATAATGAACGAGTGAAGATGTCCAACAATCGTTTACGACATAAGAATTTGCCCATGACGTGGACATTTCGTCTGGGATGGCAAAATTGGGGCATAAAATGGCTCAAATTGCAGTCCGCAAGGGCCTCAAATTGAGATCACTATTTTTTTGTCACATTTTGACGTCCCTCATTTAGATCACTGAAAAACAGCTTGTGTAAGAACACAAGCTGAGAGGAGTGTATCTGCAGGAACCTGTAAATGTGTGTGACTGGTAATTGGTGGAGAGTGAGTGTTCATGAGTAAACGGGCTCATAGTAGGTTTAGTCCTAGGACATTACACGACATCATCTAAATCCGACGAGGTGTCAAGTAAATCTCCACCGTTTATGTGACGTTTCAGAGTGTACCTTGAAGTTAAATCAAACTTTGTCAGGGATTAGTGAGACATACACTACTGCCACCGCCTGTTATAAAAGGGATGTGCTGTCTGTTAAACCAGATTGATCTGATACTTTTGTAGCTACTGCTGTAGCCTAGTGGCTACTGTTCAGTGTTTGAGCACAGGTGCTAGGTCGATGGGTCAGGTGCTCAAGCTGTGCAACAAGTGCATTATCTGCTTGAAGACACAATCTGTTTGAAAAATCAACATAATTTAGGACCTACTGAATACAACCACTTCAGTACATTACTATTGTATTGCAAATATATGATCTCTGTCTCAGCACAATAATTAATTAGGGTTTATTTGATGCTAATTACATTGATATGGTTTAGGACTTGCATAAGGGTTCTGTTACTAACAGTTACTATCATATAAAGATGATTGTATAATATAGGTGTAGGTTAGTGCAATCATTTGGAGAGAAGGGACAAATGTACATTGATTCCAATAGTCACAATTTTAACAGCTCTTTAACAGCTCTTTGACAGCTCTTTGACTGTTTGAATCAACATTGGTATATGTTTACTCTGATCATATACAGGGGCTTATAACTACCTCAATGCGCATGTCTCTTGAACTAGGTAAATGAACCTAGTTTTCACACCTTCATGTAATACTAAAATACCCATTATGTGAGTAGCAGAGGATGGATGAATGGGAGCTACAGTACAATGAGTGTAAGTGGGGAAAACATGGCTCCAACAGCTCCATAAATGCGCATTTTACGCATATCTCCAAAAAGTGCCATTCTCAGTTCAAGTGACCCAGACCAATGAAAATGAACTTAAGACACTATCAACAGCTGAATAAATCATCGAAAACTTGACAACTATTAAATTAAGTTCGTTTTGTGTGTTCATTACAAGGACTATACGAACAGTGAAATAATTGCGTCATCGCACCCGCGCGCTCTGTAGCGCATAAACTTGCAGTTATTAAAATCTGCTTATTGGGCATTTCACTCGCCCAAACCGAAGCTCCAGTGTCAGCGCGCTGTCTATACTTATCACTGCAACTGTCGAGGTAGTGCTGGGCATGACGTTGACACAGTGTAATCGACCGTATTTGGAAAGGCTGAACCCGCGCCGGGGGCCGCACTTGTACCGCCGTTATTTTCATAAAAAAGACCCACATATTGATTATTTGAGAATTGTCTACTTGGACACCCTCCCTATCAAGTCCTTTACAATTATTTTGCTCACTGTTCAAACTTCATGGGCGCTGTCTGTCACTAAATTCGGCAACAGAATGGGCACTTGCGCTGTCAGAGACACCGCGGACCTATAAACAGCCACACGCGCTTGCTCACAGCGCTCTGGTGCATAACGAAGTTTTAAGGGAGTGGCTACTTTATAATCAGCGATAGGGCAGAATAATTGACATACCCGGCCGTCATGGCGATGTTGTAAAATGTAAGCCATGCGACAGCGATGGCACTTTTCGTCCTCTTCTTGTTGTTGTTTTCCTTCTCTTCAACCGAGCCGTCCTCCTCCGTGGACGCCATGGTACGGGGGACAGAGTGGGAAAGTCAGAAACGCTGCGCAAGCGCGACTGGGACTGGGAGCAGCAGGGTCATGCATCCATGTATCCACGACACCCCTCTCGCGGGACTATTGCTTCACAAGTGCGTGTGGTGGCAAGTCCCTAAGGAAAGTCCCACTGTCAGATGAGTCATTCAATCAAACATTTGACCCATAGCGACACTACCAGTAGGCCTTCATTAGAACAATTTAACGTAACTGTAACTGTTCATTAGTTCTTGACTACATTCGTTTGAAATGGTAATTACATACATTTATTATTAAAAATAAAGTCGTTTTGTAGCCTGATGAACTGTTTGATAACAATAAGTTTGATGTCATTCTAATCCTCTGTGCCATTAATTTTGTCCTTCTCAAATCTATAAATACCAATCAATTTAAATAGCTCCAACTTGTTGTAAGTGTGGATAAATAGATAGGCAATTGGGGCGTTCAACTTCAAAAAAAAAAAATTGTCCTTCAACATCACTAATCCAAATGATCTCCACTTTATGTTGAATTTTCTTTCAGATCTCTTCCCAATCTCTGATCTCTTTCTGATTTACAGTAGGGTACTGCCCTATGCCTTCAGGGGCTAGAAGTAGATTTTTTTATTTGACCTTTATTTAACTAGGTAAGTCAGTTGAGAACAAATTCTTATTTTCAATGACAGCTTAGGAACAGTGGGTTAACTGCCTGTTCAGGGGCAGAACAACAGATTTGTACCTTGTCAGCTTGGGGATTTGAACTTGCAACCTTCCGGTTGCTAGACCAACTTTCTAACCACTAGGCTACCCTCTCAATTGCATTCTCCTCACGTACTCTCTCCTTTATCCTCGCCTCCTTCTCAAAACCCATTGGAGGAGAAGGTTGAAGGTTCGAGGGGCGTGACCTCTGGCTTATTCATCCAATGGGTTTTGAGGAGGCGAGGAGAGAGGATGTAAGGTTTTGGAATTGAGATTCTCTCTTGGTATTATCAGGGTTGCATTCAAAACCCTAAAGCTTTAACTGTGGAGTTTTTAAATGTATTTGGGTTCATTCCCTGCAGTCAAAGCCCAAAATCGCCCTCTAGTGGCTTCATGGGTCGAATGTTATGAATATTTTTCATAATTTCATAATGAATAAACATGTTTTTTTTTAAATTACAACTGAAAATCTGGTGTTTTAGTTTTCTTATATTTCAGTAATATGTGATGTCTAAAAAGTGTAATATTGGGATGCAAACTCAAAATTGAATACATTTCAACTCTATATCTACAGGTGTCTTCTTTTTTATAAGCCCATAACCATGTGTTTGAGGTGTATACTTTTGTAGATTTGTGTAAAACTACCAAGAAACACTCTGTGTGACCCTGATTTTGCACACTGCATTAAAAGGTGCAGTGTTGTCACGGGTAAAAGAGTCCGTGTTGGCCTGGGTTAAAGGGACAGTGTTGGAATGGGTTAAAGGGACAGTGTTGGAATGGGTTAAAGGGACAGTGTTGGAATGGGTTAAAGGGACAGTGTTGGAATGGGTTAAAGGGACAGTGTTGGACTGGGTTAAAGGGACAGTGTTGGACTGGGTTAGAGGGACAGTGTTGAATTGGGTTAAAGGAGTAGTGTTGAACTGGGTTAAAGGGACAGTGTTGGACTGGGTTAGAGGGACAGTTTTGGAATGGGTTAAAGGGACAGTGTTGGAATGGGTTAAAGGGACAGTGTTGAACTGGGTTAAAGGGAGAGTGTTGGAATGGGTTAAAGGGACAGTGTTGGACTGGGTTAAAGGGACAGTGTTGGACTGGGTTAGAGGGACAGTGTTGAACTGGGTTAGAAGTGAAGTGTTGGACTGGGTTAGAGGGACAGTGTTGAACTGGGTTAAAGGAGTAGTGTTGGACTGGGTTAAAGGACTACTGTTGGACTGGGTAAAAGGAGTACTGTTGAACTGGGTTAAAGGAGTAGTGTTGGACTGGGTTAAAGGAGTAGTGTTGGACGGGGTTAAAGGAATAGTTTTGGACTGGGTTAGAGGGACAGTGTTGGACTGGGTTAAAGGAGTAGTGTTGGACTGGGTTAAAGGAGTAGTGTTGGACTGGGTTAAAGGAGTAGTGTTGGACTGGGTTAAAGTAGTACTGTTGGACTGGGTTAAAGGAGTAGTGTTGGACGGGGTTAAATGAGTAGTGTTGGACTGGGTTAAAGGAGTACTGTTGGACTGGGTTAAAGGAGTACTGTTGGACTGGGTTAAAGGAGTAGTGTTGGACTGGGTTAAAGGAGTAGTGTTGGACTGGGTTAAAGGAGTACTGTTGGACTGGGTTAAAGGAGTAGTGTTGGACTTGGTTAAAGGAGTACTGTTGGACTGGGTTAAAGGAGTACTGTTGGACTAGAGCACTCAGTAGTGGAGACACAGCCTGAGAAAGTGCATCACTGCAGGATGTAAAATTAGCTCCACTCGTAGTGCCCAGTAGAAATTTGTGTAAACTAAAGACGCCAGCAAATATAGTGCAGGCCACATAATCCTGATCCAGTAACAAGTGCTCAAATTTCTGTCTCAGTGTTGGATTCAACAATGACCACACAGTGTGTGTGTGTGTGTGTGCTCATGAGTTTGTGTGTGTGTGTGTTCATATCACTATCCTTTCTTTACTACTCTCTGTGTGTGAATGGCATGGAGATCGTGGGCATCATTCACAACTCAGTGATTGAATCACAGACATCCTCCCATTGTTGGAGTACTCACTGGCCAAGTATGTCCTTATGCTTAAAGAAGGCATCTTGCCAGATGAGGAGGGTAGGCTATCATCAACTCTCTGAAACTGATAGTCATCAGGGTCGTTCCACAAAAGGAGTGCCTTTTGTGCCCGTATGAATCTTTAAAGATTTATTTTGCACCAACATTGGATTTTCCTCTCTGGGATAGGCGTCTCACTAGCGGGACAACTTCCGGTGAATCTGGAGGGCGCGCAATTCAGATAAATATTCATAAAAATTATGGATAGTAAACATGTAGGTACATACAAGTGTCTTATATCGGTTGAAAGCTTAAATTATTGTTAATCTAACTCCACTGTCCGATTTACAGTAGCCATTACAGCGAAAGCATGCCATGTGATTGTTTGAGGATGGCGCCCCACCTCAAAATATTTTTCCACCGGCACAGGTTTCATAAATTCACAAATAGCGATTAAATATTCACTTACTTTTTGAAAATCTTCCTCTGATTTGTCATCCAAAGGGTCCCAGCTATAACATGTAGTGTAATTTTGTTAGATAAAATCCTTCTTTATATCCCAAAAAGTCAGTTTAGTTGGCACCATCGAATTGAGTAATCCACTCGTTCAACATGCAGAGAAAGGAATCCAAAATTCTACTGCTAAACTTTGTTAAAACAAGTCAAAATACATTTCCATTGACTCCTCAGATACCCTAAAATGTCATCAAACTATAATATTTCATATGGAAAGAAGTATGTTCAATAGGAAACCGATATTAGCAGGTCCGTCTTGTCTTCCTTGTGCACCCAAACACGAATTTCCAATAGTGTGTCCCAGTACTTAAACTCATATTTCTTACTAGTTTTGGAAGAAACAAGCCTGAAACCTTGAACATAGAGTGCTGACACCCTGTGGAAGCCATAGGAATTGCATACTTGGAGCTAGATTTAATTATTTCCGTATACTTTCCATTGTAAGACCATGGGCTCTCAAAAAAACAAAAGATCTGGTGGTTTGTCTTTGGATTTTCTCCTACCATATCTATTGTGTTATAGTCTGATACATTATTTTAACATTTCTACAAACTTCAAAGTGTTTTCTTTCCAGTGGTACCAATTATATGCATATCCTGGCTTCAGGGCCTGAGCAACAGGCAGTTTACTTTGGGCACGTCAGCCAGGCGGAAATTGAGAAAAAAAGGACCCTAGCCTGAAGAAGTTTTTAAAATGAAAAGTCTGTTATATTAAAAATGCACTATGCAGAAATTGCTTGTCATTTCCTGGTTGCTAAAATTCTAATAGTTAGCCTAATTTCAGTTTATGTGGCAAAACAAGCAAGTACAGTGTAGAGAATCATTGTACCATCTAAACTGTTGCAAAATATACTTTCCATAACTAAAAATATTGTATTTTCAGCTGTAATACCAACATGTTTTTAGCAGACCACCATAGTCCCTGTGCCGAAGAACACTAAGGTAACCTGCCTAAATGACTACCGACCCATAGCACTTTGAAAGGCTGGTCATGGCTCACATCAACACCATTAACACCATCAACACAAGCCACCCTAGACCCACTCCAATTTGCATACCGCCCTAACAGATCCACAGATGATGCAATCGCTATTGCACTCCACACTGCACTTTCCCACCTGGAGAAAAGGAAGACCTATGTGAGAATGCTATTCATTGACTACAGCTCAGCATTCAACACCATAGTGCCCTCAAAGCTCATCAATAAGTTAAGGACCATGGGACTAAACACCTCTCTCTGCAACTGGATCCTGGACATCCTGACGGGCCGCCCCCAGGTGTTAAGGGTAGGTAACAACACATCCGCCACGCTGATCCTCAACACAGGGGCCCCTCAGGGGTGCGTGCTCAGTCCCCTCCTGTATTCCCTGTTCACTCATGACTGAGTGGCCAGGCACGATTCCAACACCATCGTTAAGTTTACCGATGACACAATAGTGGTAGGCCTGATCACCGACAACAACGAGACAGCCTATAGGGAGGAGATCAGAGACCTGGCCGTGTGGTGCCAGAACAACAACCTCTCCCTCAACGTGATCAAGACAAAGGAGATGATTGTGGACAACAGGAAAAGAGGACAGAGCACACCCCCCTTGTCATTGACGTGGCTGTAGTGGAGCAGGTTTAGAGCTTCAAGGTCCTTGGTGTCCACATCACCAACAAACTAACATGGTCCAAGCACACCGAGACAGTCGTGAAGAGGGCACGACAAAACCTATTCTCCCTCAGGAGACTGAAAAGATTTGGCATGGGTCCTCAGATTGTCAAAAGGTTCTACAGCTGCACCATCGAGAGCATCTGACTGGTTGCATCACTGCCTGGTATGGCAACTGCGTGGCCTCCGACCGCAAGGCACTACAGAGGGTAGTGCGTATGACCCATTACATCACTGGGGCCAAGCTTCCTGCCATCCAGGACCTCTATACCAGGCGGTGTCAGAGAAAGGCCCTAAAATTTGTCAAAGACTCCAGCCACCCTAGTCATAGACTGTTCTCTCTGCTACCGCACGGCAAGCGGTACCGGAGCGCCAAGTCTAGGTCCAAAAGGCTTCTAAACAGCTTCTACCCCCAAGACACAAGACTCCTGAACATCTAATTAAATGGCTACTCAGACTATTTGTATTTCCCCCCCTCTTTTACACAACTGCTACTCTCTGTTGTAATCATCTATGCATATTCACTTTAATAACTCTACCTACATGTACATATTACCTCAATTACCTCGACTAACCGGAGCACAAGCACATTGACTCTGTACCGGTACCCCCCTGTATATAATCTCGCTATTGTTATTTTACTGCTGCTCTTTAATTACATGTAACTTTTATTTGTTATTCTTATTCCTATTTTTTTTAACTGCATAGTTGGGTAGGGGCTCGTAAGTAAGCATTTCACTGTAAGGTAATAACTGTTGTATTCGGCGCATGTGACTAATAACATTTGAATTGATTTGATTTATGACTAGTGATCCATTTATGAAAGTGGCCAATGATTTCAAGTCTGTATGTAGGCTTCTTCACCACACTGTCTGTGTGGGTGGACCATTTCAGTTTGTCAGTGATGTGTACACCTAGGAACTTAAAGCTTTCCACCTTTTCCACTGTTGTCCCGTCGATGTAGATAGGGGGGTGCTCCCTCTGCTGTTTCCTGAAGTCCACGATCATCTCCTTTGTTTTGTTGATGTTGAGTGAGAGGTTGTTTTCCTGACACCACACTCTGAGTGCCCTCACCTCCTTCCTATAGAGTGTCTCGTCGTTGGTGGTGATCAAGCCTACTACTGTTGTGTCATCTGCCAACTTGATGATTGAGTTGGAGGCGTGCATGGCCACGCAGTCATGGGTGAACACGAAGTACAGGAGGGGTCTGGGCACACACCCTTGTGGGGCCCCAATGTTGAGGTTCAGCGAAGTGGAGATGTTGTTTCCTACCTTCACTACCTGGAGGCGACCCATCAGGAAGTCCAGGATCCACAGGTGGGGTTGAGACCCAGGACCTCAAGCTTGGAGGGTACTATGGTCTTGAATGCTGAGCTGTAGTCAATGAACAGCATTCTTACATAGGTATTCCTCTTGTCCAGATGGGATGGTGATTGCATCGTCTGTGGACCTATTGGGGCGGTATGCAAATTGAAGTGGGTCTAGGGTGACAGGTAAAGTGGAGGTGATATGATCCTTGTCTAGTCTCTAAAAGCACCTCATGATGACAGAAGTGAGTGCTACAGGGCGATAGTCATTTCGTTTAGTTACCTTTGCCTTCTTGGGTACAGGAACAATGGTGGCCATCTTGAAGCATGTGCGGACAACAGACTGAGTTTGGGAGAGATATATATGTCCGTAAACACACCGTAAACACACCCACCAGCTGGTCTGCACATGCTCTGAGGATGCAGCTAGGCATGCCGTCTGGGCCGGCAGCCTTGCGAGGGTTAACACGTTTAAATGTCTTACTCACGTCGGCCATGGAGAAGGAGAGCCCACAGTCATTGGTAGCTGGCCACTGTATTATCCTCAAAGCGGGCAAAGAAGGTGTTCAGTCAATGTCCGTGACGTGACTGGTTTTCTTTTTGTAGTCCGTGAATGTCTGTAAACCCTGCCACATACGTCTCATGTCTGAGCCATTGAATTGCAACTCCACTTTATCCCTATACTGACATTTTGCTTGTTTGATTGCCTTGCGGAGGGAATAACTACACTGTTTTTATTTGCCCATATTCCCAGTCACCTTTCCATGGTTAAATGCGGTGGTTCGCGCTTTTAGTTCCGTGTGAATGCCGTCATCTATCCACGGTTTCTGGTTAGGGTAGGTTTTAATAGTTCACAGTGGGTACAACATCTCCTATGCACTTCCTTATAAAAGGACTCACTGAATCAGCCTATAAATCACTATTAATCTCTGAGGCTAACCGGAACATGTCCCAGTCCGCATGATCAAAACAATCTTGAAGCGTGGATTCTGATTGGTTATACCAGCGTTGAATAATCCTTGTCACGGGTACATCCTGTTTGAGTTTCTGCCTATAGGAGCAAAATGGAATCGTGGTCAGATTTGCCGAAAGGAGGGCGGGGGAGGGTCTTGCATGAATCGTGGAAGTTAGAGTATGACATTTCTATGTGTATTTGGTCCAGTGTCCCAAAAAGTTACCTATTGCAGCTTAAAACTTCTACAGGATCGGTGGGTCCCCTGCGGGATGGTTGAGCTAACGTAGGCTAATGCGATTAGCATGATGTTGTAAGTAACAAGAACATTTCCCAGGACAAAGCCATATCTGATAATGGCAGAAAGCTTAAATTCTTGTTAATGAAACTGCACTGTGCAATTTATAGTAGTTATTACAGTGAAATAATACCATGCTCTTGTTTGATGAGGAAAGTGCACAGTTATGAACTTGAAAATGTATTAATAAACAAATGATGCACATTTGGGCAGTCTTGATCCACATTTTGAACCGAAATGCAATGGTTCATTGGATCAGTCTAAAACGTTACACATACACTGCTGCCATCTAGTGGCCAAAATCTAAATTGCAACTGGGCTGGAATAATACATTATCACCTTTCTCTTGCGTTTCAAAGATGATCTAATGTGTTATATTCTCCAACATTCATTTCACATTTCCACACATTTCAAAGTGTTTCATTTCAAATGGTATCAAGAATATGCATATTCTTGCTTCAGGTCCTGAGTTACAGACAGTTAGATTTGGGTACGTTAGTTTAGGCAAAAATGTAAAAAAAGGGGTGGATCCTTAAATTAAATGCCATTTTATGTAGACCATATGGAGAATTGAATAAATCATATTTTATGTATGAATAAATACTTGCTAAAGTGCCAAAATGTAACATTTTGACAGGTCCCTCAGTGCACCCTCTGTGATTTCGAGGAAGATTTTAACCCACTTAACCCCAACATTTCTCCAAGTTTTCACCATCATTGAAAAGCCCTAGTTATTTTGTTGCTTTAACAAAGTCATTTCTGAAGATTGTTATTTGTTTAATCTGATTAGTGACTCATTTATGTCTGTCCCTCATTTTAAGGTCTCTCATTTTTTTGGTGAAACTATTCCTTTTAAAAACATTTTTTTTTACAAGAGAAACATTGAACTAATAGTCAAATCATAGTGTAAAAGCAGGTGAACTGGGTGTAAGTGTTTCAGAAATGTACCGGTGTTTTTTGGTGGGAAACCTTGCGTGTAAGTAAACCCTGTTACCAAAAGATAGACAGGCTAGAAATGTTTTAACAATTGCATTCAATTGTCACTCCCAGTTCCACACAACAAACTTCCTTTCCCCCTGTCACAAGGGGATTTATAGCTGATTGCAGATGAAATCGTCAACCCTGTTACAGTCAACCCTGTTACTTTATGTAACATAATAAATAACGGTTACTTAGAGGTGTAAAACAAGGTTGCCCTCTGTCACCATACCTATTTATATGGCCATTGTTACAGGTAAAAATCAGATGCAATGATAACATTGAGGGGATAAAAATGAGTGGTTGAGACAAAAGTATCAATATACTCCGATGATACAAGTTTCTCTTGAGTCCTAAATATTCAACCTTGAAGGGCCTTATTCAGGACCTGGATAATATTTCCAGTTTCTCTGGACTAAAACCCAACTATGATAAGTGTACTATATATTACAGATTGGGTATGCAAAAGATACAAACTTTAAATTGCCATGTGGTCTCCTGATTAAATGGGTGGATGGGGAAGTTGATGTGCTTGGTGTACACATCCTGGAAAAGACTAATGCTCTTGAAAGTATTAACTTTCATAGTAAACTTAGCAAAATAAATAGGATCTTGAAACCGTGGACAGGGATGGAAAATCTTCAGAAATCTACCTGTCCATCTACGGAAAAATTACTCTGATGTATTCCCTAGTGATATCGCAGTTTACATATCTGTTAATGACTCTACTGGCTCCATGAGAATATTTTTTAAAGTAATGTGAAAAAATAATATATTGTTTATTTTGAAATAGCAAACCAGATAATGTTAAACAGGCTTATTTATATAGCGAACATGAGTTTGGAGGGTAAAAACTAAGGAATATGAAGGCATTAAACCTCTCACTTAAAGCCTCCATTATATCTAAATTATATCTTAATCCAAACTGCATGTTTTTATTCAACATTTTACTGCGGGCTAAATCATGGTCACACAGAGTGTTTCTTGGTAGTCTTAAACAAATATACTTTGAAACAAAAGTATAAACCTCACACACGGTTATGGGCTTTATAAAAGAAGACACCTGTACCATGTCAGATACTGTATAGTTTACATTTGGAGTTCGCATCCCAATATTACACTTTATATACATCACAGACTGAAATATAACAAAACTGTTTGACATAGAAACACAAGATTTTCATTGTTTTTAAAATAAATAATGTTTATTAATTATGAAATTATCCAAAATATTTATAATATTCTACCCATGAGGCCACTAGGTCATTTGATTGCAGGAAAGGGCTACCCTCTTGAGGTGGGAAAATATGTTTTTTTTATGGACTTGAACATGTGTTCTTTATGACAGAATGTAAAAATGAGGTGAAATCACATTTTGTAGGGACCAAGTACACTTCCCAAAAGGCACCGAATTGGTGGAACGACTCATTAACATCAGAACTTGATCGCCAGCATGTAAGCTCAGCAGAATACAACCAGAGAGGTTATTAACTATTGATTTATACAGTGTATTTTGTATTTTAGCAGTACTGAATTGGCAGGAGGTATGTTGTGGCATGCTTCGAGCAGTGTGTCGTCACACAACAAGCGAATACCTCACCACCAGTAAAGGGTCACTGGAGAGTAACCTGATGCTTGTAGATGCAATTGGGAGCCTAGTCATATTTGCCATTTGATCCAAGCACGATGTTTGTGTTAGACGGTAATCTCAACGTCTGCCCAGAGCAGACTATATGTGGGGGAGGACCCTGGAGGCAGGGAGTCAGTGTGCATAAATACATCTCATTATTGTAGGTAAACTTGCATGGTTAGGTTCACTACAGAGTGCCCGTCGGAGTATCTTTCTCATAGCTTCTTGTATATCAGTCAGATAGAGTTACTCTTTATTATGATTTGATTTGTCATTTACTAATCGCCATTCACAGTCCCCAGGTCCAGAACAAATGAGTGCATGGAACTCCCTTCCATATTATATAGCGTAAGTGAACAGAAAACCTGGTTTCAAAAAAACATATAAAGCAACACTTTTTGTGTGTATGTACTGTGTAACTGATCACATACATGTCAGTACAAATAAGATCAAATAATTCAAGACTAACATAATTCCATTTCTCTTCAGTAACACTTGATCGAGCTTGTCTTCAAAGTTGACTCTCTCCCTCTCTTTTCCTCTCTTACACCTCTCTCTTCATCCCCGCTCTCTATTACGCACTCCTTCCCTTGTGCTTGTTCTCTTCCTGTCTCCCCTACACTCACTTCGGTCTGGCCTGGAAGGGGATACATCATCTCTACATCTCTTTTACAGTATCAGAGAACACACTTCTTGAGATTGATGTTTTTATGGCTTTTGGTTGCAGCCCAACACTGTGTTGTGTTGCTGGCAGAGTGTTGCAGAGTACCACAAGATGGGAATGTGTAGTCATGGCATGAATGAACATGCAAAGCACAGGACAGCCAAAGCATGAAGAGCTCTCTTTCTCTCTGCTAATTTAACATGGGACTGGACATGTATGGTGTTATCATTATATTATTCCATATGATTCTGCTCCATAGACCTTTTCCTTTTGGTTTCACATCTCTTTCAAGGCTTCAGCCTCTTTCTGAAAAATAATATCCTTGAAGGGCCAGAGAGAGCGAGACAATTTGTTTTGTAACCTCCATAAAGAGGTTAGAGGGGCAGCCGCATCACACCGTCCCGCTGGCGCCGATATAGGTACACAATGCCTAGTGCAGTGTAAGCAAACGGCAGAGCAGTGAGCTGGGCTTGTAGCGTGTGGAAAATGCTAGTGGACACAGACAATGCAGCGGGCCAAGGCCTAACCAGCCCTCAGAGGGACAGGGGTCGCTTCACTGCGACAACAGCCCCCTCTCTCCCTCCCTCCCTCTTTTTTTTCAGTGCCCCCAGCACAGGGGCTGCCACAGCATGGCCTCGGGGAGGACGCTGAAGTTCGCCCTGTGCGAGGTGCTGCAGTTCGCAGGCCTGTGCGTGCCGCTCTTCATCGTCATGCAGAGGTTCGCCCTCATTGTAGCGCGGGTCAAAAGCGTGGCGCAGCCACCCGGCGACGCAAGCACCGCCTACTGGCTCACCGTGGCCTCCTCCATCGCCTATGTCACCTCTGCTGCCCTGCTTGTCTGGGTGCCCATGAAGTACATGGTGTTCACGAATAAGAAGTTTCTTGTCGGGAGGAAGAAGTGGTGAGTGTCTGTCTGGCCTGTCTGGTCTGTGGCCTAGTTGGGAATCCACTGTCTAAGCTAGGAGCTAGGAGCTGTAGCTGTGATATAACAGCACAGTGTTTTCTGGAACAGAGCCTTGGGGTGTAGTAATGGCTGTCGGGTCTTTCTGGCGTGAACCTGACCGGTAGCTGTGCTGTGTACGATTCTCGACGGGCTTGCAATTGTTTTTGCAGTATACGTAGATTTCCAAATGCATCAATATTTTAATTTTTGAAAACCTCTAGCCTATAACTCAAACTATCCCTCCTTTATCTATCTCCTTTTCTCTCTCTCTCTCTCTCTCTCTCTCTCTCTCTCTCTCTCTCTCTCTCTCTCTCTCTCTCTCTCTCTCTCTCTCTCTCTCTCAGGAGGCCGGTGGCCCTGGTCTATATGATCCTTTCCACATTACCCTGCTTTGCCTTTCTCATCGCCAGCTCAGAGGTAAACCATGTGACCCCAGTAGTATCCATCATTTGTTAATTCTCATCTCAGTGTGTCTATGTTTGACCATTGACACTCGACCTGTTGGTTACCTTCTAAGTCAGAGGTATTCACTTCCAGGCCTTGAGGTCTGCAGTACTGCTAGTTTTCAGTTCCTCCTCCCCCCAGTAGCTGCTTAATAGATTAATGCCATTGAGCTGCCCGAGAGTCCACTCACCTGATGTGCCAGGTCTAAATCCGTCCCTGATTGGAGTCGAGGAATGATGAAAACAAGTAGACGTCAATGTCTGGATTGTACTACTCCACTTCTATGTCATTCTACTGTATGTCTAGATCAGGGATGGGTAACTGGCAGCCCCCCCCCCAACCCCATTTTGTAGGCCCGCGGACCAGTTAGAACAATAGAATACACAACGTGCAATTTCAAAATTTGGTTGTGCATCAGCAGTCACTCAATTAGCCCATGTCAGCTATTTTGATTTATTTATTGGTAAATTAGTCTAGTGGCTAGCTATCTAAACTTTTAGAAAGCATGGTTGAATTATCTACCGGGATGGGGCCCATTGATCATCAGTTATCATATTAAAATTGGCAAACATTTGCTTCCACCTTCTGGCAAAATGTGTAGAATTGCATGAAATTAGTTATAAAATTGCTAAATCTTCTTTCCGCCCCATGGCAAAATGTGTAGAATTGCAGCAAACTTGCTTTAAAACGGCAACATTTTCTCTCTGCCCCATGACAAAATGTGCATAATTGCAGGAAATTAACTTTTTAAGATGTGCCGCTAAAATGTTTTGCTCGCAGGGGGGCCCATTAGCCACTGGGCAGACCGAAGAGCCACTGCGGCCCCTCGTGATGTGCTCTGTTTTTTTGTGGGCCCCCACCCCCATCAAGTTGCCCATTCCTTGTCTAGATGGTTCTATGCACATCAAACCCTACTACGCAGAATGCCGACTGTAGTCTACCTAATCTACCATTATGGCACCACCACAGCATTATGAAAGTTCCTTGAAGTGCAGAGTCATAGCTGGGGTCTTATGAGAGAGGAGGGGGTAAAGGTAATGAGAGCAGAGGAACAGTTGGGTTCTCAGGGGAGCAATCTACAGACCTATGACCAAGGAGCAACTGATAAGCAGCTGAGTTCCTCATCCTGCCCCAGCCACCCTGGTCACATTGGCTGTCTGTCTGGCACTTTCCCACGTCCTGTCTGTGATGTGCCCACCTCCTATTAGCTGTCTATGAAGCACTTTTTAAGGGTTACAAAAGGTCCATGGGTGACTCAGGTCCTTGGTTTATCTGCTCTCTTTTACATAAGAGGAGCAATAAATTCAGCCCAGTCTCTTTTGTTCCGTGTCCTGTAGAGTACATACCAGAGCTAAGTGATTAGCTCACTAACCAAGTGTCACAGAGGGTATACACTGAGTGTACAAAACATTAGGAACACCTTCCTAATATTAAGTTGCACACTCTTTTTTCCCCCCTCAGAACAGCCTCAATTCATCAGGGCACGTTCCACAGGGATGCTGGCCCATGTTGACTCCAATGCTTCCCACAATTGAGTCATGTTGGCTGGATGTCCTTTGGGTGATGGACTGTTGTTGATACACACGGGAAACTGTTGAGCGTGAAAAACCCAATCAGCATTGCAGTTCTTGACATATTCAAACCAGTGCGCCTGGCACCTACTACCATACCCCCTTCAAAGGCACTTAAATATTTTGTCTTGCCCATTCACCCTCTGAATGGCACACATACACAATCCATGCCTCGATCGTCTCAAGGCTCAAAAATCGTTCTTTAACCTCAGCCCCTTCATCTACACTGACTGAAGTAGATTTAACAGGTGACAGCAATAAGGGATCATAGTTTTCACCTGGTCAGTCTATGTCCTGGAAAGAGCAGGCGTTCCTAATGTTTTGTACACTCAATGTACAGCACTCATAGGGTTGTATGCAGTGTTTGGAGAAGGTTTGGAGGGGAAGTCAAGCTGGTACCTGACTGGCACATGATGGTTTCATTAGATCACAATCGGGGCTAGCATTGTAGTCTGATTTGAATCACTGATTGGTTTTGATCATTGTTTTCTCTCAGGTGCAGATCAATAACAGTATAAGACAGGATACGTTTGCAGAGCTCCCCGTGTCGTTGGTGCTCTTCGCTCTCATCTGCATCGATATTGTGGAGAGGATCCGCCACAGTCGACTCACTGGACACGGTGAGAATACAAAGCTCTGTGTTAAACACACACTTTAATTGAACATTGGCTAGCTACTCAACCTGGTCTAAGGGCAATTCGTTGGATTTGGTATGTAAATGAGTTCCCTCCATTTAGAAAGATACACTACATGACCAAAAGTATATGGACACCTGCTCGTTTGAACATCTCATTCCAAAATCATCTGCATTAATATGGAGTTAGTCCTCCTTTTGCTGCTATAACAGCCTCCGCTCTTCTGGGAAGGCTTTCCACTAGATGTTGGAAAACTGCTGCGGGAATTTGCTTCCATTCAGCCACAAGTGCATTAGTGAACATCCGGCACTGATGTTGAAGCGTGATTCATCACTCCAGAGAACGCATTTCCAGTACTTGTGCTAACCTTGTCGTTTTTTTTTACCCCTTTTTCACCCCAATTTTGTGGTATCCAAGTCTTGTCCCATCGCTGCAACTCCCGTTGCGAAGGTCGAGGCCAAGGTCGAGAGCCGTGCGTCCTCCAAAACACAACCCAACCTTCTTGACACAATGCCCGCTTAACCCGGAAGCCAGCTGCACCAATGTGTCGGAGGAAACATCGTGTCAGTGTGCACTACGCCCGGCCTGTCACAGGAGTCGCTAGTGCGCGATGGGACAAGGACATAACTGCCGGCCAAACGTTTCCCTAACCCAGATGACATTGGGTCAATTGTGCGCCGCATCCTGGTCTCCCAGTCGCGGCAAGCTAGGACAGAGCCTGGACTCTAACCCAGAATCTCTACTGGCACAGCTAGCACTGCGATGCAGTGCCTTAGACTGCTGAGCCACTCGGGAGGCCCAGAGGCAGTTTTGAACTTGGTAGTGAGTGTTCCAACTGAGGAAAGATGCTTTTTTACGAGTTAAGTGCTTCAGCACTCAGCGGTCCCGTTTTGTGAGCTTGTGTGGCCTACCACTTCACTGCTGAGTTGTTGTTTCTCCTAGACATTTTCACTTCACAATAACAGCACTTAAAGTTGACGGCGGCATCTCTAGCAAGGCAGAAATATGACGAACTGACTTGTCGCATGACAACGACGTTGAAAGTCACTGAGCTCTTCAGTAAAGCCATTCTATGGTCAATGATTGTCTATGGAGATTGCATGGCTGTTTGCTCGATTTTATATACCTATCAGAACCGTGTGTGGCTGAAATAGCCCAATCCACTAATTTGAAGGGGTGTCCACATACTATTGTATACAGTATACAGTATGTATTACTTTACGTTGTGAATAGAATAGCGGTCT
The DNA here is from genome assembly GCF_002021735.2 of Oncorhynchus kisutch. Lineage (NCBI taxonomy): Eukaryota > Metazoa > Chordata > Actinopteri > Salmoniformes > Salmonidae > Oncorhynchus > Oncorhynchus kisutch. Next base: position 60,362,186 of record NC_034184.2, on the reverse strand, counting down.
TACAATATCATTCAAATTAGAGGATGTATAGTATAATACTTCTTGCTCGGTTCTTGCATCTACTCAACCAAACAATACATGATCCACTGAGCACAACCTCTTGTCACATGCAGCAGGACCAACAGTAGTGTAATTTCATGACGACAACAATACTCACACTATCAGGGGATATGTTCTCTATCTCAGGAAATGAACAGGAAATGCTATGTATGACCCACCAACTGATTATTGGTAACAGTGCCGAATTGGCAAAAACCATGACGTTGTTCTAAGGGTGGCTGTCATTTTCTTGGAATCCCTTTATTTGAAGAAATAGCCAGATCCAAAACGTTTGTCCTTTTCCACTGATCAGAAAAGCTATTGGTCAAATATAGTGCCTACATAGCCCAGTTTGTGCTGTGTTCTACTTTGTTGGACTCTGGTTAAATCAACATTGTTCTAATGTCATTTGTCAATGTATTGTGATGTGGAATCTATGTTTTTAAAGTACATTGGATTTGCAAAAAGTCCAACTTTTTTGAAGTTGAAAATTCAACCCCAGGATTATGTAATGCTAACCAATTTTCAACATAGACGAATCTTGTATAATAAAATAACGTGGAATTTGTACCTTTTGAAACAACGTCAGATCTTCAATGTTATTTATATCCACTATCAGAAAAAAAAGCAATAGGCTTGGCAGCATCTCCAACTGGAGAATTGATCTATAGCTACCCTTTGGTCTCCGATCCAGGGTTTCAACCAAGCCCTGCGTAGCTATTTGACACTGGCTACGACAAATGTGCTATCGTGAGAATGATGTTTATAGATTCACTGTTGCTACTGAAGTGATTTCAAATAGTAACTTTAATGACATGAAATTAAATGAAACCATACTTTATTAATCATACTGTATATCATGAATTATACTGTTTAGGCCTATATAGAACAGGTATCGTTTCAATTCAACCCAGGATTCAACTAAATATAGAGTTTCATGCTTTGGTTGATTTCAAATGTAATCTACACGTGAGTTATTAATATGTTGGATTCACATCTCCATCTCAAATAAATTTAAGTGAAGAACAGGACTAAATCAAATAAAAATGATTTAAAGTGCATTTAAAGTTTGATTTGATTTAGTGCTGTTTAGTCATATTCTTTCTTTATAAGGGCTCAAGGCCGGACCCAGATGGTTTGAGTGATTGATATTTATTAGTTCCAAAAGGCTTAGGCAAGAGAATAGTCATGGACAGGCAAAAGGTCAAAACCAGATCAGAGTCCAGGAGGTACAGAGTGGCAGGCAGGCTCGAGGTCACGGCAGGCAGACAGGTCAGGCAGGCGGGTTACAGAGTCCAGAAAACAGGCAAGGGTCAAAACCGGGAGGACTAGCAAAAGAGGGAATAGCAAAAGCACGGGGAAAAACACGCTGGTTGACTCGAAACAGACAATGGCGAACTGCCACAGAGAGACAGGAAACACAGGGATAAATACACTGGGGGAAATAAGCGACACCTGGAGGGGGTTGAGACAATCACAAGGACAGGTGAAACAGATCTGGACGTGACATTCTTTCAGATTTTTGGTTGAGATCCAACATATAACTGATTAATTTATAGACAAATTGGAATAAAAGCCAGTCTAAGTCAGTGGCACAGATGGATCTATCCAAACAGAACATACACTATACAGTATATACAAAAGTATGTGAACACCCCTTCAAATGAGTGGATTTGGCTATTTCACCCACACCCATTGCTGAAAGGTGTAAAGTGGAAATGTTCAGGCGGAACAACGGCTCGGAGACCGCCGAGTGCTGTAGCGCGTAGCACGTAAAAATCGCCTGTCCTTGGTTGCAACATTCACTACCAAGTTCCAAACTGCCTCTGGAAGCAATGTCAGCACAATAACTGTTCGTTGGGAGTTTCATGAAATGGGTTTCCATGGACAAGCAGCCACACACAAGCCTAAGATCACCATGCGCAATGCCAAGAGTTGGATGGAGTGGTGTAAATCTCACCACCATTGGACTCTGGAGCAGTGGAAATGCGTTCTCTGGAGTGATGAATCTCCCAGGCGGATGGGTTTGGCGGATGCCCCAATGCATAGGGCCAATTCATTGTTTTATGGTTTGGTTTAGGTCCCTTAGTTCTAGTAAAGGGAAATCTTAACAGTACAACATACAATGACAAATGTGTGCAAAAAGCGAGGTCCATACAGAAATGGTTTGTTGAGATCAGTGTGGAAGAACTTGACTGACCTGCACAGAGCCCTGACCTCAACCCCATCAAACACCTTTGAGATTAATTGGAACACCGACTGCAAGCCAGACTTGATTGCCCAACATCAGTGCCCGACCTCACTAATGCTTTCGTGGCTGAATGGAAGCAAGTCCCATCAGTGTTGCAACATCTAGTGGAAAGACTTCCAGGAATAGTGGAGGCTGTTAGGCAGCAAAAGGGGGAACAACTCCATATTAATGCTCATGATTTCAGAATGAGATGTTCGACGAGCAGGTGTCCACATACTTTTGGTATTGTAGTGTACATAACCTTCTAATGTTGAGCTGTTGTTGCATTGACAATCAAACACAATACTATATCACTTTTGCAATAGAGTAAATAGCATATGTATAAAGAAGTTTATGAGTCAATATATATTTTCATATTTGCACTATTAATATAAAGTGTATAAATATATAAAAAACATTCAGAGTGAGAGTATCAGAACAACACTCTGAACGGAGGCATTTCTCTCAAGCACACATTCATAGCTAAGCTACAACAACATTTCTGACTAATTTTGCTGACTGTGAAAAGCTCTCAAATGGTTGAGAATGTGTGGGCTTCATGGAAAAAAAGTCAGAATAACCTAGGTCACACTTTACATTACGTTGCACTGACATGTCAACAGGAATCTCTCAACTGAATTGCTCTGTAAATAAACCCATCTCTCTCTCAGCAAAGTTGTGATTGGATTTTTATCCTTTTCTTTAACGTAGATTTTTGGTTGTGATGGAGTCCGAATCCAACATATAATTGATTAAATCAGTGACAAAGAACTACCCAAGCAGAAGACACATCTCCTTCAAATGTTGATATTTGGTTGTGTTGACAAACAAAACACAATTCAATATCACTTTTGCAATAGAGTCGATAGCCTGTTTACGTGTTAACAAATTTTATGTTGGATTCACGTCTGCAACTCTACCGAAAAAATGAAAGTTAAAGAAGAGGATTAAGCCAGTGGCTCAGATGAAACTATCCAAGAAGTAGATACATCTCCTTTTAAATGTTGATATTTGGTTGCATTGTCAACCAAACACAATTCAATATTACTTTTCTAATACAGTAATTGTCCTAAAGAGTAACACATCCACGGCCACATTTTGAAGTTGCTGTAACTATAATGTCCTCCTATGTAATCATAGAAAGGGTGCATAATCAAGATAGCATGCAAAGGTCGCAGTTCTGTGGAGATCTTCACAATTGCTACAATAAAGAATTTCAAAGAGCATTGATCACTTGCACTATGCATAGTGTATGTACTTTTAAAGTACTGCAATCCAGGTCATTTGGTTGTGCGATAAGATAAAGCGCAGTGGTAACACATTAGCGTAAAAAATAAAATAAAAAAATATCTGACGTATTCCCAATTGAACATTGTTGAAAAAATGGGTGAAAGTGCAGTGATAAAACATTTCAGTGAAACCAAAAATCAGACACGGTTTTCCCATAAAAATTTGCCTGTGCTTTTAGACGGTTGAAAGCATAGTGATAACACATTTGGTATTCAACAAACTGTTGGCTGTTTTCTTGTGGGAGTGAATGTAGGTTGTAATCTTATCTATCAACGTCTCAACCAAATATTACCCAATTTTCCACGTTGAAATGACGTGGTGTGCTCCATGGTTCTGTGCCATAATGAGATGTTCTGATCTGGGTTGTTATGACATGGTTAACATACCCATGTGCTGTTGTCTTTCCATCCAGTTAACGAATTGGCCCGAGATGCTGAGATCCCTTCCACTCTCCTCACGAACGTAACCCCAGTGACACCGGTAAACCCAGAAAACCCTGCGGCACCAGTAATGCCAGGTGTGCCCAGGCACCCTACACAACCAGGGCAACCTGGTAGTCCAAATGGGCAGGACCAGAACGGGGCGGGGTCTCAACCAGAGGCCAATTGGACACTCCAGGGGATGCCAGGTAACCAGATACAAGGCAGACAGTTCAGCATGTCAGGCCTGAGCTCGCGCTCAGCATGCTCTGCACGCTCGGCCAGCATGTCCGCAGACCACGCCGTCTCACCATATGCCTACACAGGCGCGTTGCGCTTCTTGTGTGCCAGCGATGCCCGAGCCGAAGTGTTTGTGGACAGCTTTCTGTTCTGGATGGACACGGTGGAGATGGTGAGGGTGGCAGGGCACCCGGCGGTCTACTACTCGGGCTGGGTGTTCCCTATCTACATCTTCAGCTACCTGTCGTGCCTGCGGCTGGTAGTCATGCCCCACAGTCCCCTGCTGTCGTTGCTAGGCGTGGCCCTGCAGGATCTGCCTTTCCTGTTTGTGCGTATCGGCCTCATTGCCTTCTTCGGCTTTGTAACGCCACTCCTCTACCTGATGAAGAACTTGCTTGTTTGTCTGGCCTTCATCTACTTCAACTTCATGACCAAGCTGAGGGTCTTCAACACCGAGAGGATGTTCTGATGTGAGCTGCCGGCCACGTATGAGAAAAAACTATGGACTGTGATAGACTTTATGACAGAGACAAAGGAGTCACCAAACCAAAGGAAGACAAAAACAAGAACAGGCTCACACAGCGATGACAATAGGATGTTATGGAGAACATGAAAATAATTGGAGAGCATTACTGTGTGCACCACAGCCAAGACAGATGGATTCATTTCATAATGATGATTCTGATGAAAGGAGGGACAGGACGACATTGTGGTGCTTTTTTCAAGTTAAAAGGGAACTCTTCGGTAATGTGTTCCCGTAAAGGGGAGGGAGGACATTAACTGTCAGAGGACTATGTGACGTCTCAGTGTTATCTTATTTCCTCCTTGTTCCAAGTGGGATTTATTTACCCTCCAATTCCCCTTGCCCCCAACCTGAACTATGGCACTTTGAGAATGTAAAAAACCTGTCATGTCACTTCTTACAGATTTTATAACAAGAGAATATATGATTTTTCTATTCTATTACTAAGTGCAGTGAATGTGTAAGAATATACATCAATGTTGTTATACATCCCAGATGTATTTTCTTTGCTAGATTATGATATTATCCACAAAAACAAAGCGTGAGTTTGTACAAATGAAACATATTTTTTTTTGGGGGGGGGGGTAAAAAATAATAAAGAAAAAGAGAAAGAAATCTGTTTCAGGACATGATTTCACATGAGCATGGACTGTGTATGACTGCATTTACATGTGTGTTTACATTCTGTTCATGTATTTCTCTGTATGTTAGTACATGATGGTGCATGATTGTGTTTTCTTTTTTCAGGCCCTCCCCAGCCTCGCGCAGCCTATGATGGTGTAGGGTGACAGGGCTCCATGTTGGGCTTTCCACAATGGGTCTGCACGCTCTGGCCTCCCCTCACTTCCCCTGGCAGGAAGCAGGATATCCTCCCTTCTTCTGTCCCCTCTTTTCTGGAGAATCATACATCCCCGCGGTGCCCTCACAATTCCTCCTGAGTGGTTATTGTCCCACCAATCCACAACATCAGCAGTCTGTGTGGTAGAGGAGAAGAGCCTGCCCATTTCTCCCCCCATCCCTCCCCCATCCTTCTCCCCCATCCCTCCCCCATCCTTCTCCCTTCCCTGCCACTAAGTCAGCAAAAGTTATTTCATTTGGGGCTACCGTGGCCTTATTCACTTGGCTGATCTGACATCTTTACAGTGTAATTTCCCAAAACAGTTGGCCACTAAATCACTTCAATTCCAAAAATACAAGCTTCTGGGCATTGTTTACACATTTCTCTTCTCTGCTCTCATCACGTATCACCTACCTCAAGGGCCTTTTTTCGGCATACATATGATGTATGATGTGGGCAGTGTGATAAAACACACACCAAACACTTTTGGTGCAAACTGCCTCCTACTGTATCCCTTATAAATAAACACACAGCGCATTATTGTCCTCTGAAAACACACACATCTTCATGACCAACTGTCACCTCCTGTGCCATAAACTTCCCGCAAATCTATGGCAAATTTGCTGCAAACTAAATAGTGTGCCACAAAATGTTGCTAGAAGTTTGCAAATGTTTGCCTCTAGTGGTGAATCTACAACAATAATATTTATTGCCACTAGTGAATCTATGGCGACAACATGTATTGCTACTAGTGGCAAACAGTTTACCAGTTTACCGTTTCTGGTGAACACATGAGTTCCAAGACCAGTAACCATTGACGACTAGTCAGAGGGTGAAGAAAAATTGGTTAGAAAATGTAAACCAACCAATGGTAGCTACCTACTGAAGTTGTTCGGTGAGTGTCTAACATCCTAATAAACATTTAGTTAAATAATTGATGCCTGCTTAGCAATATCATGTGTTATGAAATAGAGTGAAAAACATTTTGTTGCTAGATTAGTTTCAATCTGTCAGCAGCACTGACTGGCTAGCGAGCCAGTTAGTTAGTGGCTAGCACTTAGCTAGCTAACATTAGATATCATATTTTGCACAATTGATAATGATTTGCCCAAGCACATATTTTTTGGTGAATACATTTCTGTATTTTAGCTAATATCAATAATATGCATGTCATTATGCTAGTGTCACTGTTCAGTAGCATGTTAGCTAGCACAACAGCTAAGGTAGCAACAATATGAACTGACTTGACATCAAAGTAAAACATCACTTTTATGGGCAAAAATGACCAAACACAATTACAAAATTGAATTACAAAATACAATAAATATCATTCTATCAATGTAAACTACACAATGCTTGTATTTTAAAATACTAAAATACATTTGCAAGTAGCCGGCCTGAACAGCAACAACATTCTCAGTAACGGTTACAAAAACCTTTTATTTGCTATGACTGTGATATGTGATGGTAGAGCTAAAGTGTAGAGCTGCCACTTTCAAGGAGCGGGACTCTAACCCGGAAGCTTAATAAGAAATCCCGCTATGCCCTCCGACGAACCATCAAACAGGCAAAGCGTCAATACAGGGCTAAGATTGAATTGTACTACACTGGCTCCGACACTCGTCGGATGTGGCAGGGCTTGCAAACTATTACAGACTACAAAGGGAAGCACAGCTGCGAGCTGCCCAGTAACACAAGCCTACCAGACAAACTAAATTACTTCTATGCTCGCTTCAAGGCAAGCTACACTGAAGAATGTATGAGAGCATCAGCGGTTCTGGACGACTGTGTGATCACACTCTCTGTAGCTGATGTGAGTAAGACCTTTAAACAGGTCAACATTCACAAGGTCGCAGGGCCAGACGTATTACCAGGACATATATACTCCTAGCATCTGCTGACCAACTGGAAAGTGTCTTCACTGACTTTTTCAACCTGTCCCAGACTGAGTCTGGAATACCAACACGTTTCAAGGAGACCACCATAGTCCCTGTGCCCAAGAACACTAAGGTTATTAGGCACAGTCCCCTCCTGTACTCCCTGTTCACTCATGACTGCATGGCCAGGCACAACTCCAACACCATCATTAAATTTGCCGATGACACAACAGTGGTAGGCCTGATCATCGAGAACGATGAGACAGCCTATAGGGAGGAGGTCAGAGACCTGACCGTGTGGTGCAAGGACAACAACCTCTCCCTCAATGTGATCAAGACAAAGGACATGATTGTGGACTACAGGGAAAGGAGGACTGAGCACTCCCCCATTCTCATTGACGGGGCTGTAGTGGAGCAGGTTGAGAGTTTCAAGTTCCTTGGTGACCACATCACCAACAAACTAACATGGTCCAAGCACACCAAGACAGTAGTGAAGTGGGCAAGACAAAACCTATTCCGCCTCAAACCTATTCCGCCTCAAAATCTTTGGCATGGGTCCTCAGATCCTCAAAATGTTTTACAGATGCACCATCGAGAGCATCCTGACTGGTTGCATCACTGCCTGGTATGGCAACTGCGTGGCCTCCGACCGCCAGGCACTACAGAGGGTAGCGAGTACAGCCCAGTACATCACTGGGGCCAAGCTTCCTGCTATCTATGACCTCTATACCAGGCGGTGTCAGACTCCAGCCACACTAGTCATAGACTGTTATCTCTGCTACCACACGGCAAGTGTTACTGGAGCTACTACCCCCAAGCCATTTTTATTTATTTATTTATTTACCTTTATTTAACCAGGTAGGCAAGTTGAGAACAAGTTCTCATTTACAATTGCGACCTGGCCAAGATAAAGCAAAGCAGTTCGACAGATAAAACGACACAGAGTTACACATGGAGTAAAAACAAACATAAGACTCCTGAACAGCTAATCAAATGGCTACCCAGACTATTTGCTTTGTTATCTATGCATAGTCACTTTAACTCTACCTACATCTACATATTATCTCAATTACCTTGACTAACCTGTGCTCCCACACATTGACTCTGTACCAGTACCCCCTGTATATAGCCTCGCTACTGTTTATTTTTTCATTTATCCATTTTTTACTTAACACTTATTTTCTTAAAACTGCATTGTAGGTTAAGGGCTTGTAAGGAAGCATTTCACTGTATGGTGTTGTGTTCGGCGCATGTGACAAATACAATTTGATTTGACTTGAATTTACCTAACCTGCTAGGAAAACAAATCTTCTGTCTCGAGAAACCATCAGTCTCGTCACACCGGAACTGACCAATGGCAGGTATCAATGGGCATTTCCTAATATCAGGGAAAACCCACATCAAGAAATGCCCCAAATTGCAGTCTGCAATTACACCATATTCCCTAAACCTGCTAATTTAGAAAAACCTGTTACCCTTCTAGACAGAACCTTGTTTTGTGGCGGAGCTCATTAAAATAATACTCAGCATGCTTTGCAATTGCCAATTTTTACATATACATTTATATTTAGTTCATTAAGCAGACTCTCAAAAATATCTTGTTACAAAAAACATTGAGTGTAGTTCAGCCCAGTGTAATACAAATACATGTAACAGAAATACTGCCCATCTCTGACCGTGGTGTTGGAAGAGGCTGCGTTGGGAAGAGGGTGCATCAACACCCTGAAAAGATACTTGTGGTGCACTCACTCATAACAATTTATTGAGTGATAAATGAGTGTATCGTCTTCGAGCTTGATAAGCTGTATGTATTACTCTCATAAATGTAGCCTATACATTCAACCTTTGTAATAATTAGATCTTTCATTGTTTTAAACTAGTAGCTAGCTGTGTCGTGGCTTCTTTCTTTCTTTCTTTCTTTCTTTCTAGAAGGAATCAGTCACAAGGCAAAAAGACAGATTGAGGCCTTCAATCAAACTGAGGAAAGAGAAATATGTGTGCACCAGGTCAAGGTTTCTTGCATACATGGTTTTGAGATGTACACTTAAATGGAAACTGTCATTTAAAAAGTAATTTTGGGGGTATTATCAACAATAAAATACTTGTTTTAGGGCAGCATGCTGTCAATTATAGTACATTGTGGGAAAATGTTGTGGTCGGGGAAAGAATTGCAGTATTTCGAATTCCACCCCACCGTAGCGTATCTTTGGAGTGCCAAAATCCTTTTGACCACTAGTCTCATGCTATTGTTGTTTCTGGCTCATGAACATATTTTGAGGCGTGATTTGTAAGCAGCAACAATTGTTGCACCCGTGAGTGCAAATGCTGTACAAATGGGCTCTTACAGACAGGCTACATAGTTTCACATGTAGATAATCACATGATACTTCACATATAATATTGCAAATTTTGAAAATGTGGTTTTTGAGCAAATATCATGTTTGTTTTTGGAACACTTCATGTGTGAAACAAAAGTAAGCTTTATGATACACAGTGTTTATGATACAGAGGGTAGATTAATTCAGCATTATGATACACAGTGTTTATGATACAGAGGGTAGATTAATTCAGCTTTATGATACACAGTGTTTATGATACAGGGGGTAGATTAATTCAGCTTTATGATACACAGTGTTTATGATACAGAGGGTAGATTAATTCAGCTTTATGATACACAGTGTTTATGATACAGGGGGTAGATTAATTCAGCTTTATGATACACAGTGCTTATGATACAGAGGGTAGATTAATTCAGCTTTATGATACACAGTGTTTATGATACAGAGGGTAGATTAATTCAGCTTTATGATACACAGTGCTTATGATACAGAGGGTAGATTAATTCAGCATTATGATACACAGTGTTTATGATACAGAGGGTAGATTAATTCAGCTTTATGATACACAGAGGGTAGATCAACTTTAATATTGCAGATAGATTGTGGCTTCCATCAATGTCCTGTAATTGTCTGCATCATTTCCAATCCCCCATATATATTTTTTGTAAATATATATATATTTATAAATATATTTTCCTTTATTATTGTCCCCTAACCCTACCACCCCTCCCCTAATTGGAGTAAACTAATGGGCTTCTACTTCCAGCTTATACATACTATATACATTTTACCGACACAGTATATTTTACATTAGTTATCTTTTTTTTTTGTCCCTCCCTTCAGCTCCACTCAACCCCTGCCATCGATCTCTGAACACCATCCAGTTTTGATTTCTAGATGCCATATATTTTAGTGCTGTGATGTTTTGAATCCAGCGTAGTTTTGTGCATCAGTTCATTAACCATGTGCCATGGAATCGATCGGAACATCAAACATTTCTTCCCAATTATTTTGTAATCTATATGGCACAGCTGACAAATTTTTGGTCCTTAAAAAAAATTGTATACTTTTTTATTTATCACAACTTTCTCCAACCAATTATGGTCTTTAATGCAGAGCCGACAGACAAGTTCCTTACTTTCTCCCCCTTCCACTTTCCTCTTCAATTTCTGCGGTAATGCTGCAATTAGTTTGGGTTAGCTGCAAGTGTGACATAACTGCACCAGTCCTATTTATGATATAATTTACAAAGATTATACTGATTCTTTTATTAATTATAAAAATAAAAAATAAAATTTTCTTTTTTTATATATAAATGTTTTTTTATTTTTTATCAATTAGTATATTTGAGTCTAACCATAATATATTTTGTCCATGGGGTGAGACATTCTTACTAATCTGATAGATAACAGGTTTGGAGTGGTTAAAACATGCTAATAACGGTCTTCTAAGTACATCAAAAAAGATTTGGTATACCTCAACTGGGATACCATCCAGCCCTGGAGTTTTCCCAGACTTAAAGGCTTTAAATGAATCAATACGTTTCTCTGTAATTTGGCGTTCACATGAGTCTTCATGTGTTCATTTTCTATTGTTAGTAGAAAAAACATCTTTGTTACTAGTTCTTTGTTTCAGGCCTCCAGAGTGGTGCAGTGGTCTAAAGACACTGCATTGCCGTGCTAGCTGTGTCACTAGAGATCCTGATTCGAGTCCAGGCTCCGTTGCAGCCAGCCGTGACCGGGAGACCCATGGGTCGGTGCACAATTGGCCCAGCGTCGTCCGGGTTAGGGGAGGGTTTGGCCGACAGGGATGTTTTTGTCCAATCGTGCACAAGCGACTCCTGTGGCGGGCAGGGCACAATGCACGCTGACACGGTCTCCAGGTGTCTGGTGCTTTTGTTTGTCAATTGCTTTGAATCAATTGTGTTGAGGCTTGGCTGGAGAAAAATAGGAACAGTTGCCCACACATTTAAAGGTGGATTTAGTAGGTCAAAGACCAAGTTTATGCTAGCAGCATTGTTTTTATATGCTAAAAATAATATAGAATTCTGAAAAAATATTTAGAATGCCTGTTTAAGTGAGAAGCAGAGCAACATCAAGGCAACTTTGTTGCAGCAGACCTTGTTTTTCCAAAGCCAAACCAACCCTGAGTCTACCTTTCAAGACGTCAAATAAGAAAATGTTTTCAGTAATTGAATCCAACCATATATGTGACAATTTTTCCATTTGAAGAAAATCAGTTCTTTTTACATTATTAATTGTGTGTACCACATTAGGTGTCTCATGGTTGACAAATAATTCACCATACCCATATCTTCCAACAACAATTTATATTTTTTTGTTATTTAAAAAAACATTTTTTTTTTATTGTGGAAGGACAGTATATCTCCAGTGATGATTTCAGTTTGTGGAAGAACAGGATATGTGACATTTTGCATGACTCTTGTAAGATGTCCTTTTTTAACACCTGATATGATGCTTCATGTAAATAACTTAAATGCAATATGTAGTTCATTCATTTGTATGGAGGTTTTTTTAAAGGTGGTCTATCAACTTTAGCACTGATGACTTTTCTCAAAAGTTGAGTCATGAAATCGTAGTCTCATTTAAAATGAAGCCCTCAATGTGAACATAACTGCAAAACTAGAATACAATTCAATTAATTCAAATCAAAACAAGCATAACTTGTACATATCAAATATGGATCAATGTGATGTGCCAATATGCATGTCCATTATGCAGGTCCCAAAGGTCAATATTACAAAATGTTCAGAAAACCATTCTCTTTGCGTTTAACACTATGATAAGCAATTCAGTTTTGAATTGCGTTAAACCCATGCTAAAGGCAAGACATGTCCTTCTGCACTGAGGTGACAGCAGTAAATAAGTATTAACTGCTTAGAGTTAATGCTAAATGTGGTGACAGAGAGACGTACTGTATATTGTAATGAATAAAAAAAAGGGAATCAAAATCAAATGAATACTCACATACTGTATGTGATGACTTATTGGTTTTTAATTCATTCAGATTAAAAAAGGGTCAAATGATCACACACAAAATAATTCTCAACATAACACATTGTACGTAACATTTTCTACACTAGGAACAACATCTTAAAATTAAATTCATTCAATATATTGTGCTGGTTCAAATCATACACAAATTGATTCACATAGGAAACACCTACTATACATTTAATTTCCTACAATAGGGGTGACATGTCTTCTGAAATGTATTCAGATTCAACATACTACAGTATACAGGTTCAGGGGATCATAAACTCACAGAAAAAACGGTTCATTATGTAGCTTGGTTTAACAACAAATGATTCACTCTGCAGTGATTCATAAAAAGAGCGTGCAGCAGCTGGCAAGTAGTTGCGTACAGATTCCAAGGATCCTCAACTGAAATTAGAACAGAAACATTTTAAGTTCCTGACATCAATAAACAACTTCCACAGTCAAGCATTAGGATATTTTATTGTTAGAACATGTCACACTCTGACCATTATTTGAGTTGTTTGTTTCTATGTTTTGTTTGGTCAGGGTGTTATATGAGTGGGCATTCTATGTTGCATGTCTAGTTAGTCTGTTTCTATGTGTTTTGGCCTGATATGGTTCTCAATCAGAGGCAGGTGTTTGTCGTTGTCTCTGATTGGGAACCATATTTAGGTAGCCTGTTTTGTATTGTGGTTCGTGGGTTATTGTCCATGTGATGTTGCATGTTAGCACTCAGTTTCTATAGCGGTCACGGTCGTCTTGTTATTTTGTATACTTTGTTTAGTGTTCGTCTTCATTAATAAATAGAAGATGTATTCATATCACGTTGCGTCTTGGTCTCCTCAATATGAAGATCGTGACAGAACAACATGTTGCATGTTGATGGGATGTTTGTAAACTATTCTCTGTGCAATACCTGGTACTTTTAACCATCTCACTGAGGTGATCTGTAGTCGAGCTGGTCGCTTGAGGACAGAGTCCGGGAGGTGCCTGAAGTGTTCACATTGCATGCTCATCACCTTGAATGGTTTTTCTGGTTGTGCTTCAAGTATCAACTTTGAAACATCAGGTGTATGAAGGACTGACACCTTGCGCCTCTTCTCGATGGTGGCAAAAGATCGATCACAAGGAAGAAAAGAATGACCAGAGACCATGAACTTCTGCTCAACTTGGGTAAAGGAACCCATAGAGACGAGTATCGACATCAGATTGAGCATCCGCCAGTTGTTATTCTGCCCAGAGCATCTGTCACTGAAGATGATCAACTTGCGCACCTCTGGTTTGGTGAGTGGCGTGAATTTTGTCTTCACCCACTTCAACATGTAGCTTGCCACCTCAATGGACCCTCGGTGTGCAATCCCTGCAGGATACAGTGTAACGTTACATATAACTAGCTAGCTACTGTTGCCATGTTGAATCATCCGGTGGATGGAGAAAAAGTAGCTAGCTATACTTCTATAATCTAGCAATAACATTTGTAACGATAATATATAATTAGTAGCCAACGAACTTTAGCTAATATGTTTTCTCTATAGTTACAAATTAGACAACCCAGAACATACATGTTAGTTACTGTACTCTATAGCTAGCTAGCTTGATTGTTTGATATACGGTTCTTCCACATACCTCTTTTGGACAGCTTTTCCCAGTTTTTTTCTTGACCCTTACGATTGGTATAGGGTTTTCCCGCATCCCGTAAGATCTTCCTTTGCCTGTCTTTCCATTCTCTTAGTTTTGTTTTAAGTTTATTTTCCATATTTCGGCGATTTTCATCAGCAACAGATAGGTTGTGCGCTTGTCCATCCATTCTGAGTGGTGCACATAAACGTTATTCCACCAGAGCCTATCTTTAAAGTTAAAATGATTGTTAATTAGCACGTGGAAAGCTTGTGAAACCGGTTCACTATAGAAAAAGGGTGTCCAATGATTTTTTTTTATATCTCTCTTTTTTTATTTTAAATGTCACATATATGGTTCTTCGTCTGTAGGATTCAATTGTTTTCAATATCCTAATGATGTTTTTGTTTTCTGATTGTTTCAATACATGCATTCAACAAGCTTTGGATGAAGGACTTCCCCAGGGCCGCAAACTTCGCATGCGCGAAGGCTGCTGCCTCTACTGCGGAGGTCTCGGCCCAATAATGCAGGAAACAAGACCTCCGCAAAGCTAACAATCTGGTGAGAATTAGGAAGGGAGATGAGTGGAATACTGTCTTTAACACCCCTGGTTACCACTATGAGTATTTAGTAATACCCTTTGGATTATCAAATTCACCGGAGATCTTTCAAGCATTGGTCAATAACACCCTGAAGGATATGTTGAATCGGTTCGTCTTTGTTTACCTTGATGATTTCCTGATCTTCTCCACGATCCTTCCGGAACACATACTGCACTTCTGCCAAGTCCTGAAATGCCTCCTGCAGAGTCAACTATATGTCAAGATAGAGATGTGTGAGTTCCACGTATCCCAAGTTTCCTTCTTGGGTCACATTATCTCTACCGCAGGCATTCAAATGGACCCCGTTAAAATTGAGGTGGTCAACGACTGGTGCAGTCTCACCTCACTCAAGCAGGTCCAGCGGTTCCTCGGGTTTGGCAATTTTTACAGGCGTTTTATATGTAACTTTGGTGTGGTGGCAGCGCCTCTCATGGTCCTAACCCACAATCCCAGACCCGTTTGGGCTGGACCCGCTAGGCTGGCAGGGCATTCATGGAAATCAAGGGACGTTTCACCTCTGGACCCATCCTCGTTCATCCTGATCCAACTCGTCCCTTTGTGGTGGAGGTGGACTCCTCAGACACCAGAGTAGGGGTGGTCCTTTCACAGTGGAATGAGGAGGACAAAAAACTGCACCCATGCGTCTTTCTCTCCAAGCAGTTCTCTCAAGCGGAACGCAACCATGATGTAGGCATCCAGGAGCACTTGGCAGTTGAGTGGGCCCATGATGGGTGGAGACACTGGTTGGAGGTGGCACCTCATCCTTTCGTGATGAGGACGGACCATAAGAACATAAGAAAGCAGACGCCCTGTCCCACCAAAACCGAGCCCATCATCCCCAGCTCACGCATTGTGGCCCCTGTGATATGGAGTATTGAGACCATGGTCTGACAAGCCCAGACCCGAGAACCCCGGCAGGGGACCCACTAACAGACCTTATGTTCCGCGATTACCCCGGTCCCGAGTACTACAATGGAGACACTCCTCTAAATTAACTGGGCATCCAGGGGTTAATCGGACATTGGAGATCCTGAGACGTAAATGATGGTGGTCCAGCATGATTGAGGATGTGATTTCCTTGGTTACAGCCTGTTCCATCTGTGCCCAATGCAGGTCTTCCGTCAGTGACCGGTCGGGTTGCTCCAACCTCTGCCTATCCCAAGTCGGCCCTGGTCTCATCTGTTGGTAGATTTTATCACCAGGCTACCTCCATCTCAAGGGCCTGGTGGTCGTTGATCGGTTCTCCAAGGCAGCCATTTCATCACCTTACACAAGTTGCCTTCAGCGAAGGAGACCACTGATCTCATGATTACCCATGTCTTTCGACTACACAGACTTCCCCAGGACATTGTCTCAGATCGGGGGACCCCAGTTCGTCGCACGGTATTGGAAGGCCTTCTGCTCCCTGTTGGGGGCATCGTTGAGTCTCTCCTCAGGGTTCCACCCACAGTCGAATGGGAAAACTGAGCAGGCCAACCAGGAGCTAGAGAAGTTCCTCCGCTGCTTCGTCTTCACCCAGGCCAGCAACTGGAGCAGGTTCCTCGTCTGGGTAGAGTATCCTCTTAAAGGTGAATTTGCGGGAGCTCGCTCCTCGCTACCTAGCACCCTTTAAGATCCTGAGTCGCATCAACCCGGTTACCTATCGTCTCCAGCTTCCCAGGTTCATGAGGGTCTATCCATCCTTTCATGTTTCCCATCTCAAGCGGGTAAGGACCAGTCCCATCTCTCCCCCCACACTTGCTCCTCCGCCCCTCGACTTGTGGATGGCCGCCCTGCCTACACTGTCGGGCGTTTGTTGGAGGCTCGCCACGTCCTAATGACCATGCAGTACCTGTTGGACTGGGAGGGCTACGGTCCCGAGGAGCAGGCATTGGTGCACATCCTGCATCCGGGTCTGGTGAGAGACTTCAACCGACTACATGGTGGTCATCAGGGCTCCGCGGCTGGAGTCACTCCTAGAGGGGGGTACAAGCATTTCGCTACACTCGCATTAACATCTGCTAACCATGTGTATGTGACAAATAAAAATGTGATTTACTGTCATGGTTCCTCTGGGCACCAGAGGGCGGCAGAGACTGCCCTAGAGACTTTGTTACTCAGGTTTGTCTTATCATTTCATTGTTTTCCGCTTTAAGAGAGGTGTGTTGTCTGTTCCCTTTGTTAGTTCATTAATATGTTCCCTGCGTCAGTTTTCGAGTGTTGGTTGTTTTTAGTTTTCCTGTATTGTTACGTTTTCCATTTTTTCCAAGTAAATTATTTATGTTTTTTCCAAGCTGCTGATTCCTGGTCTGGTTCATTCTCTGCTCTTGGGTTCACGTTACCACGTCACATTAAAGTTAACTTCTTTCGTCGAGCAATCCCTTATCCGGGAGCGTAATCATAGCCTCAAGCTCATTACCATAACGCAACGTTAACTATTCATGAAAATCACAAATGAAATAAATATATTGGCTCACAAGCTTAGCCTTTTGTTAACAACACTGTCATCTCAGATTTTCAAAATATGCTTTTCAACCATAGCTACACAAGCATTTGTGTAAGAGTATTGATAGCTAGCATAGCATTAAGCCTAGCATTCAGCAGGCAACATTTTCACAAAAACAAGAAAAGCATTCAAATA
Organism: Oncorhynchus kisutch; assembly: GCF_002021735.2. Taxonomy (NCBI): domain Eukaryota; kingdom Metazoa; phylum Chordata; class Actinopteri; order Salmoniformes; family Salmonidae; genus Oncorhynchus; species Oncorhynchus kisutch. The sequence goes on along the minus strand of NC_034184.2, from coordinate 60,344,553 downwards.
AAATCATTTACCTTTGAAGAACTTCGGATGTTTTCAATGAGGAGACTCTCAGTTAGATAGCAAATGTTCCGTTTTTCCAAAAATATTATTTGTGTAGGAGAAATCGCTCCCTTTTGTTCATCACGTTTGGCTAAGAAAAAACTCTGAAAATTCAGTCATTACAACGCCAAACTTTTTTCCAAATTAACTCCATAATATCGACAGAAACATGGCAATCGTTGTTTAGAATCAATCCTCAAGGTGTTTTTCACATATCTATTCGATGATAAGTCATTCGTGGCAGTTGGGTTTCTCCTCTGAAGCAAATGGAAAAATACACGCAGCTGGAGGTTACGCAATAATTGCAACGGAGGACACCAAGCGAGCACCTGGTAAATGTAGTCTCTTATGGTCAATCTTCCAATGATATGCCTACAAATACGTCACAATGCTGCAGACACCTTGGGGAAACGAACAGAAAGTGTAGGCTCATTCCTTGCGCATTCACAGCCATATAAGGAGACATTGGAACACAAAGCTGTCAATTATATGCATAGTCGAGCATCTTTTTGTGACAAAATATCTTTTGTCACAAAATAAGTTTTTTTATCCAAAAATTATCTCAAAATAAGTTTTTTTATCCAAAAATTAAAAGAGCGCCCCCTATATCGAAGAAGTTAAATGTGATTTGGTCTATGTAGATACAACATGTTGTTAATACACAAAGTAACAAAAACCATGATCTAAGTTGCATATTCATAATGTATTTGGAGAAGTTTGACTCAAAACTAATTTGCATGTGAAAATTTGAGCTTGCCAAATATTTGCCACAACTGTTGGCAAGAAGCCTGTTTTTTTGGTGAGAATTTTCCTGTTGATCTGGTCTTCTGTACTTACTGTATCGTTTCACCAATCCAGTGCCTTTTGAGAAGTGTAAGTTGTTAAAGAAACATTTACTTCACCTAAAAACATGTTTTTCCATCTCGAAAGGTTACTTAAACACATTAATATAGTAAATGCTTATTAAGTGCCAAAAATAGTAACAGAGTGGCATTAAATCACCTCTTGACAGTGGGAATGGAAGCTTGTTGTGTGCAGCAGGGTGTGGCAATTGACTGTAAGCCTGACTGTCTATGGATTGACGTGTTATCCCTTACTGCAAAAACACATGCATTTCACGTGATCATAAGTGAAGTGTTGTAAAATCACATGTTTTCATGTGATCACATGTGATGTTATGTGAAGTTAATGCGATAACGTGACAATATGTAAAGCAACGTGATAACATGAAACTACACGTGTAGTGATCATGTGAAGTGTTCCAAAAACAAGTTTTTATCAGATTTCACATCAAATTTTATGTGAAATGTTGTGATTTTTCCACATGTGAAATCATGGTTTTTCTGTAAGGGATGCTCAACCTGCTCATTTTTCCAACACAAAACACCAGAAAATGGTCAAAAAGAGTAGAGCCAGCTCACATGAATTTACGCTCTGATTGGACGATTAGATGTTCAATGTTTAAAAAATATATATATATTTTTAAAGGAATAGTTTCACCATATTAAAACGAGAGTTCAGTTCACATTAGAGTTGACCTTAAAAAGAGGGACATGCATAAATGAATCACTAATCACATTAAATAAATAATAATCTTCAGAAATGATTTTGTCAAAGCAACAAAATAACTATGGCTTTAAAATGATGGTAAAACATTTTGGTATTGAGTGGGTTGAAATCTTCCTAGGAAGTAACATGTCAAAATACAGATTTTTTTGCACTTTAGCAAGCCTTTATTAATATAAAAAATCTGATTTATTGTATTTGTCACGCCTTGGTCTTAGTATTTTGTGTTTTCTTTAATTATTTGTTCAGGCCAGGGTGTGACATGGGGTTATTGTTTGTCTTATTGGGGTTTTTGTAGGCATTGGGATTGTGGTTGATTAGGGGTGTGTCTAGTATAGGCTTGGCTGCCTGAGGCGGTTCTCAATCAGAGTCAGGTGATTCTCGTTGTCTCGGATTGGGAACCGTATTTAGGTAGCCTGAGTTTCGCTTTGTATTTCGTGGGTGATTGTTCCTGTCTCTGTGTAGTGTTCACCAGATAGGCTGTATTAGGTTTCACGTTCCGTTTGTTGTTTTGTATTTATCAGTTATTTCATGTATCGTTCTGTTTTTCTTCATTAAAGAACATGAGTAACCACCACGCTGCATTTCGGTCCGACTCTCTTTCAACAAACGAAGAACGCCGTTACAGTATTATCCATGTGGTCTATATTAAAGGGCACTTCATTTAATATAACAGGCTTTTAAAATGCAATATTGTTGCACAATTTCTACTTAAAATAGGGGCGCAAAAGGTCTCTTGCATGGAATATTGTGAAATTAAGGATGTTCCTCAGTCATCAAAAGGACTTCTACCATATTCTTTAAAAGACGAACCTCTGATGTATTTAGATTTTACAGATCGTCCATAGAGAGTTGCCCTGAGAGCTGGTCCTTGTTTGACTTTATCCAATCAAAGTGAGTGAGGCTTGGCTCATTGATGCTCGGGCTGATCTCAGACCTGTGGCTCTTCTCGTCCCCTGTGTGCTCCTGATAAGTGAATGAATAGTGGCTGCACATTTCCTCCTTCCCCTCTCCTCTCCTGGTGTCAGTGGTTTTGGCCGACCCCCCGCCAACCCATGTGACAGGATACACATTGGCTGCATTAAGGGGGCAGCATTCATGTGTCTGTGTCACTGTTCTTCCATGAGAGACACCTGAATACACCACAGCCACAGCCAGATCCCTCTCTCCTCTCTGGTCTGTACAGCTACTTTACACCACCTTTTTCGTCCTGGGATAGCAAACCTTGCACTAGCTACGATGGCATCCAGTCCATCCCTCGCTGTGCTCCTGTGCCTTATGCATGCTCTCTGCTGCACTGCTGAGATAGGTATGTAGGGTTTTATTCCACTTTAATTGGTTTCATGCAATGGTTAAGCATTCTGTATAATGAAAGTGTTACAAATTATATTTGTTGATATGCTTTACCAATAAACAGAAGACAAGGTTGAGGCTGTTAGAAAGTAACAATATTTTTGTAGACTGGTAAGATATATATCCAGAATTTCTAGGTCCTTCAGTAAGTTTTGCTTCATTGGCAGACACTGCGAGATATATTGTGATGGAATCTATTCCAGGAGTCACGAGTGAACCATTTGACGAGCTGGATAACGTTTAGAATATTTTAAGGTGTTTTAGATGCTTTCAGATATAAATATTAAAGTGGCCTATTTTTTTGAGTGGCTTAAAAACACATGTATTTCAATTGTATTTACATACACTGCGAGTTCTTAAAAATGACTGAAAATAATTTGAACACTGTGAACAGGTATAACAACTGTAAGTACAGAAAATAATGTATATTTATATACACAGGCTTCTTATGCAACTTACTGTAGTTGGAACTAAAAAGTTGTGATTTTTATGTATTTTAAAATTACAGTTCCTGTACAATTAGACACAATGTCACAGTTCAATAGCGTTGCAGTGCTGTTTATGAGAACAGCTGTAAGAGCCTGAAAGAAGGATGAGACCTTGGATAGATCACTTCATTGTCCTTAGTTTCAAGTATCAATGTCACATGTGCAAGTACAGTGTAATGCCTTGCTTGAAAGCTCTAACCCCAACAATGCAGTTATCAATAACAATGTAATACTAAAAATAACAAGGTACTGTAGAACAAAAACAGATACAAAAAATAAGAAATAAGAAGAACCTTATCCCCCGTGCTGCAGACAGCAGCTCCTTCCTGATCTACAACCAGGATCACAACAAGTGTGTGGTGGCGGTGAGCGCCAGTCAAGTCACAGTGGCTCCCTGTGATCACACGTCCCAGAACCAGCAATTCCGCTGGGCCTCACAGTCTCGTCTCCTCAGCATCTCCCTGAAGCTCTGCCTGGGGGCTCAGGACCTGAAGGACTGGGTCAAGGTGCTGCTCTTCCCCTGTGATGAGAAGAGCGAGCTCCAGTACTGGCAGTGTAAGAACGAGACCCTGTTCGGCCTCAAAGACAAGGCGCTGCACTTAAACTATGGCAACCGCAACGAGAAGAATATGATGATCTACCAGGGATCTGGGTCTTGGAGCTGTTGGAAGATGTATGGTACTCAGAAAGACCTCTGCTCCAAGGGCTACCAAGGTAAGTAAGCTACAAGACACACTCACTGTTACTGGAGGTTGGAGATTGGAGGTAGGAATCAGAAGTGTAAGATGCTGTTGTCATAAACTTTCTTAAAGCCAGGGAATGAATGTCTGACCTGGGATGATTCATACTGTTAACAATGTATTTTTTTTCCTACTAGCACTGACTGATAGCTGATAGCTACTTTATTAAGGAAGAATGCACTATGATTGAGATACAGTATGTGGTTGTCCCGCCTAGCTATCCTACGATGAATGCACTGTAAGTCACTCTGGATAAGAGCATCTGCTACATTACAGAAATGTTAAATGTAACAAACTGTTTTGTCCCCTTCATCAGAGGTGTTCACACTAGGGGGGAATGCCTTTGGAAGTCCCTGCCAGTTCCCCTTTCAGTTTGGGGAGAAGTGGTATGCTGAGTGCACTCCGCAGGGGCGCTCAGATGGACAGCTCTGGTGCGCCACAGAGACAGATTACAATAAAGCCAAGAAGTGGGGCTTCTGTCCCTCGAAATGTGAGTCAAGCCTCGCAATTCATGCTATGTTTTTTGTCATTTACTGCCATTTTCCAGTGATCAGGAAAAGTGTCAGCAGGTGACACCTGTAAAAAATCATGAGCCGTATGTATCAAGCATCTCAGAATAGGAGTGCTGATTGAGGATCAGTTTGGCCTTTCAGATCAACATTAGAAGGACAAGAGGGGACCTGTTCCTGTATCAGCGCTCCTAGTCAGGGATGCTTTATGAATAAAGGTCAAATCAATTTGACTCATGGGAGTACACAACCCTCTAATATGAGTTGCCTACTCTATACTAGACTCTGATGAGTCTGTAAAAACAAGGCAAACGACCAGGGTTTAAAATGTGGGGACGGTATCCAATTCAAACAATGTCGTAACACCCTGCCAAGCCTGTGATAGGGACAGATTCCTCATTAAAACAGAGGCTACACATGGAATTTTTCCGTGACCTTGCTGGAGGTCAGGACTGGCCAGGTCAGAGCTGAAAGATCTGGTCTCTGACCTCCTGACAGAAAAACACAAACACATCCTCTAGTTCCCCTAGCTGTGGACGCAGCTCTGTTTCTCTTTACCCTTCCATCCTGACTGGAGCTCATTTCTGTGTTACCCCTGACACAGCTCCAAAACTGGGACAGGAAAAGGAAGGAAGCCCCCTTTCACTATAGTTCCTGGTGAACTGCCACCATAGTTACAGATATGAGGGGCAGTTCTGTCATGACAGAAAGTGATAGAGAAGAACAGAACACTATTTGATTCAGTTCTTGGACTGTTATTGATGCTTTCTTTTTCCCACCTTAAGTGTGTCCTAATGTTTCCGTGTCCCCCTCAGCGTCCTCAGGATGGGACAGTGACCCAGTGACAGGTGTCCTGTACCAGAGGAACACCCAGTCTGTGTTGACCTGGCACCAGGCGAGGAAGAGTTGCCAGCAGCAAGGAGCCGACCTGCTCAGTATAGTAGAGCTCCACGAGCAGACCTACATCTCAGGTATGTACAGTCAGACCTGGTCAGACCTACATCTCAGGTATGTACAGTCAGACCTGGTCAGACCTACATCTCTGGTATGTACAGTCAGACCTGGTCAGACCTACATCTGAGGTATGTACAGTCAGACCTGGTCAGACCTACATCTCTGGTATGTACAGTCAGACCTGGTCAGACCTACATCTGAGGTATGTACAGTCAGACCTGGTCAGACCTACATCTCTGGTATGTACAGTCCGACCTGGTCAGACCTACATCTGAGGTATGTACAGTCAGACCTGGTCAGACCTACATCTCAGGTATGTACAGTCAGACCTGGTCAGACCTACATCTGAGGTGTGTACAGTCAGACCTGGTCAGACCTACATCTGAGGTATGTACAGTCAGACCTGGCCAGACCTACATCTGAGGTATGTACAGTCAGACCTGGCCAGACCTACATCTGAGGTATGTACAGTCAGACCTGGCCAGAACTACATCTGAGGTATAGTCTAACCTGTTGTCCAAGGGAGGACTGGGACCAGGAACCAGCCCAGGCATTTCTGACACACCGGCCCGAAGATGGACCAGGGCATTTGCCCAAAGTGCGCTATGGCCAGTCTATTTTTTTACATTTTTAAAAAAAATGTCACCTTTATTTAACCAGGTAGGCCAGTTGAGAACAAGTTCTCATTTACAACTGTGACCTTGCCAAGATAAAGCAAAGCAGTGAGACAGAAACAACAACATAGAGTTACACATAAACAAACATACAGTCAATAACACAAAATAAAATAAAATAGAAAAATATATGCACAGTGAGTGCAAATGTAGAAGATTAGTGAGGTAGGCAATAAATAGTCCGAGAGGCAAAAAATAATACAATTTTCGCATTAACACTGGAGTGAAAGATGTGCACATGATGATGTGCAAGTAGAGATACTGAGGTGAAAAAGAGCAAGAGGGTAAGTAATACTATGGGGATGAGGTAGTCGGTTGTGCTATTTACAGATTGGCTGTGTACAGGTACAGTGATTGGTAAGCTGCTCAGACAGCTGATGCTTAAAGTTAGAGAGGGAGATATAAGACTCCAGCTTCAAAGATTTCTGCAATTCGTCCAGTCATTGGCAGCGGAGAACTGGAAGGAAAGGCGGCCAAAGGAAGTGTCGGTTTTGGGGATGACCAGTGCTTTTATACCTGCTGGAGCTCGTGCTACGGGTGGGTGCTGCTATGGTGACCAGTGAGCTGGCTATTTTGTAAATTAAATTGCCAAAGTCAAGGATCGTTAGGATAGTCAGTTTTACGAGGGTATGTTTGGCAGCATGAGTGAAACAGGCTTTGGTGCGAAAAAGGAAGCCGATTCTAGATTTAATTTTGGATCGGAGATGTTCAATGTGAGTCTGGAAAGAGGGTTTACAGTCTAACCAGATACCTAGGTATTTGTAGTTGTCCACATGTTCTAGGACAGAACCGTCCAGAGTAGTGATGCTGGTCGGGCGGGAGGGTGCAGGCAGCAATCGGTTGAAGAACATGCACTTAGTTTTAGTAGCATTTAAAAGCAGTTGGAGGCCACGGAAGACGTGTTGTATAGCATTGAAGCTCGTTTGGAGGTTTGTTAGCACAGTGTCCAAAGAAGGGCCAGATGTAAACAGAATGGTAGTCTAACCTACAACCTTCAATGTAGACCTATGTAGTCCTACAATGCAGTCTAACCTACAACCTCACCTTGATTTAGAGATAAATCAATCTGATACATTCAATTCCTTATTAAGAATATTACATTACTCTCGTGGATGTATTGTGATGCTTTTTATTAATGCAGGGTTGACCAATATCCTGGGCACATCTCTGTGGATTGGACTGAATAGCCTAGACTTTGAGGCTGGATGGCAGTGGAGCAATGGAAACCCATTCAGATATTTAAACTGGGCCCCAGGTGAGTGCAACTGCATGCAACACATCATACTATACTTTACAGCCTAGGGAACAACTGAGGTTGTCCAAGTATGTTATGACTTCCAATGTTGCAGGAAAACAATTAATAAACACATGGGTCAATATTTACAAAAGGACATCCATCAACTGAACCCGGGCTCAGCTGTGCAACCCTGAATGCTGGCAAGGCCTCGAAATGGGAGACCAATGAATGTTCCAAGAAGCTGGGATATATCTGTCGCAAAGGAAACTCCACTACTCTGGCCTCTGCCCCTATAGGTAAGAGTTGAATCATACAGTACATAACAGTCATGACCTACACACAATTTTTGACTTAGTTCAAATGCCATGCAACACAAGGTTAACAACACCAGGTCAGGTTGTGTAGGGTAGGGTAAACTGAACATTTATATATTAGTGCCAAACTTCACTAAGTGTCTCAGAGTAGGAGTGCTGAACTAGTGTCAGTTTAGCTTTTTAGATTATAATGAATAAGGTTACATGGACAGAGCGGGCTGATACTAGATCAGCACTCTCACCCCGAGATAGATTATGAATACGGACCCAGAGGTTGTTTGGGTCAAACAGATAAAACATTACAGTCTACCACTTTCTGGACATTCTACCTTCTCTCTGACTATTGAACTTTGACCCCCCTCAGTAGGAAAAGATCAGCCCACCTTCTGCACCAGTCACTGGATTCCCTATGCAGGCCACTGCTACTACCTACAACGTACCAAGAAGATGTGGAGGGATGCCCTGGCCGCCTGCCACAAAGATGGAGGGGACCTGGCCAGCATCCACAACATAGAAGAACAAAGCTTCATCATATCTCAGTCAGGATATAGTGAGTACACTATCCATGTTGTAGCTACAATTACCTCTATATCTGATAGATCTGTTATGCACTTCAATGATCTTTCTCATGGGTTGTCATTTCTATCAGTTTTGAAAACCATTCTGAGATGTGTCCCAATAAAAGTCTGGGTATTTGAATTGACAAAGAGTTGATGTTTAAAAAGCATGCGGATGAGCTAGTTAAAAAGGTATTTAAAAAAAATAGATCTGGCTTCTCCCTAAATAGCAGGCAGCAGATTGTACCGTCAATATTCCTGCCCGCTCTTGACTATGGTGACACCATTTACCAGATTGCAGAAGCCACTAGTCTTAAACGTTTGGATGCCGTCTACCATAATTTCCTTCACTTTATCACAGGTGACAATTTTAATACTCACCACTGCATCCTGTATCAAAACGTTGGCTGGTCCTCATTGAAGTCCTGTAGATCACTTCATTACTCCCTTTTTATTTACAACGTTCCACTACACAAGCTTCTAATTTACCTAACTTTGTCGCTAAGGTATAAAAGAATAGGCGACCAAACCCATCACAGTGTTGTTGAAATCTTGAGGCCTCTAAGATCTCTACCTATTTTGGTAAATCCTCCTTTAGCTTTAGTGCCCCCCATTGTTGGAATAACCTGCAAAATTCCTTGCATCTTGATTTGCTGGTTCCTGCTAAATTATAATAATGTCACCTCAGTCAATTTGATCAGCCAAAGGCAACGATAAGTATATCAGGTGTTTATCACTGTCTTCCTGGCTCTGACTCTTAATGTCCTTCTGCTTGACTTCAGCGGCCACAGATGAGCTGTGGATCGGCCTGAACGACCAAAGGAACGCGCTGCTGTTTGAGTGGACCGACCGATCCCATGTGACATTCAGCCACTGGCAGACAGGGGAGCCCTCCCATGGTGCCAACCTCCAGGAGGACTGTGTCCTGATCAGAGGAAAGGTAACATTCACATTGGTCCCTCAATGGACAGACTAGGTTCATGCTAATGCTAACACTAACGCTAGCTAAATGCTTACACCACAGATTTTGTATAACTAACCTTAACACTCGCTATATGCTAGTGCTAGGTAAATGCTGACGCTAGATAAATGCGAACACTAGCTGAATGCTACGGCTAACAATGGCAATGATGACAACGTTTAACATTGGTGTCAACGCAGTAATAAATGTGGTATTGTGACAATGTGGACTCCATATTCTCTCACAGGATGGGAAGTGGGCTGATAATTTGTGTGAGAAGACCTACGGGTACATGTGTAAGAAAAAGGCCTCCACCAAACCGGTGGCAGGTGCCCCAGAGGAAGATAGTCCAGGATGTAAGCTGGTGAGTGAGGTCATTTCCTGTTTGTTGAAAGGGAGAGTACAGTAACTAATGAATACAGAATTATATCACATGAAATGGAAGCTTGAAAAAGATTCTAGATAAGGACTAGAATGGTGTCATCTTGACTGACAAAGATCCACCAGTAGGAGGATAATTGTTTCTGTATTTTTGTCATCAAGGGCTGGATCCGGTATGGTTCTTACTGCTACAACGTTGGATCAGAAACCAAAACATTTGATGAGGCCAAGCAGACCTGCCAGCGGAGTGACTCAATCCTGGTGGAAGTGGCTGACAGGTACGGTATCACATCATGACCATTTTATAAGGATAAGATATATTTGACTCACTTATTTGATTCATATCCTGGACAAGATAAATAGTCAGATAACAGATTGAACGTGTGTGTGTTTGTTGGTTGGTTTGTAGGTATGAAAATGCCTTCCTGGTCAGTTTGGTGGGTTTGAGGCCGGAGAAGTACTTCTGGACTGGACTTTCCAACATGGCGGATATAGACACGTTCAAGTGGACTTCCAGTTCGGAGGTCAAGTTCACCCACTTCAACGTGGGCATGCCAGGTACAGTGTCCTTTTCCCACAATGGTGATTGATTGTAGCAACTGATGATCGATTGTGTCACGAATGTCGTCAGGGAAATGACCGGACCAAGGTGCAGCGTGGTGAGCGTACATTTATTTTTATTATGAATGTCACCAACAAAAACAAGAAACAACAATACGAACGTGAAGCTTACTAGGGCTATACAGGCCACTACCAAAGTCAACTACCCACAACTAAGGTGGCAAAACAGGCTGCCTAAGTATAATTTCCAATCAGAGACAACGATAGACAGCTGTCCCTGATTGAGAACCAAACCCAGCCAAAACATAGAAACAGAATACATAGAAATAAAGAAACTAGAATGCCCACACTAGTCACACCCTGGCCTAACCAAATTAGAGAATAGAAGCCTCTCTATGCCCCCCCCCCCCCCCCCCCCAAAGGTGCGGACTCCCGCCGCAAAACCTGACTCTATAGGGGAGGGTCCGGGTGGGCATCTACTTTGGTGGCGGCTCTGGTACGGGACGCAGACCCCGCTCCACCTCTGTCTCCCCCCACTTTGGTGGCGCCTCTGGACTGGGGACCCTCGCTGCAGGCCCCGGACTGGGGACCCGCGCTGCAGGCCAAGGACTGGGGACCCTCGCTGGCAGCTCCGGACTGGAGGCCGTCACTAGAGGCTCCGGACTGGAGACAGTCGCTGGAGGCTTCGTGCAATGAATCGTCACTGGAGGCTTCGTGCCATGGATCGTCACTGGAGGCTTCATACCATGGATCACCACTGGAGGCTTCGTGCCATGGATCATCACTGGAGGCTTTGTGCCATGGATCATCACTGGAGTGAGGAGACGTACAGGCAGCCTGGTGTGTGGAGCTCACCAGGCTGGACTCAGCAGGCTGGGGAACATACAGGAGGCCTGGTTCTGGGAGCAGGCACAGGACTCACCAGGCTGGGGAGACATACTGCAGGCACCGGATACACTGGGCCGTGGAGGCGCACTGGAGTTCTCGAGCGTAGAGCCGGCACAACCCGTCCTGGCTGGATGGTTACTTTCGCTCGGCAACTGCGGGGTGCTAGCACAGGACACACTGGGCTGTGCAGATGCACCGGAGACACAGTGCGCAGAGCCGGCACCATCCGTCCTGGCTGTATGCCCACTCTAGCCCGGCCGATGCGGGGAGCTGGAATATAGCACACCGGGCTATGAGTGCGCACTGGAGACACCGTACGCATCACTGCATAACACGGTGCCTGACCAGTCACACTCTCCCCACGGTAAGCACGGGGAGTTGGCTCAGGTCTCCAACCTGACTCAGCCAATCTCCTCGTGTGCTCCCCCACAATTTTTGGGGGGGCTGCCTCTCGTGCCTGCTCCGCTGTGCAAACTCCTCGTATTGTCGCCGCTCTGCTTTCGCCGCCTCTATCTCCTCCCTTGGACACCAATACTCTCCAGCCTTTGCCCAGAAATAAAGAAACTAGGATGCCCAACCTAGTCACACCCTGGCCTAACCAAAATAGAGAATAAAAGCCTATCTACGGCCAGGGCGTGACAGATTGTAGCAGGAACTGTCATTGGTATGACGACGGCGGTATTAGAGGACTACTTTCTGCCACACCTTAACTGCATGGCAAATGTTGGAACCAAATTAAACTACTCAATTTTTCTCAACTTTCTGTGTGTTTGAAAAAAGACAGAAAACAAGGCTGCGTAGCTATGACAACTGGAATGTTTGCGGGACTGTGGGATGTGGTCAGCTGCAGCAACAAGGAGAAGTACATCTGTAAGAAAATGGCGGAGGGCGTCACATCAACAATGACCCCTCCCACCACCCCGGCACTGAGCTGTCCTTCTGGGTGGTCACCTGCTGCTAAAAGGAATGTCTGTTACAAGGTACAGTTGGGGAACATGCTGTACATGTTCTGTATGTGAAACAAACACTTTGATCAGTGAATTTAAGTGAATAGTTATTGTTTTTATCAATAATTTAATCAATGAGCATGAAATCATTGATAATCCTTTATTTTAATAATTAATTAATAATTCATCAATAATAATTTTCTCTCCCCTCAATAAGCTTCACAGAAAAGAGACTGAAAACAAGAAGTCATGGTCAGAGGCGCGGGAATTCTGCAAGGCCATTGGTGGGGATCTGATGAGCATTCACAGTGCCACAGACCTGAACGGCTCTCCGTAAGTTATCCTCATAACTGTCTCTGTTTTCATGAGTATCAGTCAAAACCAGTGTGGTCCTATTAACCACTGTCTGTGGTTGAAGTCAAAATCATTCTCTCTGTTCAGGTATCATTCCTCTGATGCAGCCTGGATTGGCCTCAGCAATCTGGATCCCTCCGCAGGTTTCGTCTGGGCTGACGGATCAGCAGTGAGTAGCCTGCCACCTCATCTTTGCTGTGATATTCCTTCTCCTTAGAAGTAGTTTATTACTCACTACTCTTGTTTCAATCATTGATTTGCAGTCATTGTCTTTAAAGGGAATGAAAGTTCATACAGTACTATGGTGTTCATATAAGAAGAGCCTCAGCCTGAGGCTAATATGGACACCATACAATGCTACTGTGTAACATTATTCCGATGTTGTTCTCCAGTTCAGCTATGAGAATTGGGGATTTGGAGAACCAAACAACTACAACGATAACGAAAAATGCGCAGAGGTCCAGTTTTACTACGGACGCCACTGGAATGATCGACACTGTGATGCCTACAATGACTGGATTTGCGAGATTCGCAAAGGTACAGTAGACCATATCTGGAGCACTGACTTCACCGGCCACTGGGCACAGACGTCAATTCAACATCTATTCCACGTTGGTTCAACGCCATTTCATTGAAATGACGTTTAAACAACATTGATTCAACCAGTGTGTGTGCCCAATGGGCATGCAGTTCATGTCAGTCATGAAACTATTCATGAACATAGAATTTTGACCCTCAACCTTGCAGATGTGCTCACCCAAACCTTTTTTGGTATCCACAGGGGTTACCCCAAAGCCCCATCCCACTCAAGTTGAGCCAGGTAATGCATAGGATCTTAGGAATATGTCCAGTTTCCTGTTTCTCATTCCTCCACTTCCTGTCTCCACTTCCTCCTTCTCACTATCCCTGCTCTCCTTCAAGCTCTTGGCCTTTCCCTTAAGTTAAATGAATCACTGCACATAATGTATAGCACACCTTCTTCGATCATTTAGTTTGCGAAGCATAGTTCAACACAAACACTAAGAGAAAATGTACTCTGTGAAAATGTACTATTAAAAATGCCTAACAGGAAATGTACTCCTTTTTTACATGCCTTTTCAGTGTACAACACTACAAAGGACGGCTGGATTGAGTACAACGACACTCAGTATTTCTTCAACACTGAGAATCTCCCCATGGACGAGGCGAGAGAATTCTGTAAAAAGAACTTTGGTGATCTGGTGGTCATTACTGCAGAGAGCGAGAGGAAGTTTATATGGAAACAGGTAGACGCTTCTATACTGAACAAAAATATAAATGCAACATGAAAAAATGTCAGTTCATATACAGTACCAGTCAAATGTTTGGACACTTTTTCTTTATTTTTACTATTTTCTACATAATAGAATAATAGTATACACATCACTACTATGAAATAACACATATGGAATCATGTAGTAACCAAAAAAGTGTTAAACAAATCCAAATATATTTTATATTTGAGATTCTTTAAAGTGGCCACCTTTTGCCTTGATGACAGCTTTGCACACTCTTGGCATTCTCTCAACCAGCTTCACCTGGAACGCTTTTCCAAGTCTTGAAGGAGGTCCCAGATATGCTGAGAACTTGTTGGCTGTGTTTCCTTCACTCTGTGGTCCAACTCATCCCAAACCATCTCAATTGGGTTGAGGTCGGGTGATTGTGGAGGCCAGGTCATCTGATGCAGCACTCCATCCCTCTCCTTCTTGGTCAAATAGCCCTTACACAACCTGGAGGAGTGTTTTGGGTCATTGTTCTGTTGAAAAACAAATGAGAGTCCCACTAAGCGCAAACCAGATGAGATGGCGTATCGCTGCAGAATGCTGTGGTAGCCATGCTGGTTGAGTGTGCCTTGAATTCTAAATAAATAACCAACAGTGTCATCAACAAAGTACCATTACACCTCCCCCTCCATGCTTCATGCTGGGAACCACACATATGAGGATCATCCGTTCACATACTCTGCGTCTCACAAAGATACGGCGGTTGGTCTCATCAGACCAAAGGACAGATTTCCACCGGTCTAATGACCATTGCTTGTGTTTCTTGGCCCAAATCAATCTCTTCTTATTATTATTGTCCTTTAGTAGTGGTTTCTTTGTAGTAATTCTACCATGAAGGCCTGATTCACACAGTCTCCTCTGAACAGTTGATGTTGAGATGTGTCTGTTACTTGAACTCTGTGAAGCATTTATTTGGACAAAAATTTATTTTCCGAATTGACTGTCTATCATGTCGTAAAGTAATGATGGACTGTCGTTTCTCTTTGGTTATTTGAGCTGTTCTTGCCATAATACTTACTTGTTTTTTTACCAAATAGGGCTATCTTCTGTATACCACCCCTACCTTGTCACAACACAACTGATTAGCTCAAATGTATTAATTAAGAAGGAAATAAATTCCACATCTGAACTTGTTACAAGGCACACCTCGTTAATTGAAATGCATCCCAGGTGACTACCTCATGAAGCTGGTTGAGAGAATGACAACAGTGTGCAAAGATGTCATCAAGGCAAAGGGTGGCTACTTTGAAGAATCTCAAATATAAAATATATTTAGATTTGTTTAAAACTTTTTTGGTTACTACATGATTCCATATGTGTTATTTCATATGTGTTGATGTCTTCACTATTATTCAAAAAGTAGAAAACAGTAAAAATAAAGAAAAACCCTTGAATGAGTAGGTGTGTCCAAACTTGACTGGTACTGTAAGTAAATCTGTCGATTAAATACATGAATTAGGCCCTAATCTATGGATTTCACATCACTGGGAATACTGATTTGAATCTATTGGTCACAGATACCTTGAAAAAATGTAGGGGCGTGGATCAGAATACCAGTCAGTATCTGGTGTGCCCACCATTTGCCTCATGCAGCATGACGCATTTCCTTCGCATAGAGGTGATCAGGCTGATGGAATGTTGTCCCATTCCTCTTCAATGGCTGTGCGAAGTTGCTGGATATTGGCAAGAACTGGAACTGGCTGTTGAACAAGTTGATCCAGAGCATCCCAAACATGCTCAAATGGTGACATAACTGGTGAGTATGTAGGCCATGGAAGAACTGGGACATTTTCAGCTTCCAGGAATTGTGTACAGATCCTTGCAACATTGGGCCTTGCATTATCATGCTGAAACATGAGGTGATGGGCCTCAGGATATCGTCACAGTCTATAAAATGCAATTGTGTTCGTTGTCTGTAGCTTATGCCTGCCCATACCATAATAAACCCGCCGCCACCATAGTGCACTCTCTTCACATTGTTGTCTCACCCACAAGACGCCATACACGTAGTCTGCAGTTGTGACGTCGGTTGGACGTCATTCTCTAAAATGACATTGGAGGCGGCATATTGTAGAGAACTGAATATTCAATGATCTGGCAACAGCTCTGGTGAACATTCCTGGAGTCAGCATGCTAATTGCACGTTCCCTCAAAACTTGAGACATCTGTGGCATTGGGTTGTATGACAAAACTGCACATTTTAGAGTGGCCTTTTCATTGTCCCCACCACAAGGTGCACCTGTATAATGATCACACTGTTTGATCAGCTTCTTGATATGCCACACCTACCTGGTGGATGGATTATCTTGACAAAGGAGAAATGCTCACTAACAGGGATGTAAACAAATGTGTACACTAAAATTGAGAGAAATAAGCTTTTTTGTACGTTGCTGAACATTTCTGGGATCTTTTATTTCAGCTCATGAAACATGAGACCAAAACTTTACATGTTGTGTTTATATTTGTGTATATGCAGTCCTGTGATGTCTGAAAAGCTTTGGTTCTTGGGATCTGATAAAGAGAGGATTTTACACAGGATGACAGGATGACAACAAGTGTCACTGAAATGTTCAATCTAGAAATGGTTGTTTCCTCAAAGAGTTGCAACTTTTTTCCAGATATCTAGAGGATCCGAGGGACAATATTACATTGGAATGACCGTTGGTTTGGATAAGTCTTTTAGGTATGTAAAATGACTGTTGACTGTTGCCTGGACATTTAAAACAACCTGAAGTCCTACCACCTCTTTTCAGAGATATTTGTGCATGAGCATGTTTTGTTTGTCACAGTCCAGTGAACATGCCTGAAATCTGTGCTTCTCTGCCGAGTGGAGAAACGTGTGCTTTCAAGGTGTGTAGTTGATTGAATAGATGCTCACAGTTCAGACTGGGTTTGTGTACTGTATGTTTCAGCTGGTTGGATGGGTCTCCTGTTGTGTTTACCGCGTGGGATCAAAACGAACCCAACTTCGCCAACAACGATGAGAACTGTGTGACAATATACAAGAGTATGGGTACGTCTAATTCCAGAGGGATTTAGCAGTTATGCTCTCGTTACAGTGTTGTCATACTGCAACGTCCATGGGACTTTCACTAACATTCAGGGGACGCTCCCAGGATGTCATTTTGTAAGCTGGGTCTATATCGGGTTGTGTCTCTTTGTTTCTCTGCATCTCTAGGGTACTGGAATGACATCAACTGTGGCGTAGAGCTGGCCTCCATTTGTAAAAGAACCACCAGTTTCACTAACACGACCATGGCCCCCACCACTGTACCCAAGGGAGGTTGTGTCCCAGAATGGATTGCTTTCCAGGGGAAGGTAACTGCTACACTACTACAGTACCACCACCACATACTATAAAATCATACCGTAGGCTACATACTGTATAACTGTATGGTGCACCAGGAGAGAAAACCTCACACAAACTACTTTCCTTATCATGTGTCAAGGAAAAAAATCAAGTCCCGAGTGATGATGTGTGTGTGGAGAGTTGAGTCATTGCCTCCATCCCAAATGGCACCTTATTCCCCTCATAGTGCACTACTATGATGCATCATGTTTCCACAGTGCTACAAATTCATTGGAGACAGTGATAAGAAGCCGTGGCAGGAGGCCAGAACCTACTGCATTAACCAGGGAGGGAACCTGGCCTCTGTCCTCAGCGAGAAAGAGCAAGGTGGGTGAGAAGTCTATCCCTTTACACCTCACTGCTAAAGCTACCTGAGACATTGGCATTGCCCAAGGTAGAATGAAATAGAATGAACATTGAAATTCTCTAAAAGTAATTTAGCATAAAACCATGCTATTAAAATTCTGTCAAATTTTGTGTGTTCAATTATATTGAGGATTTGTGCAATTATAAGCATGCAACAAGAAATCTTATAGACATTGGTTAACAAATAATTGAAATGCTAACCAATGGAACAGGGGTTGATAAATATTTTTATGTAAACAGTATATATGGATTCACTTGCTGACTCTTCATTGTTCTGACTGGTCTTCCTCCCAGCATTCCTTACCACCCAGATGCTTGGGAATCCCCAGGACATTTGGATAGGTCTGAACGACATCAACTGGGAGATGCGCTTCCTATGGACGGAGGGGAGAGGGGTTTCCTATACCAACTGGGCAAAAGGGCATCCAACGTCAGTGCCAGACGGACGATATTCATTTATGGAAGAGGTACAAGACTTACAGTAAAAATAACTGTTTGCTGAACACAGATTAAGTGACTTCCTGGAAACAGATTAAAAATGGTTCTGAATAGAGAATCCCCCTTGAAAGTAGGTAGACTAAAATCTACTTTCAAGGAAGATTCTTTATTGAGAATTATTTTTAATCCAGAACTGCGCCTTCAATCTGGGTTTGGGAACCTTTACATGTTAGGCTTTGGGATTTTGATTGACTTATTGTCAATCAATCCAAATGCAAAACGGCTTTAACCAGTCAAATGAGAATTCTGAAGAGGGATCTAACCTTTTCATCTCCTTCCCAATCTCTCTTCCAGGTGTTTGACTGTGTGGTTCTGGTGGGCAGCTCTCAAAAACAGACAGGAATGTGGAAGGTTGAGGACTGCTTAGTATCCCGTGGTTTCATCTGCAAAAGGAATATTGGTGAGAAGAAGCCATAGTTCAGTGAGGCAGCTCTAGGTTTGCAAAATTCCAGTAACTTTCTCAAAATCCCCAGGTTTTCCAGAAATCCGTGAATCCTCCAAGCAGCATTTCTGGAGAACCTCCAGAAATCGACAACCCTAGTGAGGCTGTTCAAATCCAATTCTTCGGTGTGTGGTCCAATAGAGTATCCCTCTTTAGGTTCCCCTCCAACAAGTCTCCTTTGGTTTCAGATTCTCAGATTGTGGTCCCTGCCACCACAGAGTCAACGAAGACGTTCTACAAGCTGGGAAATGACTCCTTCAAACTGGTGGTCCAGAAGATGAACTGGGACGAGGCCCAGAGGCAATGTAAAGCAGACGATGCAGAGATGGCTAGCATCCTGAACCCCATCACCCAGGCCTTCATCACAATGCAGATCCAAAAATACAATGGGCCCGTGTGGATTGGCCTCAACAACAATTTGGTAAAAGAGGAGGAAAGTGGGACACCTAGTCAGTTGTCCAGCTGAATGTATTTAACTGAAATGTGTCTTCTGCATTTAACCCAACCCCTCTGAATCAGAGAGGTGCCTTAATCGACATCCACGGAACCTGGGAGTTAACTGCCTTGCTCGGGCGCAGAGCAACAGATTTGTACCTTGTCAGTAACCTACCGGTTACTGGTCCAACGCTCTAACCGCTAGCCTGCTATGGTACTGACATTGCTCTATGCCAATCATTTGGGTTACAGAGACTAAATATTCTAAACAATATGTTGATCAGACTAATTATAATTATGGAGCTTTGTGATCTTGGGGCGGCAGTGTAGCCTAGTGGTTAGAGCGTTGGACTCATAACCGAAAGGTTGCAAGATCGACTCCCCGAGATGACAAGGTATAAATCTGTTATCTGCCCCTGAACAAGGCAGTTAACCCACTATTCCTAGGACGTCAATGAAAATAAGAATTTGTTCTTAACTGACTTGCATAGTTAAATAAATGTACAATCTTAAAATTCATTTTTACAAGTCACAGCATGTAAAAAAATGACCTAGTTTTTAGGACTCTGGCTTTGGTTTAAGAGCTAGTGTAGCTCCAAAGAGGACTTAGCATTGATATGATCTCCCACTGTTATCCATTGGATCTCCTACTCTGACGTGTTAATTTAAGAAACCAAAGCGGTTTTGTGTTTTTAAACCTGTAAGTTTTCAGCTGGACCTTGCCCCCATTGTGTTTTGTTGTCTTTGTCTCTGTCTCTCAGACTGAAGGGCATTTTAAGTGGGTGGATAACTGGCCTCTATCTTACACCAAATGGGGTGAAGATGAGCCAAAGAACAATATGGCCTGTGTTTACATGGATACAGACGCCAAGTGGAAGACAGGCGACTGTAGTAACACCTACTCCTCACTGTGCAAGAGATCACCAGGTCAGACAAGGCCTTTACTCCATTTACCCACAATGTCTGTGTTTAATGCTTGATCAATCCAAAAGTGTGTCTTTTAAAAGTGTTGTATGCAGTAATGTATCAGTTTTGCCGACATTGACCATATACATCTCATGTACATCAACTTCAGTATGTGAACTTCTCTGGCCTCTTTTAAAGACATAGCCCCCAGCCAGCCCCCTCAGCTCCCTGGCAACTGCCCCCAGCCCAAGAAACGCAAGACGTGGGTTCCCTTCAGGGGTTACTGCTACGCCTTCCTCAACTCTGTGGTGGACAACTGGGCCCACGCCACTGTGGAATGTCTCCGAATGGGTACACACTTCACCTCCTTTATACCAACTGTCATTCAGACCACAATGGAATAGCGTCCCAAACGGCATGTAGTACACTACATAGGAAATGGGGTGCTATTTGAGACATACCCAATGTCTTAATTGAATGTAGAGCATATGAACATATTCATGAATTGAATGCAAGAAATTCAAAGTGATTGATGGTGATGATGATGAATACGTGTAGTAAGTTTCTCTGACAACAGGAGCATCCCTGGTGAGTGTCGAGGATCCCTTGGAGGCCAGCTTCATCCAGAAGAACCTTGAGCTACTGCAGGACGGATCCAAGTCATTCTGGATTGGCATGCACAAGAGCCACGAAGGTCAGTACCTACAGTTACAAAATTCAGCGACATTTACCCAAATTCCCAAACAGGATTTCTGGAAAACCAAGGAATTCAGGAAAAATTACCGGACAATTACCGGAATTACCCGAATTTGGCAAGTACAGTACCTTGCAATTCTAAGATTATGTCCCAATTTCACAACCAATGGAGTAAATGCCTTGTCTGACCTGGTGATCTCCACAGTGGCGTGGGCCCAGTTGTCCACCACAGAATTGAGGAAGGCATAGCAGTAACCCCTGAAGGGAACCCACGTCTTGCGTTTCTTCACAACCATGTTTATCGATTTATAGTTGTTCAATGGCAATGAATCACCCATGTCAAAGGATATAGGTTTGACCCATTGTTCTTGTTCCAGGTGACTGGATGTGGATTGACAACAGTGTGGTGGACTATACCAACTGGAAACAAGGGATGCCAAAGAGTGGAGAACAATGTGTGGAGATCCAGTCTGATAGTGGTCTGTGGAGCACTAACAGCTGCAACCGGTACAAGTCGTACATCTGCAAAACAGCCAAAGGTGAGTCGGACTCAGCTGACAGATTCAAGTATTTAAGATGGGATGATATCAGTGTCATTATTCAAGAAATCCTGTGTTTGTTGTATCAGCTTAGAATTGTCTTGCAATTATGTTTTATGAACAACTTTATCTCTTTCTTTTGCAGTCATCACACCAACAGAGAAGCAACCAGTTGCTGGTGAGTATCTCACAGCAGATATAATTGGTTAGCGTAAAGAATGAAACATTTGATCAGTTTTGACAGTCAAATCAATGCTTTTCTTGCTCCAGGGCATAGTCCTGGGATCAGTTTCCCCTCACCCAATCCATAACCATTAGTGGAGAAAATGCAAAACTGATCCAAGATCAGCGTCTAGGGGCAACTTCACTCTACTCCACATGTCTGAACATTATATAGGGCCTAAAACCAATCCCACCAATAATTTTGCCAATAACACTGTGACTTCCTTTCTTCTAGCTCCCCTAGTGGAGGAAGCTCCCCATGGTTATGCCGGCATCGCTGTGGCAGTCGTCTTGGTGATAATCACAGTGGTAGGACTCGGAGCCTTCCTACTCCGCAAACGGATACCTACCCCCGTCCTGGGAGAGTGTACTTTCGACAACACCTTGTACTTCAACAACCCTATCCGCCCAACAGCCACTGTGGACACCAAGGGCCTGGTGGCCAACATAGAGCAGAACGAAACAGCTTAGACAGGACACAAAGAACCACCAACAAGTGAAAACACTTTTGAGACAAGTTTTGATATGAAAAATACCCCAAAAGCATGCTGCTGGTGTTAAGGCCTACCCATTCTGAGATTGCAACTAAATCTGAAACCATTCACGTACTATCTTTGTTAATTTTCTTGCTCTGTAAATAATGGGTGAAAATTATATGCACTTTGTGCATATCAGCATCAGTTGTCAAGGATACAGTCCAGATGTACAGCTAAGATTGCATATGCAACCCCTGCACAAATTATAGAATCAACAACAGTCATTTTGTTTGGTTTAGAGGAGCCTTGTATAGATTTATTTGGTGAAACTAAAGTTCAAAATACAACCACTGTACTTTGCTTTGTTTTTGCCAAGTTATATTGTAAATATATGCTCAAAGAGAGAGAAATAAAGTTTTGAAACAAATGTCTTTGACCTTATACTCTTACTCACACTTCTCACACATTGCATGCTAAATCAATACATACTGAATCCAGGTGCATTTAGGGGGTTAATACACAATTTCTGGAACTATATACAGTAATTGAGGTACACTTAAACACAGCTATCATCACTAAGAGGCAGATTAAAGAGGTTATTGGGTCGTTCCACCAATTCGGTGACTTTTAAGAAGTGTGACATGGTCCCAAAACGTATTTTTGATTTCCCCTAATTCTATCACTCTGTTATCAAGAGCACATGATCAACTTCATCAATAAATGTTTTCCCATTTCACGAGGTAAATAAAGAAAGAAAACACTGCGGATTGACCGTAACATCTTAAATCAGCCATAAAATCCAAGATAACAATTCTAGGGATAGAGAAAGTTTTAGTAATATTCCCCAGATGTTTGAATGTCCAGTTTTTTGTTAATTATGGGAACATTCTGCATACAGTCTCTTCAGAAAGTATTCACACCCCTTCCACATTTTGTTGTGTTTCAGCCTGAATTTAAAATGGATTAAATGTAGATTTTGTGTCACTGGCCTACACAATACCCCAAATATTCCAAAACATGCATCCTGTTTGCAACAAGGCACTAAATTAATACTGCAAAAAATGTGCCAAATAACTTTTTGTCCTGAACACAAAGTGTTATGTTTGAGGCAAATCCAAGACAACACATTACTGAGTAGCACTCTCCATATTTTCAAGCATAGTGGTGGCTGCATCATGTTATGGGTACGTTTGTAATCATTAAGGTCTGGGGAGTTTTTCAGAATAAAAGAGAAATGGAATGGAGCTAAGTACAGACAAAATCATAAAGGAAAACCTGGTTCAGTCTGCTTTCCACCAAACACTGGGAGATGAAATCCCCTTTCAGCAGGACAATAACCTAAAACTCAAGGCCAAATCTACACTGGAGTTGCTCTCCAAGAAGACTATGAGTGGCAGAGTGAAAATCTATGGCAAGACCTGAAAATGGTTGTCTAGCAATAATCAACAACCAATTTGAGAGAGCTTCCTGAATTTTTAAAGAATAATGGACAAATGTTGCACAATCCAGGTGTGGAAAGACTCACAGCTATAAATCACTGCCATATTGACTCAGGGGTGTGAATACTTATGTAAGAGATATTTCAGCATTTTATTTTCAATACATTTGCAAAACTGTTTAAAAACATGTTTTCACTTTGTCATTATAAGGTATTGTGTGTAGATAGGTGAGAAAAATATCTATTTAATCCATTTTGAATTCAGGCTGTAACACAACAACATGTGGAATAAGTCAAGGGATATGAATACTTTCTGAAGGCACTGTATGTGTAACGGTTTTCTTCTGGGGAAAGAGAGGCGGACCAAAATGCAAGGTGGTTGGTTTTGTACATCTTTAATAAAGATGAAAATACAATCTACAAAACAAGAAACATGAGAAAAACGAAACAGTCTTATCTGGTGCCACAAACACAAAGACAGGAACAATCACCCACGAAACACTCAAAGAATTGGGCTGCCTAAATATGGTTCCCAATCAGATACAACGATAAACACCTGCCTCTGATTGAGAACCACCCCAGACAGCCATAGACTATACTAGATAACCCCACTAAGCCACAATCCCAATGCCTACGAAAACCCCAAGGCAAAACACACCACATAATAAACCCATGTCACACCCTGGCCTAACCAAAATAATAAAGAAAACCCAAAATACTAAGACCAGGGAGTGACAGTATGTCAAAGTGTGTCAAATATGGACATTTAGAAATACTTTACATTAAATGCATTATTTGTGTAAACAAAGGGCAGTGAATGGATCAGTGGTTCACCAATCAGACCATTGATGTGCTCAGCCACAGCAACAAGGGGGTGATGTGTAATGATGAAACAAGAACGTTTCTTTGGAACCATCAGGCAACACAGGAATGTTCATGCAATGTTCCCATAAAACGTGTCTAGAACATTCATATATTATATTCTGAGAACATGGCACCCATGTTTTGTGTATTTTGGTGGAACATTGGTGGAATTCTCTCATAACCCTTAGAAAACTGGACACATTCATTTTCTTGCAACGTTCCCATGAAACATGTCTAGAACAGTAATATTGAATATTCTCAGAACATGGTAATCACGTTCTGGGTAAGTTCTATTTGACATGAAGGGAATGGTCTCTTGGAAACTCTCCTTGCATGTCAATTTTAAATAAATTGTTAAATTATTTCTAGCCTGCCTATCTGTGCTTTACACGGTTGACGTGTTATACTCGACCCGCTCAGTTTTCCACCACAAACACGGGCAAATGGCTAAATGGAGTGGAGCCAGTTCAACCAGCTTTTCCACTTTGATTTGACTATTAGATGTTCAATGATTCTTCTGAAAAAAAAAGTTTTAAAGGAAAAGTTTCACGTGACAGGTTTGTCCTTAAAATGAGGGACAGATGTAAATGACTGACTAATCACATGAAATAAATTATAATCTTCAGAAATGACTGTCATTGCAACACAATAACTAGGGATTTACAATGATGGTGACAATTTGGAGAAATGTTGGGGTTAAGTGGGTTAAAATCCTTCTATAAGTCACAGAGGGTGCACAGAGGGACATCCTAGAATGCTGAATTTTGGCACTTTATCAAGTTTGTATTCATATTAAAAATCTGATTCTCCATGTGGTCTATATTAAAGGGCACTTCATTTAATATAACAGGCTTTTAAAATGCAGTATTGGTGCACAATTTCTACTTAAAATATCAAAGGGACTCAAAAGGCACACATTTCATGGAACGAACCTATTACACATATTTACAAGGACCGGAAGAGATGGAGAGAGAGAGGAGAGAGCTCAAATTAATGTTACCATGAGAACCACAAAGAGCCTCAGAAAGGAGAGCGGTGTGGAATGTCCAGTGTGCCCTTTAGGCTCTTCAACCCTGTCCAACAACACAAAGGAACACACATGGCTTCAAAACCCATTTAATCCTAACAGTCAGCAGGTCCTTAACTACACAAACCAGTTACGGTAATTTACAACCTCTGAGAGAAAAGAACAAACTTTGATTCAAATGAACTCAATCAGTCACTAAGTCAGTCAGTGAGTCAAGTCATGTTTTTTGTAACCCTAATGTTCTCCTAATGTTTGTGTCTAGTTTTCCGTTAGAATGTTCCCCTAACTATCTATGTTAGCAAAAACCTTCTGGTAACATTTTTAGCGTGATTAGGTGTTAAAGTTAGGAGACCATTGCCTTAATGTCAAACATAGCGTATGCAGAACGTGGTTACAATGTTCTCAGACTATACAACAATGGTCTAAAAGCTTATTATGGGACATTGCAAGAACATTCACGTCCATTTTTCTGAATGTTCCACCACCGTCCCACCAAACATGCACAGGACATGGTTGCCATGTTCTCACAATATAAGATATGAATTGTGAATGGATCATCTTGTCAAAAGCACCCTAACACAGGCGGGAGGCATAAAATTAAAGGGCCAGATGCATTGGTTGTGGTTCCTCTTCTTTTATTATCTTTTACTAAATGGGTCTTCTTTCACCCGACAAAATAACTCCCGCAGAGGTAAAACTGAAACACAAGCATAACAAAAAAATAAACATAATCTAAGCTGTTGACCAAAAGGCCAGCTCCTCTCCTGGCACATTATTTTACTTATAATTCACTGTATCACAATTCCAGTGGTTCAGAAAGTTGACCCTGCCTTTAAACAGCTTGGGAAATTCCAGAAAATGATGTCATGACTTTAGAAGCTTCTGATAGGCTAATTGACATAATTTGAGTCAATTGGAAGTGTACATGTGTATGTATTTCAAGGCATACCTTCAAACCCAGTGCCTCTTTGCTTGACATCATGGGAAAATCAAAAGGAATCAGCCAAGACTTCAGGAAAATAATTGTAGACCTCCACAAGTCTGGTTCATCCTTGGGAGCATTTTCCAAACACCTGAAGGTACCACGTTCACCTGTACAAACAATAGTATGCGAGTATAAACACTATGGGACCACACAGCCGTCATACCGCTCAGGAAGGAGACGCGTTCTGTCTCCTAGAGATGAACGTACTTTGGTGTCGAAAAGTGCAAATCAATCCCAGAACAGTCTGATGAAAGAAAAAATAGAACTGTTTGGCCATAATGACCATCGTTATGTTTGGAGGAAAAAGGGGGAGGCTTGCAAGCCAAAGAATACCATGCCAACCGTGAAGCACGGGGGTGGCAGCATGATGTTGTTTGGGAGCTTTGCTGCAGGAGGGACAGGTGCACTTAGCAAAATAGATGGCATCATGAGCAGGAAAATTATGTGGATATATTGAAGCAACATCTCAAGACATCAGTCAGGAAGTTAAAGCTTGGTCACAAATGGGTCTTCCAAATGGACAATGACCCCAAGCATACATCCAAAGTTGTGGCAAAATGGCTTAAGGACGACAAAGTCAAGGTATTGGAGTGGCCATTACAAAGCCCTGAACTCAATCCTATAGAAAATGTGTGGGCAGAACTGAAAAAGTGTGTGCGAGCATGGAGGCCTTACAATCCTGACTCAGTTACACCAGCTCTGTCAGGAGGAATGGGCCAAAATTCACCCAGCTTATTGTGGGAAGCTTCTGGAAGGCTACCTGAAACATTTGACCAAAGTTAAACAATTTGAAGGCAATGCTACCAAATACTAATTGACTGTATGTAAACTTCTGACTCACTGGGAATGTGATGAAAGAAATAAAATATTAAATAAATCGTTCTCTGTACTATTATTCTGACATTTCACATTCTTAAAATAAAGTGGTGATCCTAACTGACATAAGACAGGGACTTTTTACTAGGATTAAATGTCAGGAATTCTGAAAAACTGAGTTTAAATGTATTTGGCTATGGTGTATGTAAACTTCCAACTTCAACTGTATCTACAGTACTAAATCCATGTGTATGTATAGTGCGTATGTTATCGTGTGTGTGTGTGTGTGTGTATGCTTCACAGTCCCCGCTGTTCCATAAGGTGTTATTTTGTCTATTTTTTTAAATCTTATTTTACTGCTTACGTCAGTTACTTAATGTGGAATGGAGTTCCATGTAGTCATGGCTATATGTAGTACTGTGTGCCTCCCATAGTCTGCTCTGGACTTGGGGACTGTGAATAGACCTCTTGTAGAATGTCTTGTGGGGTATGCATGGGTGTCCGCGCTGTGTGATAGTAGTTAGAGAGACAGCTCGGTGCATTCAACATGTCAATACCTCTCATAAATAAAAGTAGTTTTGAAGTCAATCTCTCCTCCACTTTTAGCCAGGAGAGATTGACATGCATATTATTATTAGCTCTCTGTGTACATCCAAGGGCCAGCCGTGCTGCCCTGTTCTGAGCCAATTGTATATTTTTGTGGCACCTGACCACGCGACTGAAAAAACTAGGGCCTGTAGGACCTGCCTTGTTGATAGTGTTGTTAAGAAGGCAGAGCATCGCTTTATTATAGACAGACTTCTCCCCATCTTAGCTACTACTGCATCAATATGTTTTGACCATGACAGTTTACAATCTAGGGTTACTCCAAGCAGTATAGTCATCTCAACTTGCTCAATTTCCACATGATTTATTATAAGATTTAGTTGAGGTTTAGGGTTTAGTGATTGTTTTGTTCCAAATACAATGCTATAAGTTTTTGAAATATTTAGGGCTAACATATTCCTTGCCACCCACTCTGAAACTAACTGCAGCTCTTTGTTGAGTGTTGAAGTCTTTTCAGTCGCTGTAGTAGCTGACGTGTATAGACACTGGCTTTACTCAAAGTCAATGGCATGTCAAGAGTAGAAATTGAAAAAAGCAAGGGTCCTAAACAGCTACCCTGGGGAATTCCTGATTCTAACTGGAATATATTTCAGAGGCTTCCATTAAAAAACACCCTATGTGTTCTGTTAGACAAGTAACTCTTTATCCACATTATAGCAGGGGGTGTAAAGCCACAACACATACCTTTTTCCAGCAGCAGACTATGATCGATAATGTCAAAAGCTGCACTGAAGTCTAACAAGACAGCCCCCGAAATCATCAATTTCTCTCAGCCAATCATCAGTTGTTTGTGTAAGTGCTGTGCTTGTTGAGTGTCCTCCCCTATAACCATGCTGAAATTCTGTCAATTTGTTTACTGTGAAATAGAATTGTATCTGGCCACAAAAATGTGGCTGATTGCTCAGCTATTTGAGCCAGTAAAGGGGGCTTTACTATTCTTGGGAAGCGAAATGACTTTAGCTTCCTTCCAGGCCTGAGGGCACATGCTCTCTAGTATTCGTAAATTGAAGATGTGGGAGATAGGAGTGGCAATATCGTCTGCTATTATCCTCAGTAATTTTCCATCCAGATTGTCAGACCCCAGTGGTTGTCACTGTTGAGACAACAATCATTTTTTAACCTCTTCCACACTGACTTTATGGAATTCTAAATTATAATTCTTGTCTTTCATAATTTGGTCCAATATAGTTGGAGGTGTAGTGTCAGCGTTTGATGCTGGCATGTCATCCCTAAGTTTGCTTATCTTGCCAATGAAAAAGTCATTAAAGTAGTTTGCATTATCAGTGGGCTTTGTGATGAATGAGCCATCTGATTCAATGAGTAAAGGAGCCGAGTTGGCTTTTTCCCCAAAATGTAATTTAAGGTGCCCCAAAGCTTTTTACTATCATTCTTTATATAATTTATCTTTGTTTCATAGTGTAGTTAATTTTTTATTTAGTTTAGTCACATGACTTCTTAATTTGCAGTATGTTTGCAGATTATTTGCCATACCTTTTGCCTCATCCCTCTCAACCATACAATTCCTCATCAATCCAAGGGGATTCAACAGTTTTTACAGTCATTTTCTTAATGGGTGCGTGCTTATTAGTAACTGGAATAAGTACTTTCATAAATGCGTCAAGTGCAGCGTCTGGTTGTTCCTCATTACACACCAGACCAGCAAATATTCTTTACATCATCCACATATGAATCACTACAAAACTTATTGTATGACCTCTTATGCACTATATTAGACCTAGCCTGTGGAACTTAAAGCAAATATCAGCAGTGTTAGTAAAGATGTGATCTATGCATGTTGATGATTTAATTCCTGTGCTGTTTGTATCTACCTTGGTAGATTGACTGACAACCTGATCCAGGTTGCAGGCACTGGTTACAGTTTGAAGTTTTCTCCTGAGTAGGCAGCTTGATGATAGCCAGTCAATATTTAAATCACCCAGAAAATATACTTCTCTGTTGATATCACATACATTATCAAGCATTTCAGACATATTATCCAAATAGTGTCTGTTAGCACTTGGTGGTCTATAGCAGCTTCCCATAAGAATGGGCTTTAGGTTATGTAGATGAACCTGTAGCCATATTAATTCAACAGTATTTAACATTAGATCGTCTCTAAGCTTTACAGGAATGTGGTTCTGAACATCACCTCCGTTGGCAGTTCTTTCTTTTCAGTAAATGTTTTAAACATGTATTGCTAACCACTGTATCATCAAAGGTATTATCTAAGTGAGTTTCAGAGATAGTCAGAATATGAATGTCATCGGTTACAAGCAAGTTATTGACTTCATGGACCTTGTTTCTTGGGCTACATATGTTAATATGGGCTATTTTTAGCACTTTTCTGGGTTGCGTGATTGTTTTTAATGCTTTACTGGGAAGATTATCAGAGGTAGACTTAGTCATGTTTTTTACATTGGAGCTGATAGTGCAGGGTGAGCTGCATAAAGTGGTCTTCCTACTGTTGCACGCCGCCTCAGTGCTAACAGTGTAACTCTGGTTTATAGGCTCATGATTACTGCTTACAATAGCTGTAGGATAAACAGATGTATTCGGTGCAATTAGGGGTACATAAATTAAATTACTTACATTGTGTTTGCCAATGACCCCAAGATCATTTACATTTGATGCAGCATTATGACAACTCATTGTCACAATGGTAGACATTGTCACAATGATTAACTGAGCTGGTCTTGGATCATTTACCAGTCATTGTTTCAACGCAACCTTGAAAATCGTGGACAGAGTCCAGGAGCCAAGATGATTTAGATGGATTTGTCATTCCTGTAGAGTATCTTCTGTTTCCAGAAGGTGTCAAAGTTGTCAATAAAACTGACTTCAGCAGAGCTACTTTTAGCTAAATCTTTCATACCCGCGGCCCAACAATGGTACCGAACCTGAAATTATTGGCATTTTTTTTGAGTCTTTTAATGCTAAAATCAGTTCTTTAAAATCAATTTTCAAATGTTCCGAGCTAGCCCTCCTAATGTCATTTGACCCCACATGAACTATGACAGTGTCAGCTCTCGGCATCTGTGATAGAACAGTCGGAAGCAGCCTTGTTATGTCCTGTACTTGGACTCCTGGGTAGCACAGGGTTTTTGCCTTGGGGA
Source organism: Oncorhynchus kisutch (assembly GCF_002021735.2). Lineage (NCBI taxonomy): Eukaryota > Metazoa > Chordata > Actinopteri > Salmoniformes > Salmonidae > Oncorhynchus > Oncorhynchus kisutch. The sequence continues at coordinate 60,313,951 of NC_034184.2, read as the reverse complement.
CCGAGATGTTTCTCACCATAGAGCTGCCTATGATGACAGCTGGTGATGTTGAATGGGCCAGTCTCTCAGGCAGTCTCACGGTCTGGTGATGCTGGGAGCTCCAAGGATCTGAACCCGAGGTAGAAGCCACCTGTTCGGCCAGCCTTTTCCTGTTGTTCACGATCAGCTCCTCTTGCTCACATTGAGGGAGAGATTGTTGTCCTGGCAGCACACTGCCAGTTCTCTGACCACCTCCCTATAGAGGCCGTCTCATCATTGTCGGTGATCAGGCCTACCACTGTTGTGTCATCAGCAAACCTAATGATGGTGTCGGAGTCGTGTTTGGCCATGCAGTCGTGGGTGAACAGGGAATACAGGAGTCGTGTTTGGCCATGCAGTCGTGGGGGAACAGGGAATACAGGAGGGGACAAAGTACACACCTTTGAGGGGCCCCAGTGTTAAGGATCAGCGTGGCAGACGTGTTGTTGCCTACTCTTACCACCTGGGGGCGGCCCGTCAGGAAGTCCAGGATCCAGTTGCAGAGTGAGGTGTTGAGTCTCGGAGTCCTTAACTTAATGATGAGCTTCGTGGGCAATATGGTGCTCACGCACACACACACACACACACATTTTACACATGCACCCAGTAACGCAGATTTTATGGTACTATAATCAACTCATGATGCAAAAGTGCAGTAGTGTTTTCATCAGGTTAACCTTTGTATGAATTATGATGTCACTCCAGATCTCAATTGTGATGTCACCCCCCACAGAGCTTGGTTGTTAATGTGTACAGAATGTTCTTAGATTTGGCCTGTAGTTTGATATCATTCCATTATGACGTTTCGCTGGTCTAAATCAAAGCCAGCCATAACTAAATGCTTACAGTAGATGCATGGATCAAAATGGGGCTTAGGTGGTGGGTGTGACAAGAGCGTGACCCTGGGCGTGGCCAATGGAGTGGTCGCTGACTGAACATTTCAGAGGCCCTCCTGTTGGCCGCAGTGACAACATTTGGATGTTTTAAAGCTAATTTAAGCCATGCTTTGTAATGATTCTGAATGGTCAGATAGCTAGCAACAATGACAAGAAGTTGCCATGTGGGGAATTATAGGTGGCTCATTTCAACAAGTTTTATTTTGTTCCTAATAGCTTGTTTGGAGGTGTTTTGACTGATGTCATGTCAATGCTAATATGGCAAAAATTCACTAGCTATCTAACCAACAACTGTAACGATGTATTTGAGAGACAAGTACTCATTGTGCAAATTAATTAATGTTATCAATGAACATTTGGAGACGAAATACAGTTTTCATGTTGTCAAAACTCTAAGCCAACCTTGTCTGTTTTGCCCCATAGTGCATGTAACCGGTTCTGCACTGGTACCTTTCTGCATTGTGTTCTGGTAAGGTGTAGGTGGAAGATAAGGCTCTGGACACAATTCAGCCAGTTGTCTCTCTTTTAACTTCTTAGTGACAGGGGGGCAGTATTGAGTAGCTTGGATGAATAAGGTTCCCAGAGTAAACTGCCTGCTACTCTGTCACAGATGCTAATATATGCATATTATTAGTAGTATTGGATAGAAAACACTCTGAAGTTTCTAAAACTGAATGATGTCTGTGAGTATAACAGAACTCATATGGCAGGCGAAAACCTGAGACAAATCCAACAAGGAAGTGGGAAATCTGAGGTTTGTAGTTTCATTTAAGTGATTGCCTATCCAATATGCTGTGTCTATGGGGCCGGATTGCACTTCCCAAGGCTTCCAGCAGATGTCAACAGTCTTTAGAAAGTTGTTTGAGGCTTCTATTGTGGAAGGTGGTCGAATAAGAGCTGTTTCAACAAGTGGACTAGGCTGTGGCCAATCAGTTGTTTACGCGCGTTCACGCGGTGCCTTCTTTTTCCTCTGTAATGAATACGCTATTGTCTGGTTGGAATATTATTGAAGATTTATTCTAAAAAGACCATAAGGATTGATTGTAAACATCATTTGACATGTTTCTACAAACTGTAATGGAACTGACTTTTCGTCGGGATTTTGAGCTCGCGCATTGTGCCTTTGGAATAGTGAACTAAAAGCGCGAACAAAACTGAGGTATTTGGACATAAATATGGACGTAATCAAACAAAACAAACATTTCTTGTGGAAGTGGGAGTCCTGGGAGTACCTTCGGACGAAGATCAGCAAAGGTAAGTGAAGATTTATAATGCTATTTATGACTTTTGTTGACTCCACAATTTCATTTCACTTGCTTTTGTGGCTGAACGCTGTTCTCAGATGATTGAATATTGTGCTTTTGCCATAAAGCTTTTTTGAAATCTGACACAGCGGTTGCATTAAGAACAAGTTTATCTTTAATTCTATGTAAAACATGTATCTTTCATCAAAGTTTATGATGAGTATTTATGTTATTTGATGTGGCTCTCTGCAATTTCTCCGGATGTTTTGGAGGCATTTCTGAACACGGCGCCAATGTAAACTGAGGTTTTTGGTTATAAATATGAACTTGATCGAACAAAACATACATGTATTGTGTAACATTGAGTCCTGGGAGTGTCATCTGATGAAGATCGTCAAAGGTTAGTGATTAATTCTATCTATATTTCTGCTTTTTGTGACACCTCTCTTTGGTTGGAAAATGGCTGAATGCTTTCTGTAACTAGTTGCTGACCTAACAAAATTATATGTTCTGCTCTCGCCGAAAATACTTTTTGAAATCGGACACTGTGGTTGGATTAACGAGAAGTGTATCTTTAAAATGGTGTAAAATACTTGTATTTGTATGGTTGCGGAATTGTAATTATAAGATTTCTGTTGTTTTGAATTTAGCGCCCTGCAATTTCACTGGCTGTTGGCGAAGTGGGACGCTAGCGTCCCGAACGATCCCAGAGAGGTTAATGACTGCATGGAATGGATACAAATACAAGGCAAAAGTTACTGCTGCAGTCTGTACTCCATACAAGTATATTTGCCTCTCCTCATCACGCTCTGAGCAAACTCTTAGTAAGAGTATCAACAAAAAATAGATTGTACAAAATGTACATGTTCATATTTTCAAAAGACTCATTACATTTTATAAATGTTGTATACCAATACACTAATAATTTGCTAATAAGTGCAAAATATGTGTACTATTGTACCATTATACCTGAAGCATACTAATGGAGCAACAACGCCATTTTTAACATACCCGGGCAAGTAACAAAAGGAACGACAGCTAACTAGGCACATTACAGTTTTTCTCAATTGCTAAAACACTAAAACCCATGGGCTGAACAAAGTTCTCAGTTGCCTGGACTCATTTAGCTAATTATGCAGTCTGTTGTCAATACCTTAAACCATTTCACATGGTAAAACACAATTTGCAGATCTCACTTTTCAGCAAAACTCTAAACACATTCTCATTCTCAAAACACATTCTGCACTCTAATGCACATGTCATCCATACTGGTAAACACAAGTGGCAACAATCAAATACAGATAGAGAAAACATGTCATTGATTGAACACAACCACTCAAAATTGATTTAACCTGTTTCAAATGATGCGACACAACCAATATAAGCCAGTTCAGAGAGCAAACAGGTTATTTAAGGTGGAAAGGAGAAAGTCTGAGAATGGATAGAAGAAACAATGTGAGAGGACAAGGACGAGTGCCTATGCGAGGTGGGCGACGAGGAGGAAGAGGATGGCAAGAAAAAGGAAGATGAAGAAGAAGACAAAGAGTTGAAATATCTGATGAAATTAGAGCAACAGTTATAGACCATGTTCTTGTCCATGGACTGACAGAGGGAAGCAGGACTTAGAGTGCAACCCAATTTGAGCCGATATTCTGTGTCCACCATAGTAAGGACATTCAGAGAAGAGAACAGGTACAGTATACTACTGTACTTTTGTAACTGCAAATTTACTGTACTACACTATATGCAGCTGTTTCAATAGACATTTGTAAAGTTAAGCACTGTATGTATTGTACTGCATATGTTTTGTAACTGCACAACTACTTTTTGTAGAATTGCAAGGCTGCCACATGCAGGTGGAAGGACAGCTATATTCACTCGGAAGCAAGAGGCCGTTATAGTTGGCATGGTCCTTCAAGATAATGCAATACGACTCAGAGAAATCCAGGAACGAGTGATACAAGACAACACACACTTCCAGGGAATCGACAGTGTGAGCATTTCCACAATTGACCGTGTCCTCCATCGTAACAGTCTGCAAGGAGCAGCCAGAGCTGCCAGTCTGCAAGGAGCAGCCAGAGCTGCCAGTCTGCAAGGAGCTGCCAGTCTGCAAGGAGCCGCCAGAGCTGCCAGTCTGCAGGATGCCGCCAGAGCCGCCAGTCTGCAAGGAGCCGCCAGTCTGCAAGAAGCCGCCAGAGCCGCCAGTCTGCATGGAGCAGCCAGAGCCGCCAGTCTGCATGGAGCAGCCAGAGCTGCCAGTCTGCATGGAGCAGCCAGAGCCGCCAGTCAGAATGGAGCAGCCAGAGCCTCCAGTCAGCATGGAGCAGCCAGAGCCGCCAGTCAGCATGGAGCAGCCAGAGCCGGCAGTCAGCATGGAGGAGCCAGAGCCGCCAGTCAGCATGGAGCAGCCAGAGCCGCCAGTCAGCATGGAGCAGCCAGAGCCACCAGTCAACATGGAGCAGCCAGAGCCGCCAGTCAGCATGGAGCAGACAGAGCCGCCAGTCAGCATGGAGCAGCCAGAGCCGCCAGTCAGCATGGAGCAGCCAGAGCCGCCAGTCAGCATGGAGCAGCCAGAGCCGCCAGTCAGCATGGAGCAGCCAGAGCCGCCAGTCAGCATGGAGCAGCCAGAGCCGCCAGTCAGCATGGAGCAGCCAGAGCCGCCAGTCAGCATGGAGCAGCCAGAGCCGCCAGTCAGCATGGAGCAGCCAGAGCCGCCAGTCACCATGGAGCAGCCAGAGCCGCCAGTCAGCATGGAGCAGCCAGAGCCGCCAGTCAGCATGGAGCAGCCAGAGCTGCCAGTCAGCATGGAGCAGCCAGAGTCGCCAGTCAGCATGGAGCAGCCAGAGCTGCCAGTCTGCAAGGAGCAGCCAGACCTGCCAGTCTGCATGGAGCAGCCAGAGTCACCAGTCAGCATGGAGCAGCCAGAGTCGCCAGTCAGCATGGAGCAGCCAGAGTTGCCAGTCAGCCAGGATCTGCCAGAACCGCCAGTCAGTCTGGATCTGCCAGTTCCATTAACCTGCCTGAGCTTCCTCTCAGTACTGAGCTACCCCTCAGTCCCGAGCTACCCCTCAGTCCCGAGCTGCCCCTCAGTCCCGAGCTGCCCCTCAGTCCCGAGCTGCCCCTTAGTCCAGTGGGGCCCTTGGAGAGGGTTACTAGGCCAAGGTCGGCGACGAGGGTCGCCTATCTAGGGACGCGATGCAAATGGACTAAGACTTTGTTGGAGTGGGGTCCACGCCCCGCACCGGAGCCGCCACCGTGGACAGACGCCCACCCGGACCCTCCCCTATGGGTTTAGTTGTGCGGCCGGGAGTCTGCACCTTGGGGGGGGGGTGTTCTGTCACGCTCTGGTCTTAGTATTTTGTGTTTTCTTTATTATTTTGGTCAGGCCAGGGTGTGACATGGGTTTATTATGTGGTGTGTTTTGTCTTGGGGTTTTGGTAGGTATCGGGATTGTGGTATAGTGGGGTTGTTTAGAAAAGTCTATGGTTGCCTGAAGTGGTTCTCAGAGGCAGGTGTTTATCGTTGTCTCTGATTGGGAACCATATTTAGGCAGCCATATTCTTTGAGTGTTTCGTGGGTGATTGTTCCTGTCTCTGTGTTTGTTTGCACCAGATAGGCTGTATAGGTTTTGCGTTACGTTTTTGTATTGTTCGTGTTTATTCATTATTAAACATGTATGAAAATTACCACGCTGCATTTTGGTCCGCCTCTCCTTCACCGGAAGAAAACCGTAACATGTTGGTATTAAGTGGGTTGAAATCTTCCTAGGAAGTAACCTGTCAAAATGCAGATTTATAGCAGTTTATCAAGCCTTTATTAATAAAAAAAACGTGATTTATTGTATTATCCATGTGGTCTATATTAAAGGGCACTTCATTTGATATAACAGGCTTTTAAAATGCAATATTGGTGCACAATTTCTACTTAAAATAGGGAAGCAAAGGGCACTCTTAAGGATGTTCCTCAGTCGTCAAAAGGACTTCGGCCATGTTCTTGGTGACTACTTACATTATTTCGATTTTAAAGATCGTCCATAGAGAGTTGCCCTGAGAGCTGGTCCTTGTTTGACTTTATCCAATCAAAATGAGTGAGGACTGGCTCATTGATGCGCTGGCTGATCTCAGACCTTTGGCTCTTCTCGTCCCCTGTGTGCTCCTGATAAGGGAATGAATAGTGGCTGCACATTTCCTCCTTCCCATCTCCTCTCCTGATGTCAGAGGTTTTGGCCAACCCATGTGACAGGATACACATCGGCTGGATTAAGGGGGCAGCATCCATGTCTCTGTGTCACTGTTCTTCCATGAGAGACACCTGAATACACCACAGCCAGATCCCTCTCTCCTCTGTGGACTGTACAGCTACTTTACACCACCTTTTCGCCCTGGGATAGCAAACTATGCACTAGCTACAATGGCATCTAGTCCATCCCTCGCTGTGCTCCTGTGCCTTGTGCATGCTCTCCGCTGCACTGCTGAGATAGGTATGTAGGGTTTTATTCCACTTTAATTGGTTTCATGCAATAGTTAAGCATTCTGTATAATGAAAGTGTTACAAATTATATTTGTTGATATGCTTTACCAATAAACAGAAGACAAGGTTGAGGCTGTTAGAAAGTAACAATATTTTTGTAGACTGGTAAGATATATATCCAGAATTTCTAGGTCCTTCAGTAAGTTTTGCTTCATTGGCAGACACAGCGAGATATATTGTGATGGAATCTATTCCAGGAGTCACGAGTGAACCATTTGACGAGCTGGATAACGTTTAGAATATTTTAAGGCGTTTTAGATGCTTTCAGATATAAACATTAAACTGGCCTATTTTTTTGAGTGGCTTAAAAACACATGTATTTCAATTGTAGTTACATACACTGAGTTCTTAAAAATGATTGAAAATAATTTGAATGCTGTAAACAGGTATAACAGCTGTAAGTACAGAAAATAAGAAAGTACAACAAATGTTTATATACACAGGCTTTCTTATGCAACTTACTGTAGTTGGACCTAGATTTTTATATATTTTTAAATTACAATTCCTGTACAATTAGACACAATGTCACAGTTAAATGTTGCAGTGCTGTTTATGAGAGCAGCTGTAGAGCCTGAAAGAAGGATGAGACCTTGGATAGATCACATCATTGTCATTAGTTTCAAGTATCAATGTCACATGTGCAAGTACAGTGTAATGCCTTGCTTGAAAGCTCTAACCTCAACAATGCAGTAATCAATAACAATATAATACTAAAAATAACAAGGTACTGTAGAACAAAAACAGATACAAAAAATAAGAAATAAGAAGAACCTTATCCCCCGTGCTGCAGACAGCAGCTCCTTCCTGATCTACAACCAGGATCACAACAAGTGTGTGGTGGCGGTGAGCGCCAGTCAAGTCACAGTGGCTCCCTGTGATCACACGTCCCAGAACCAGCAATTCCGCTGGGCCTCACAGTCTCGTCTCCTCAGCATCTCCCTGAAGCTCTGCCTGGGGGCTCAGGACCTGAAGGACTGGGTCAAGGTGCTGCTCTTCCCCTGTGATGAGAAGAGCGAGCTCCAGTACTGGCAGTGTAAGAACGAGACCCTTTTCGGCCTCAAAGACAAGGCGCTGCACTTAAACTATGGCAACCGCAACGAGAAGAATATGATGATCTACCAGGGATCTGGGTCTTGGAGCTGTTGGAAGATGTATGGTACTCAAAAAGACCTCTGCTCCAAGGGCTACCAAGGTAAGTAAGCTACAAGACACACTCACTGTTACTGGAGGTTGGAGATTGGAGGTAGGAATCAGAAGTGTAAGATGCTGTTGTCATAAACTTTCTTAAAGCCAGGGAATGAATGTCTGACCTGGGATGATTCATTCTGTTAACAATGTATTTTTTTTCCTACTAGCACTGACTGATAGCTGATAGCTACTTTATTAAGGAAGAATGCACTATGATTGAGATACAGTATGTGGTTGTCCCGCCTAGCTATCCTACGATGAATGCACTATCTGTAAGTAACTCTGGATAAGAGCATCTGCTACATTACAGAAATGTTAAATGTAACAAACTGTTTTGTCCCCTTCATCAGAGGTGTTCACACTAGGGGGGAATGCCTTTGGAAGTCCCTGCCAGTTCCCCTTTCAGTTTGGGGAGAAGTGGTATGCTGAGTGCACTACGCAGGGGCGCTCAGATGGACAGCTCTGGTGCGCCACAGAGACAGATTACAATAAAGCCAAGAAGTGGGGCTTCTGTCCCTCGAAATGTGAGTCATTCATGCTATGTTTTTTGTCATTTACTCCAGGGATCAGGAAAAGGGTCAGCAGGTGACACCTGTAAAAAATCATGAGCCGTATGTATCAAGCATCTCAGAATAGGAGTGCTGATTTAGGATCAGTTTGGCCTTTCAGATCAACATTAGAAGGACAAGAGGGGACCTGTTCCTGTATCAGCGCTCCTAGTCGGGGATGCTTTATGAATAAAGGTCAAATCAATTTGACTCATGGGAGTACACAACCCTCTAATATGAGTGGCCTACTCTATACTAGACTCTGATGAGTCTGTAAAAACAAGGCAAACGACCAGGGTTTAAAATGTGGGGACGGTATCCAATTCAAACAATGTCGTAACACCCTGCCAAGCCTGTGATAGGGACAGATTCCTCATTAAAACAGAGGCTACACATGGAATTCTTCGATTTTCTTGTTTTTCCGTGACCTTTCTGGAGGTCTGGTCTCTGACCTCCTGACAGAAAAACACAAACACATCCTCTAGTTCCCCTAGCTGTGGACGCAGCTCTGTGTCTCTTTACCCTTCCATCCTGACTGGAGCTCATTTCTGTGTTACCCCTGACACAGCTCCAAAACTGGGACAGGAAAAGGAAGGAAGCCCCCTTTCACTATAGTTCCTGGTGAACTGCCACCATAGTAACAGATATGAGGGGCAGTTCTGTCATGACAGAAAGTGATAGAGAAGAACAGAACACTATTTGATTCAGTTCTTGGACTGTTATTGATGCTTTCTTTTTCCCACCTTAAGTGTGTCCTAATGTTTCCGTGTCCCCCTCAGCGTCCTCAGGATGGGACAGTGACCCAGTGACAGGTGTCCTGTACCAGAGGAACACCCAGTCTGTGTTGACCTGGCACCAGGCGAGGAAGAGCTGCCAGCAGCAAGGAGCTGACCTGCTCAGTATAGTAGAGCTCCACGAGCAGACCTACATCTCAGGTATGTACAGTCAGACCTGGTCAGACCTACATCTGAGGTATGTACAGTCAGACCTGGTCAGGCCTACATCTCTGGTATGTACAGTCAGACCTGGTCAGACCTACATCTGAGGTATGTACAGTCAGACCTGGTCAGACCTACATCTCTGGTATGTACAGTCAGACCTGGTCAGACCTACATCTGAGGTATGTACAGTCAGACCTGGTCAGACCTACATCTGAGGTATGTACAGTCAGACCTGGCCAGACCTACATCTGAGGTATGTGCAGTCAGACCTGGCCAGACCTACATCTGAGGTATATACAGTCAGACCTGGTCAGACCTACATCTGAGGTATGTACAGTCAGACCTGGCCAGACCTACATCTGAGGTATGTACAGTCAGACCTGGCCAGACCTACATCTGAGGTATATACAGTCAGACCTGGCCAGACCTACATCTGAGGTATAGTCTAAACAAAGTGCACTATGGCCAGTCTATTTTTTACTTTTTTATTTTTATTTCACCTTTATTTAACCAGGTAGGCCAGTTGAGAACAAGTTCTCATTTACAACTGTGACCTTGCCAAGATAAAGCAAAGCAGTGAGATAGAAACAACAACATAGAGTTACACATAAACAAACATACAGTCAATAACACAAAATAAAATAAAATAGAAAAATCTATGCACAGTGAGTGCAAATGTAGAAGATTAGTGAGGTAGGCAATAAATAGTCCGAGAGGCAAAAAATAATACCATTTTCACATTAACACTGGAGTGAAAGATGTGCACATGATGATGTGCAAGTTGAGATACTGAGGTGAAAAAGAGCAAGAGGGTAAGTAATACTATGGGGATGAGGTAGTCGGGTGTGCTATTTACAGATTGGCTGTGTACAGGTACAGTGATTGGTAAGCTGCTCAGACAGCTGATGCTTAAAGTTAGAGAGGGACTCTTGCAGATTTCTGCAATTCGTCCAGTCATTGGCAGCAGAGAACTGGAAGGAAAGGCGGCCAAAGGAAGTGTCGGTTTTGGGGATGACCAGTGCTTTTATACCTGCTGGAGCTCGTGCTACGGGTGGGTGCTGCTATGGTGACCAGTGAGCTGAGATAAGGCGGGGCTTTACCTAGCAAAGATTTATAGATGACCTGGAGCCAGTGGGTTTGGCGACGGATATGTGGTGAGGGCCAATGAGAGCATACAGGTCGCAGTGGTGGGTAGTATATGGGGCTTTGCTGATAAAACGGATGGCACTGTGATAGACTACATCCAATTTGCTGAGTAGAGTGTTGGGGGCTATTTTGTAAATTAAATTGCCGAAGTCAAGGATCGTTAGGATAGTCCGTTTTACGAGGGTATGTTTGGCAGCATGAGTGAAACAGGCTTTGTTGCGAAAAAGGAAGCCGATTCTAGATTTAACTTTGGATCGGAGATGCTTAATGTGAGCCTGAAAAGAGGGTTTACAGTCTAACCAGATACCTAGGTATTTGTAGTTGTCCACATGTTCTAGGTCAGAACCGTCCAGAGTAGTGATGCTGGTCGGGCGGGATGGTGCAGGCAGCAATCGGTCACCAGGTTAACAACACCAGGTCAGGTTTAGTAGCATTTAAAAGCAGTTAGAGGCCATGGAAGGCGTGTTGTATGGCGTTGAAGCTCGTTTGGAGGTTTGTTAGCACAGTGTCCAAAGAAGGGCCAGATGTATACAGAATGGTAGTCTAACCTACAACCAACAATGTAGACCTATGTAGTCCTACAATGCAGTCTAACCTACATCCTCACCTTGATTTAGAGATACAGTGCCTTGCGAAAGTATTCGGCCCCCTTGAACTTTATTCACCTGCAGAACCACTCCTTTATTGGGGCTAATTGCCTATAATTTCCACCTGTTGTCTATTCCATTTGCACAACAGCATGTGCAATTTATTGTCAATCAGTGTTGCTTCCTAAGTGGACAGTTTGATTTCACAGAAGTGTGATTGACTTGGAGTTACATTTAGTTGTTTAAGTGTTCCCTTTATTTATATATATATATATATATACAGTGCCTTGCGAAAGTATTCGGCCCCCTTGAACTTTGCGACCTTTTGCCACATTTCAAGCTTCAAACATAAAGATATAAAACTGTATTTTTTTGTGAAGAATCAACAACAAGTGGGACACAATCATGAAGTGGAACGACATTTATTGATTATTCAAATCGAAAACGGAATAATTGGGCATGCAAAATTATTCAGCCCCCTTAAATTAATACTTTGTAGCGCCACCTTTTGCTGCGATTACAGCTGTAAGTCGCTTGGGGTATGTCTCTATCAGTTTTGCACATCGAGAGACTGAAATGTTTTCCCATTCCTCCTTGCAAAACAACTCGAGCTCAGTGAGGTTGGATGGAGAGCATTTATGAACAGCAGTTTTCAGTTCTTTCCACAGATTCTCGATTGGATTCAGGTCTGGACTTTGACTTGGCCATTCTAACACCTGGATATGTTTATTTTTGAACCATTCCATTGTAGATTTTGCTTTATGTTTTGGATCATTGTCTTGTTGGAAGACAAATCTCCGTCCCAGTCTCAGGTCTTTTGCAGACTCCATCAGGTTTTCTTCCAGAATGGTCCTGTATTTGGCTCCATCCATCTTCCCATCAATTTTAACCATCTTCCCTGTCCCTGCTGAAGAAAAGCAGGCCCAAACCATGATGCTGCCACCACCATGTTTGACAGTGGGGATGGTGTGTTCAGGGTGATGAGCTGTGTTGCTTTTACGCCAAACATAACGTTTTGCATTGTTGCCAGATGCATTTGGTTTCATCTGACCAGAGCACCTTCTTCCACATGTTTGGTGTGTCTCCCAGGTGGCTTGTGGCAAACTTTAAACAACACTTTTTATGGATATCTTTAAGAAATGGCTTTCTTCTTGCCACTCTTCCATAAAGGCCAGTTTTGTGCAATATACGACTGATTGTTGTCCTATGGACAGAGTCTCCCACCTCAGCTGTAGATCTCTGCAGTTCATCCAGAGTGATCATGGGCCTCTTGGCTGCATCTCTGATCAGTCTTCTCCTTGTATGAGCTGAAAGTTTAGAGGGACGGCCAGGTCTTGGTAGATTTGCAGTGGTCTGATACTCCTTCCATTTCAATATTATCGCTTGCACAGTGCTCCTTGGGATGTTTAAAGCTTGGGAAATCTTTTTGTATCCAAATCCGGCTTTAAACTTCTTCACAACAGTATATCGGACCTGCCTGGTGTGTTCCTTGTTATTCATGATGCTCTCTGCGCTTTTAACGGACCTCTGAGACTATCACAGTGCAGGTGCATTTATACGGAGACTTGATTACACACAGGTGGATTGTATTTATCATCATTAGTCATTTAGGTCAACATTGGATCATTCAGAGATCCTCACTGAACTTCTGGAGAGAGTTTGCTGCACTGAAAGTAAAGGGGCTGAATAATTTTGCACGCCCAATTTTTCAGTTTTTGATTTGTTAAAAAAGTTTGAAATATCCAATCAATGTCGTTCCACTTCATGATTGTGTCCCACTTGTTGTTGATTCTTCACAAAAAAATACAGTTTTATATCTTTATGTTTGAAGCCTGAAATGTGGCAAAAGGTCGTAAAGTTCAAGGGGGCTGAATACTTTCGCAAGGTACTGTAAATCAATCTGATACATTCAATTCCTTATTAAGAATATTACACTACTCTCGTGGATGTATTGTGATGCTTTTTATTAATGCAGGGTTGACCAATATCCTGGGCACATCTCTGTGGATTGGACTGAATAGCCTAGACTTTGAGGCTGGATGGCAGTGGAGCAATGGAAACCCATTCAGATATTTAAACTGGGCCCCAGGTGAGTGCAACTGCATGCAACACATCATATTATACATTACAGCCTAGGGAACAACTGAGGTTGTCCAAGTATGTTATGACTTACAATGATGCAGGAAGACAATTAATAAACACATGGGTCAATATTTCCAAAAGGACATCCATCAACTGAACCCGGGCTCAGCTGTGCAACCCTGAATGCTGGCAAGGCCTCGAAATGGGAGACCAATGAATGTTCCAAGAAGCTGGGATATATCTGTCGCAAAGGAAACTCCACTACTCTGGCCTCTGCCCCTATAGGTAAGAGTTGAATCATACAGTACATAACAGTCATGACCTACACACAATTTTTGACTTAGTTCAAATGCCATGCAACACAAGGTTAACAACACCAGGTCAGGTTGTGTAGGGTAGGGTAAACTGAACATTTATATATTAGTGCCCAATTTCACTAAGTGTCTCAGAGTAGGAGTGCTGAACTAGTGTCAGTTTAGCTTTTTAGATTATAATGAATAAGGTTACATGGACAGGGCGGGCTGATACTAGATCAGCACTCTCACCCCAAGATGCATTATGAATATGGACCCAGAGGTTGTTTTGGGTCAAACAGATAAAACATTACAGTCTACCACTTTCTGGACATTCTACCTTCTCTCTGACTATTGAACTTTGACCCCCCTCAGTAGGAAAAGATCAGCCCACCTTCTGCACCAGTCACTGGATTCCCTATGCAGGCCACTGCTACTACCTACAACGTACCAAGAAGATGTGGAGGGATGCCCTGGCCGCCTGCCACAAAGATGGAGGGGACCTGGCCAGCATCCACAACATAGAAGAACAAAGCTTCATCATCTCTCAGACAGGATATAGTGAGTCCACTATCCATGTTGTAGCTACAATTACCTCTATATCTGATAGATCTGTTATGCACTACAATGATCTTTCTCGTGGGTTGTCATTTCTATCAGTTTTGAAAACCATTCTGAGATGTGTCCCAATAAAAGTCTGGGTATTTGGATTGACAAAGAGTTCATGTTTAAAAAGCATTCGGATGAGCTAGTTAAAAAGGTATTTAAAAAAAATAGATCTGGCTTCTCCCTAAATAGCAGGCAGCAGATTGTACCGTCAATATTCCTGCCCGCTCTTGACTATGGTGACACCATTTACCAGATTCCAGAAGCCACTAGTCTTAAACGTTTGGATGCCATCTACCATAATTTCCTTCACTTTATCACAGGTGACAATTTTAATACTCACCACTGCATCCTCTATCAAAACATTGGCTGGTTCTCATTGAAGTCCTGTAGATCACTTCATTACTCCCTTTTTATTTACAACGTTCCACTACACAAGCTTCTAATTTACCTAACTTTGTCGCTAAGGTATAAAAGAATAGGCGACCAAACCCATCACAGTGTTGTTGAAATCTTGAGGCCTCTAAGATCTCTACCTATTTTGGTAAATCCTCCTTTAGCTTTAGTGCCCCCCATTGTTGGAATAACCTGCAAAATTCCTTGCATCTTGATTTCCTGGTGCCGTTAAAGCAGTTTAGGATGCTGGTGTTAAATTCATTCATTGTGAATTGCAGTTGTTTTTATTGATGTAATGGTTCATTTGTTGAAATGGTAGTATTGTAACTGTACCTTGTCGACTTTTTATTTGTCTTGTTTTCTTTGGAATGTTCATTTTCTTCATTGTGAAAATGTTTGTACTCAGGGCATGATTGTGAATGAGACCCTGGTCTAAATTGGGCCTCCATGAATAAATAATAATAATGCCACCTCAGTCAATTTGATCAGCCAAAGGCAACGATAAGTATATCAGGTGTTTATCACTGTCTTCCTGGCTCTGACTCTTAATGTCCTTCTGCTTGACTTCAGCGGCCACAGATGAGCTGTGGATCGGCCTGAACGACCAAAGGAACGCGCTGCTGTTTGAGTGGACCGACCGATCCCATGTGACATTCAGCCACTGGCAGACAGGGGAGCCCTCCCATGGTGCCAACCTCCAGGAGGACTGTGTCCTGATCAGAGGAAAGGTAACATTCACATTGGTCCCTCAATGGACAGACTAGGTTCATGCTAATGCTAACACTAATGCTAGCTAAATGCTTACACCACAGATTTTGTATAACTAACCTTAACACTCGCTATATGCTAGTGCTAGGTAAATGCTGACGCTAGATAAATGCGAACACTAGCTGAATGCTACGGCTAACAATGGCAATGATGACAACGTTTAACATTGGTGTCAACGCAGTAATAAATGTGGTATTGTGACAATGTGGACTCCATATTCTCTCACAGGATGGGAAGTGGGCTGATAATTTGTGTGAGAAGACCTACGGGTACATGTGTAAGAAAAAGGCCTCCACCAAACCGGTGGCAGGTGCCCCAGAGGAAGATAGTCCAGGATGTAAGCTGGTGAGTGAGGTCATTTCCTGTTTGTTGAAAGGGAGAGTACAGTAACTAATGAATACAGAATTATATCACATGAAATGGAAGCTTGAAAAAGATTCTAGATAAGGACTAGAATGGTGTCATCTTGACTGACAAAGATCCACCAGTAGGAGGATAATTGTTTCTGTATTTTTGTCATCAAGGGCTGGATCCGGTATGGTTCTTACTGCTACAACGTTGGATCAGAAACCAAAACATTTGATGAGGCCAAGCAGACCTGCCAGCGGAGTGACTCAATCCTGGTGGAAGTGGCTGACAGGTACGGTATCACATCATGACCATTTTATAAGGATAAGTTATATTTGACTCACTTATTTGAGTCACATCCTGGACAAGATAATAGCAATAAGTTGTCAGATAACAGATTTAATGTGTGTGTGTTTGTTGGTTTGTAGGTATGAAAATGCCTTCCTGGTCAGTTTGGTGGGTTTGAGGCCGGAGAAGTACTTCTGGAGTGGACTTTCCAACATGGCGGATATAGACACGTTCAAGTGGACTACCAGTTCGGAGGTCAAGTTCACCCACTTCAACGTGGGCATGCCAGGTACAGTGTCCTTTTACCACAATGGTGATTGATTGTAGCAACTGATGATCGATTGTAGCATGAACTGTCATTGCTATGATGACTGCGGTATTAGAGGACTACTTTCTCCCACACCTTAACTGCCTGGCAAATGTCAGAACTAAATGAAACTATTAAGTTTTCTCTCGCCTTTCTGTGTGTTTGAAAAAAGACAGAAAACAAGGCTGCGTAGCTATGACAACTGGAATGTTTGCGGGACTATGGGATGTAGTCAGCTGCAGCAACAAGGAGAAGTACATCTGTAAGAAAATGGCGGAGGGCGTCACATCAACAATGGCCCCTCCCACCACCCCGGCACTGAGCTGTCCTTCTGGGTGGTCACCTGTTGCTAAAAGAAATATCTGTTACAAGGTACAGTTGGGGAACATTTGATTTGATTTGATTTGATTTTGATTTGATTTGTAACAAACACTTTGATTAGTCAATTGAAGTGAAGTTTTTTTAATATTAATAATTTAATCAACGAGCATGAATTCATTGATAATCCTTAATTAGAATAATTAATTAATAATTCATCAATAATAATTTTCTCTCCCCTCAATAAGCTTCACAGAAAAGAGACTGAAAACAAGAAGTCATGGTCAGAGTCGCGGGAATTCTGCAAGGCCATTGGTGGTGATCTGATGAGCATTCACAGTGCCACAGACCTGAACGGCTCTCCGTAAGTTATCCTCATAACTGTCTCTGTTGCCATGAGTATCAGTCAAAACCAGTGTGGTCCTATTAACCACGGTCTGTGGTTGAAGTCAAAATCAGCACGGTTGTAATAACCACTGTTTATGGTTGAAATTAACACGGTCATAATAACCACTGTCTATGGTTGAAAACCACAAAGTCATAATAACCACTATTTGTGGTTGAAAACCACACAGTCATAAAAACCACTGTCTGTGGTTGAAAACCACACAGTCAGAATAACCACTGTCTGTGGTTGAAAACCACACAGTCATAAAAACCACTGTCTGTGGTTTCCATTCTCTCTGTTCAGGTATCATTCCTCTGATGCAGCCTGGATCGGCCTCAGCAATCTGGATCCTTCTGCAGGTTTCGTCTGGGCTGACGGATCAGCAGTGAGTAGCCTGCCACCTCATCTTTACTGTGATATTCCTTCTCCTTACAAGTAGTTTATTACTCACTACTCTTGTTTCAATCTTTGATTTGCAGTCATTGTATTTAATGGGAATGAAAGTACATACAGTACTATGGTGTCCATATAAGGACAGCCTCAGCCTGAGGCTAATATGGACACCATACAATGCTACTGTGTAACATTATTCCAATGTTGTTCTCCAGTTCAGCTATGAGAATTGGGGATTTGGAGAACCAAACAACTACAACGAAAACGAAAAATGCGCAGAGGTCCAGTTTTACTACGGACGCCACTGGAATGATCGACACTGTGATGCCTACAATGACTGGATTTGCGAGATTCGCAAAGGTACAGTAGACCATATCTGCTGGAGCACTGACTTCACCAGCCACTGGGCACAGACGTCAATTCAAGATCTGTTCCACGTTGGTTCAACGTTTAAACAACATTGATTCAACCAGTGTGTGTGCCCAATGGGCATGCAGTTCATGTCAGTCATGAAACTATTGATGAACATAGAATTTTGACCCTCAACCTTGCAGATGTGCTCACCCAAACTTTTTTTGGTATCCACAGGGGTTACCCCAAAGCCCCATCCCACTCAAGTTGAGCCAGGTAATGCATAGGATCTTAGGAATATGTCCAGTTTCCTGTTTCTCATTCCTCCACTTCCTGTCTCCACTTCCTCCTTCTCACTATCCCTGCTCTCCTTCAAGCTCTTGGCCTTTCCCTTAAGTTAAATGAATCACTGCACATAATGTATAGCACACCTTCTTCTATCATTTAGTTTGCGAAGCATAGTTCAACACAAACACTAAGAGAAAATGTACTCTGTGAAAATGTACTATTAAAAATGCCTAACAGGAAATGTACTCCTTTTTTACATGCCTTTTCAGTGTACAACACTACAAAGGACGGCTGGATTGAGTACAACGACACTCAGTATTTCTTCAACACTGAGAATCTCCCCATGGACGAGGCGAGAGAATTCTGTAAAAAGAACTTTGGTGATCTGGTGGTCATTACTGCAGAGAGCGAGAGGAAGTTTATATGGAAACAGGTAGACACTTCTATACTGAACAAAAATATAAATGCAACATGAAAAAATGTCAGTTCATATACAGTACCAGTCAAATGTTTGGACACACTTTTTATTTATTTTTTCTATTTTCTACATAATAGAATAATAGTATACACATCACTACTATGAAATAACACATATGGAATCATGTAGTAACCAAAAAAGTGTTAAACAAATCCAAATATATTTTATATTTGAGATTCTTTAAAGTAGCCACCCTTTGCCTTGATGACAGCTTTGCACACTCTTGGCATTCTCTCAACCAGCTTCATGAGGTAGTCACCTGGAATGCATTTCAATTAACAGGTGAGCCCTGTTACAAGTTCGTTTGTGTAATTTCTTTCCTTCTAAATGCATTTGAGCTAATCAGTTGTGTTGTGACAAGATGGGGTGGTGTACTACATGATTCCATATGTGTTATTTCATAGTTTTGATGTCTTCACTACAATGTAGAAAATAGTACAAATAAAGAAAAACACTTGAATGAGTAGCTGTGTCCAAACTTGACTGATACTGTAAGTAAATCAGTCAATTTAAATAAATAAAGTAGGCCCTCATCTATGGATTTCACATCACTGGGAATACTGATTTGCATCTATTGGTCACAGATACCTTGAAAAAAATGTAGGGGCGTGGATCAGAAAACCAGTCAGTATCTGGTGTGCACACCATTTGCCTCATGCAGCATGACACATTTCCTTCACATAGAGGTGATCAGGCTGGTGATTGTGGCCTGTGGAATGTTGTCTGACTCCTCTTCAATGGCTGTGCGAAGTTGCTGGATATTGGCAAGAACTGGAACTGGCTGTTGAACAAGTTGATCCAGAGCATCCCAAACATGCTCAAATGGTGACATAACTGGTGAGTATGTAGGCCATGGAAGAACTGGGACTTTTTCAGCTTCCAGGAATTGTGTACAGATCCTTGCAACATTGGGCCTTGCATTATCATGCTGAAACATGAGGTGATAGTGGTGAATGAATGGCACAACAATGGAACTCATCATGGTCTATAAAATGCAATTGTGTTCGTTGTCAGTAGCTTATGCCTGCCCATACCATAATAACCCCGCCGCCACCATGGTGCACTCTCTTCACATCGTTGACATCAGCAAGCCGCTCACCCACAAGACGCCACACAAGTGGTCTGCAGTTGTGAGGCCGGTTGGACGTCATTCTCTAAAATGACATCGGAGGCGGCATATGATAGAGAAATTAACATTCCATCCTCTGGAAAAAGCTCTGGTGAACATTCCTGCAGTCAGCATGCTAATTGCACGTTCCCTCAAAACTTGAGACATCTGTGGCATTGGGTTGTATGACAAAACTGCACATTTTAGAGTGGCCTTTCCTTGTCCCCACCACAAGGTGCACCTGTATAATGATCACACTGTTTAATCAGCTTCTTGATATGCCACACCTACCTGGTGGATGGATTATCTTGACAAAGGAGAAATGCTCACTAACAGGGATGTAAACAAACGTGTGCACTAAAATTGAGAGAAATACGTTTTTTTGTGCGTTATTGAACATTTCAGAGATCTTTTATTTCAGCTCATGAAACATGAGACCAAAACTTTACACGTTGTGTTTATATTTGTGTATATGCAGTCCTGTGACGTCCAAAAGCTTTGGTTCTTGGGATCTGATAAAGAGAGGATTTTACACTATGACAGGATGACAACAAGTGTCACTGAAATGTTCAATGTTCAATCTAGAAATGGTTGTTTCCTCAAAGAGTTGCAACTTTTTCCAGATATCTAGAGGATCCGAGGGACAATATTACATTGGAATGACCGTTGGTTTGGATAAGTCTTTTAGGTATGTAAAATGACTGTTGACTGTT
The DNA here is from genome assembly GCF_002021735.2 of Oncorhynchus kisutch. Lineage (NCBI taxonomy): Eukaryota > Metazoa > Chordata > Actinopteri > Salmoniformes > Salmonidae > Oncorhynchus > Oncorhynchus kisutch. The sequence goes on along the minus strand of NC_034184.2, from coordinate 60,293,728 downwards.
CCCTGGACATTTAAAACAACCTGAAGTCCTACCACCTCTTTTCAGAGATATTTGTGCATGAGCATGTTTTGTTTGTCACAGTCCAGTGAACATGCCTGAAATCTGTGCTTCTCTGCCGAGTGGAGAAACGTGTGCTTTCAAGGTGTGTAGTTGATTGAATAGATGCTCACAGTTCAGACTGGGTTTGTGTACTGTATGTTTCAGCTGGTTGGATGGGTCTCCTGTTGTGTTTACCGCGTGGGATCAAAACGAACCCAACTTTGCCAACAACGATGAGAACTGTGTGACGATATACAAGAGTATGGGTACGTCTAATTCCAGAGGGATTTAGCAGTTATGCTCTCGTTACTGTGTTGTTATACTGCAACATCCATGGGACTTTCTCTAACATTCAGGGAACGCTCCCAGGATGTAATTTTGTAAGCTGGGTCTATATCGGGTTGTGTCTCTTTGTTTCTCTGCATCTCTAGGGTACTGGAATGATATCAACTGTGGAGTAGAGCTGGCCTCCATTTGTAAAAGAACCACCAGTTTCATTAACACGACCATGGCCCCCACCACTGTACCCAAGGGAGGTTGTGTCCCAGAATGGATTGCTTTCCAGGGGAAGGTAACTGCTACACTACTACAGTACCACCACCACATACTATAAAATCATACAAGGACATCCTTCTGTAGTCTACATACACCTGCATGGTACACCAGCAGAGAGAACCTCACACAAACTACTTTCCTTATCATGTGATGACCCAATGTGATGCTGACCTGTGTGTGGAGAGTCATTGTCTACATCCCAAATGGCACCCTATTCCCTTTATAGTGCAATACTTTTGACCAGAGCCCATGCACTATAGAATCGATTTTGTTTGCTGTAGTAGCGCGTTCCAACACACAGCGTGTTGATGCATCATGTTTCCACAGTGCTACAAATTCATTGGAGACAGTGATAAGAAGCCATGGCAGGAGGCCAGGACCTACTGCATCAACCAGGGAGGGAACCTGGCCTCTGTCCTCAGCGAGAAAGAGCAAGGTGGGTGAGGAGGCCATCCTTCTAGAGGCTAGAGCTTTGGGTAACCGAAAGGTTGCTCGATCGAATCCCCGAGCTGACAAGATACAAATCTGTTGTTTGCCCCTGAACAAGGCAGTTAACCCACTGTTCCTAGGCCATCATTGTAAATAGGAATTTGTTCTTAACTAACTTGTCAAGTAAAATAAAGTTTAAATAAATAAAAGTGTACACCTCACCGCCAAATCTACCTGAGACAATGGCATTGCCCAAGGTAGAATGAAATAGAATGAACATTGAAATTCTAAAAAGTAATTTAGCATAAAACCATGCTATTAAAATTCTGTCAAATGTTATGTGTTCAATTATATTGAGGATTTGTGCAATTATAAGCATGCAACAAGAAATCTTATAGACATTGGTTAAAAAGTGCCAAATAATTGAAATGCTAACCAATGGAACAGGGGTTGATAATCCTTTGCATGTAAACAGTATATATGGATTCACTTGTTGACTCTTCATTGTTCTGACTGGTCTTCCTCCCAGCATTCCTTACCACCCAGATGCTTGGGAATCCTCAGGACATTTGGATAGGTCTGAACGACGTCAACTCGGAGATGCGCTTCCTATGGACGGAGGGGAGAGGGGTTTCCTATACCAACTGGGCAAAAGGGCATCCAATGTCAGTGCCAGACGGACGATATTCATTTATGGAAGAGGTACAAGACTTACAGTAAAAATAACTGTTTGCTGAACACAGATTAAGTGACTTCCTGGAAACAGATTAAAAATGGTTCTGAATAGAGAATCCCCCTTGAAAGTAGGTAGACTAAAATCTACTTTCAAGGAAGATTCTTTATTGAGAATGATTTTTAATCCAGAACTGCGCCTTCAATCTGGGTTTTGAGAACCTTTACATGTTAGGCTTGGGATTTTGATTGACTTATTGTCAATAAATCCAAATGCAAAACAGCCTTAACCAGTCAAATGAGAATTCTGAAGAGGGGATCTAACCTTTTCATCTCCTTCCCAATCTCTCTTCCAGGTGTTTGACTGTGTGGGTTCTGGTGGGCAGCTCTCAAAAACAGGGCAGGAATGTGGAAGGTCGAGGACTGCTTACTATGCCCGGTGGTTTCATCTGCAAAAGGAATATTGGTGGAGAAGAAGCCATAGTTCAGTGAGGCTGCTCTAGGTTGGAAAATTCCAGTAACTTTCTCACAATCTCCAGGTTTCCAGAAATCCGTGAATCCTCCAAGCGCATTTATTTTTATGTATTTTTTATTTCACCTTTATTTAACCAGGTAGGCTAGTTGAGAACACCTTTATTTAACCAGGTAGGCTAGTGAGAACACCTTTATTAACCAGGTAGGCTAGTTGAGAACACCTTTATTTAACCAGGTAGGCTAGTTGAGAACACCTTTATTTAACCAGGTAGGCTAGTTGAGAACAAGTTCTCATTTGCAACTGCGACCTGGCCAAGATAAAGCAAAGCAGTGGTGAACAGACAACACACAGAGTTACACATGGAGTAAACAATTAACAAGTCAATAACACAGTAGAAAAAAAATTGATTCTATATACATTGTGTGCAAAAGGCATGAGGAGGTAGGCGAATAATTACAATTTTGCAGAGTAACACTGGAGTGATAAATGATCAGATGGTCATGTACAGGTAGAGATATTGGTGTGCAAAAAGAGCAGAAAAGTAAATAAATATAAACATTATGGGGAAGAGGTAAAATTGGGTGGGCTATTTACCGATAGACTATGTACAGCTGCAGCGATCGGTTAGCTTCTCAGATAGCAGATGTTTGAAGTTGGTGAGGGAGATAAAAGTCTCCAACTTCAGCAAATTTTGCAATTCGTTCCAGTCACAGGCAGCAGAGAACTGGAACGAAAGGCGGCCAAATGAGGTGTTGGCTTTAGGGATGATCAGTGAGATACACCTGCTGGAGCGCGTGCTACGAGTGGGTGTTGCCATCGTGACCAGTGAACTGAGATAAGGCGGAGCTTTACCTAGCATGGACTTGTAGATGACCTGGAGCCTGGGTCTGGCGATGAATATGTAGCGAGGGCCAGCCGACTAGAGCATACAGGTCGCAGTGGTGGGTGGTATAAGGTGCTTTAGTAACCAAAACGGATGGCACTGTGATTAACTGCATCCAGTTTGCTGAGTAGAGTGTTGGAAGCAATTTTGTAGATGACATCGCCGAAGTCGAGGATCGGTAGGATAGTCAGTTTTACTAGGTAAGTTTGGCGGCGGTGAGTGAAGAGGCGTTGGTTGCGGAATAGAAAGCCGACTCTAGATTGATTTTAGATTGGAGATGTTTGATATGAGTCTGGAAGGAGAGTTTACACAGTCTAGCCAGACACCTAGGTACTTATAGATGTCCACATATTCTAGGTCGGAACCAGCCAGGGTGGTGATGCTAGTTCGGGCGTGCGGGTGCAGGCAGCGAACGTTGAAAAGCATGCATTTGGTTTACTAGCGTTTAAGAGCAGATGGAGGCCACGGAAGGAGTGTTTGTATGGCATTGAAGCTCGTTTGGAGGTTAGATAGCACAGTGTCCAAGGACGGGCTGGAAGTACACAGGAAGGGTGTCGTCTGGCGTAGAGGTGGATCAGGGAAATCGCCCGCAGCAAGAGCAGACATCATTGATATATACAGAGAAAAGAGTCGGCCCGAGAATTGAACCCTGTGGCACTCCCATAGAGACTGCCAGAGGACCGGACAGCATATCTGGAGAACCTGCCAGTTTTTGGCAAAGTTATCGATAACCCTAGTTGAGGCTGTTCAATTCCAATTATTTGGTATGTGGTCCAAATAGAGTAACCCTCTTTAGGTTCCCCTCCAACAAGTCTCCTTTGGTTTCAGATTCTCAGATTGTGGTCCCTGCCACCACAGAGTCAACGAAGACGTTCTATCTACAAGCTGGGAAATGACTCCTTCAAACTGGTGGTCCAGAAGATGAACTGGGACGAGCACGGAGGCAATGTAAAGCAAACGATGCAGAGTTGGCTAGCATCCTGAACCCATCACCCAGGCCTTCATCACAATGCAGAGAAAACAATACCATGAGCCCATGTGGATCGGCCTCAACAACAACTTGGTAAAAGTCTTTACTATTGGACATTGCTCTATGCCAATCATTTGGGTTACAGAGACTAAATATTCTAGACAATATGTTGATCAGACTACTATAAATATGGAGATTTGTGATCTTCAATTTCCTCTTTACAAGGCCCAGTAGTTAAAAAAATGACCTAACTTGTTGGACTCTGGCTTTGGTTTAAGAGCTAGTGCAGCTCCAAAGAGGACTTAGCATTGATATGATCTCCCACTGTTATCCATTGGATCTCCTACTCTGACGTGTTCATTTCAGAAACCAAAGTGATTTTGTGTTTGAAAAGCTGCAAGCTTTCAGCTGGACCATTGCTCCCATTGTGTGTTGTCTTTGTCTCTGTCTCTCAGACTGAAGGGCGTTTTAAGTGGGTGGATAACTGGCCTCTATCTTACACCAAATGGGGCGAAGATGAGCCCAAAGAACAATATGGCCTGTGTTTACATGGATACGGACGCCAAGTGGAGACAGGCGACTGTAGTAACACCTACTCCTCACTGTGCAAGAGATCACCAGGTCAGACAAGGGCCTTTACTCCATTTACCCACAAAGTCTGTGTTAATGCTTGATCAATCCAAAAGTGTGTCTTTAAAAATGTTGTATGCAGTTAATGTATCAGTTGTGCCGACATTGACCATATACATCTCATGTACATCAACTTCAGTATGTGAACTTCTCTGGCCTCTTTTAAAGACATGAGCCCCAGCCAGCCCCCTCAGCTCCCTGGCAACTGCCCCGAGCCCAAGAAACGCAAGACGTGGGTTCCCTTCAGGGGTTACTGCTACGCCTTCCTCAACTCTGTGGTGGACAACTGGGCCCACGCCACTGTGGAATGTCTCCGAATGGGTACACACTTCTTCTCCTTCACACCAACTGTCATTCAGACCACAATTGTTGTGTCCCAAACGGCATACTATTCCATGGTCAAAAAGTAGTACACTATACATAGGAACTGGGGTGCTATTTGGGACATACCCAATGTTTTAATTGAATGTAGAGCACATGAACTCATTAATTGAATGCAAGAAATTCAAAGTGATTGATGGTGATGATGAATACGGGTAGTACGTTTCTCTGACAACAGGAGCATCCCTGGTGAGTGTCGAGGATCCATTGGAGGCCAGATTCATCCAGGAGAACCTTGAGCTACTGCAGGATGGATCCAAGTCATTCTGGATTGGCATGCACAAAAGCCACGAAGGTCAGTACCTATGGTTATAAAATTCTGCGAAATTTCCCAAAATTTCCAACCAGGATTTCTGGAAAATAAAGGAATTCTTGAAAAATTACCGGAATTTTGAAACCCTATCAGTGAATTTACTGACAACCCATAACATTGAGGCCGCTGGCTCAAAAAGCCTTTTCCCTCGAATATAAAACATGTTTAACTAGCACATCAGCTAAAATGAACAAATGGCAAGTACAGTACCTACCCATCTCTTGCAATTCTAAGATTATGTCCCATTTACACAACCATGTTAATTGATTTATAGTTGTTCAATGACAATGAATCACCCATGTCAAA